>NC_056717.1:14018740-14361240 GCF_018831695.1 Puntigrus tetrazona | reverse complement strand
AGATGATATAATTTCCTAGAAATAATGTCACTAAAATGTAAATTATTTTACAAGGGATTTTTAATAAGGGAACACGTCTGAAATCAGGGGACACCAATACAATAGATAGTATATATATATATATATATATATATATATATATATATATATATATATATATATATATATATATATATATATATACTATGCCAAAAACATTGCTTAACAATGAGACTGAATTGTGTTCATGTAAAAAATGTATGAATAAAAAAATGCAAATGTGATTGTTATATCATTTTCCAAGTTAAAACCTGACCAAAAAGATTAAGTCCTTTTGGGAATACACTCAAACTCTCTCAAAGCTTTCAGACAACTGTACGTCTCTGTTTGTGTCAGGTGGTTAGCAGAGCAGCACACTGTGCCTCATGCCATTCCCGCTCTTTTTCGGCCGGCTCCGGTAGACCGTGTGAAAACTAATGTGAGTAATCCGGCCTATGCAGTGGAAAGCAAGAAAACTGACAGCCTGCTCCACATGGGCTATACGGCTTTGGAGATCAAGAGCAAGATGATGTCCCTAGAGAAAGCTGACTTGTGCATTGAGAACCCGCTCTATGGGACAGATCTGCAGTACACTAACAGAGTAAGACTCGATTTCATTCGGGTTCATAGACCATGCCTATAATTGAAATGACCCAAGTGTTCAAAAGTGTGTGCTCAATAAGACAGAAATTAGTACTTTTCATTGAGCAAGGATGCATTCATTGGATCAGAAATGACAGGAAAGACATTTCTAATGTTATAAAAGATTTATAAATGCTGTTGTATTATATTAAGTAAAAATATAAAAAATGATATTCATACAGAGGTTTTAAAAACCTTAAAGCACCTTTAAACTCAGTAGTCCTATGTATTTTATTTTCACTTGAATGCTTAATAATATTTCTGATATAACTATTAAACTCTTGCATCAAGGTGGACAAAGTCATCATCAACCCTTACTTTGGCTTGGGAGCACCAGATTATTCCAAAATTCAGATTCCAAAGAGAGACAAATGGCAGCACAGTATGACCAGCGTCACAGAAGACAAGTCAGTACATGACATTAAAAAGCCATTGCTCTTCGGCGTGTTGTCTTATTAAGCCGTTAAACATCGGAGATCATTCAATACCAAAATAATCCAAATATACATCCGCTGTTGGTATGATCATGTTTGTGTCCTGTAGGGAGCGCCAGTGGGTGGATGATTTCCCTCTTCACCGCAGTGCCTGTGAAGGAGACACTGAGCTGCTGTCCAAACTGCTGGAGGGAGGTTTATCAGTTAAACAGCTGGACAGTGACCACTGGGCACCCATTCATTATGCATGCTGGTATATATCAGCTTCCTGTTACTTTAAATTAGTAACTGCACACAAAGTGTTTGTTTAGGTCTCTTTGTTTCTCATTAGGAAACAGGAGATCTCCAGATGTAAAAGGCCATCTAGAATATAAATTCATATGTTTTTCCTCTGACTTCAGGCATGGGAAGGTGGAGGCCACCAAGCTCCTGTTGGAGAAAGGGAACTGTAACCCCAATCTGTTGAACGGCCAACTGAGCTCTCCTTTACACTTCGCAGCCATTGGTGGTCATGCAGAAATCGTCCAGCTCCTTCTTCAGCACCCGGAGATAGACAGAGTGAGTAGTACCACATTTTATATTTAATTGTCTATGCTAATTTTAAAACACTATTCTTAATATAAGTCATATTAATATATGTGTTAATTAATATTATGCATCACATGAAAGCTGTAAAAGCTTTTCATTGATGTATGGTTAGGACAGGACACTAATTGGCTGAGATAAAAACTATTTGAAAATGTGGAATCTAAAGGGTGAAAATAAATCAAAGTATTGAAAAACTCGCCTTTAAAGCTGTGGAGTCCTCATCAATGCATATTACTAATGAAAAATTATGTTTTGATATATTTATGGTAGAAGTTTTCCTATTTCTTCTTGGAACGTGGTCATTACTTTAGTATCCTAATGATTTTTAGCATTAAAAGAAAAATAAATAATTCTGACCTAATGTATTAATTCAAATGTATTCCTTTTTTCTATTCTTGCCTCTCACTATGAATACAACTGTTACACCTGACATGACTCCAAATTCTAAACAGACAAATTAATGTGATTATTTTTGGGATTTCTTTTCATTTTAAGCACATTGAGGACCAACAGAAAAGATCCCCCCTTCAAGTATGTGAAGAGAGCAAACAAAACAACTGGGAAGAGACGGTGAAACTTCTTCAGCAAGCCAACAATAAACCAGTAAGTGTGAAACCACTATGTTCTACAACACAACAACAGTCCTGCAGATGATGAGTAGCGTGTTTTGGTGTCTTTCAGTACGAGAAGGTGAGAATTTATCGTATGGATGGATCATATAGGACCGTTGAACTGAAACATGGGAACAACACAACAGTGCAGCAGATCATGGAGGGCATGAGACTGTCGCAGGAGACACAACAGTACTTCACCATCTGGATCTGCTCAGAGAACCTCAGTGAGACATCACACCTGAAAAATCACATCACCTTAACTTTCTTATTTGATTTGAAATGAGACAAATCTGACCCTGTGGTGTTTTTAGCTCTACAGCTGAAGCCATACCATAAGCCCTTGCAGCACTTAGGGATCTGGAGCGAGATAGTGACTGATCTCACTGCTCTAGATCCCCAAAGAGAAACTCCACAGCTCTTCCTGCGCAGAGATGTCCGGCTACCTTTAGAAATAGAAAAAAAGGTTTCTGACACATTATCTTTGATCAATCAGTTTTTTGGTTCGGCTGATCCACATGACGTTTTTAAAGGTGCTGTATGTAAGTTTTAGACTCTGCTAAAGCCTAAAAATACCATAATATGTTTGCAGATATTAATGAACATAAGTTAACATGCTTCTCTGAAAAAGTGTTTTTCTGAAAAACAATGCCACAGTCAGACTGATTGTCCTTTGAAAGTGTTCCGGGATTAAATATCTGTGTTTGTTTTGGTCTGTGTAACCCTCGTTTCTGTGGGTGCTGTCAATCTAGAAACTTGCGTTTGTCAAGTCTGAGGACGAGGGGTGAAAAATTATTTTGAAGACTGCAATTCTTAATTTAACGACTATGTTCTACAATTCTACATTCAGCACATTTAAAGCAATGGTTTGGAGTCTCCTTCTGCATCCTGCTGTGAAACTCATGTGAGTTTTCCTCTTAGGTTGAAGATCCAAAGTCCATCCTCATGCTGTTTGATGAAGCTCGCCACTGCCTCCTCAAAGGCTTCCTATCAGCGTCAGACAGCAAGCTAATTACTCTCGCCAGCCTCCTCCTGCAGATCATTTATGGAAACTACGACAGCAAGAAGCACAAACAGGGCTTTTTGAAGTATGTCGCACCATCCCTAATCGATTTCTTCATATTGTCAGTCACTGTTAGTGATGAAAGACGTGAATATTTCTTGTTTAATGCAGTGAGGAAAACCTCAAATCCATAGTTCCGATCTCGAAGGTCAAGAGCAAAGCACATCATTGGACTAACAGGATACTTCACGAGTACAAGGTGTGTCAGTTCAGGTCATTTTCAAATTGTTGGTTATGGTAAGATTTTTAACATAATTGCACTCTTACGCTTATCGAGGTGATACGATTTTCTCAATTCTTTGCGTGTCTGTAGAGTTTGAGCACCAGTGAGGGTGTGAGTAAAGAGATGCACCACCTCCAGAGACTCTTTCTGCAGAACTGCTGGGATATCCCCACCTATGGGGCGGCTTTCTTCACAGGACAGGTGTTCACCAAGGCCAGCTCCAGTACCCACAAAGTCATTCGAGTGTATGTGGGGGTGAACACCAAAGGCCTGCATCTAATGAACATGGAGACAAAAGTGAGATTCCAGTCACTTTATATCAGATGGACAGATGCTTTTGCATTTAATTTATCCCTTGAATTTTGTGTGACGTTGTTGTGTTTTATTAATCAGGTGCTTCATCTCAGTTTGGAGTATGGGACATTTATGTGGCAGCTGGGTCAGGCTGACCAATACGTCCAAATACACAGTCTAGAGAACAAGAAGAACTTTATTGTGCACACCAAACAGGTTTGTGTCTTCGCATCTTGAAATTCATTGTGACAACGTGAAACCAAAGGTTGATCGTCTGTGTGTTTTTTACTTCAGGCTGGCCTTATCGTCAAGCTGCTGATGAAGTTGAGTGGACAGATCACACCAAACGACAGAGCTGCATCAGATAAATATGCTTATGGTTAGTTCAGAGAAGCACGTTGTTTTTGCCTTTTGCCTTTTTTTTTGCAGTTGTTTTGATTTTTAAGCTATTATGAAACTACATGACTAAGAGTTGTTTATACCAAAATGTGAGCTATTACATATCCTCATAAATGTTAACCTTATTTACCATACAATATTTTCTTACTGTATATGACATGCATTTTATAATGTAATGATCAGTTTTTGCTTTTAACAGTTTTTGTAAATATTAATGGCCATTTTAATAAAAAAAATCAGTTTGAAGCGTGTTGTGATGAATATTAACTAAATGTTTTTATCATTAATATTCTGATTTAGATAGCACATTACTCATTACACATGTAAATTAGTATATAACTATATACACACACATGCACAAGTTTTGTTTTGGTTTGTTTATTTTTAAAGCCTATCTCCAAAACGTATTTCAGACTAATTTGTAAACCTGCTGGAATAACTGGGAAAAAAAAAAATATATATATATATATATATATATATATATATATATATATAAAATATAAAATATATACAGACGTGGACAAAATTGTTGGTACCCTTTGGTCAATGAAAGAAAAAGTCACAATGGTCACAGAAATAACTGTTATCTGACAAAAGTAATAATAAATAAAAATTCTATAAATGTTAACCAATGAAAGTCAGACATTGTTTTTCAACCATGCTTCAACAGAATTATTAAAAAAATAAACTCACTAAAACAGGCATGGACAAAAATGATGGTACCCCTAGAAAACACTGAAAATAATGTGACCAAAGGGACATGTTAATTCAAGGTGTGTCCACTAATTAGCATCACAGGTGTCTACAACCTTGTAATCAGCCATTGGGCCTATATATATGGCTCCAGGTAATCACTGTGTTGTTTGGTGATATGGTGTGTACCACACTCGACATGGACCAGAGGAAGCAAAGGAAAGAGTTGTCTCAAGAGATCAGAAAGAAAATTATAGACAAGCATGTTAAAGGTAAAGGCTATAAGACCATCTCCAAGCAACTAGATGTTCCTGTGACTACAGTTGCACATATTATTCAGAAGTTTAAGATCCATGGGACTGTAGCCAACCTCCTGGACGTGGCCGCAGGGAGGAAAATTGATGACAAATCTAAGAGACGGATAATCCGAATGGTAACAAAAGAGCCTAGAAAGACTTCTAAAGAGATTCAAGGTGAACTTCATGCTCAAGGAACATCAGTGTCAGATCGCACCATCCGTCGTTGTTTGAGCCAAAGTGGACTACATGGGAGACGACCAAGGAGGACACCATTGTTGAAAACGAATCATAAAAAAGCAAGACTGGAATATGCCAAACTACATGTTGACAAGCCACAAAGCTTCTGGGAGAATGTCCTGTGGACAGATGAGAGTTTTTGCCAAGGCACATCAGCTGTATGTTCACAGACGAAAAAATGAAGCATATCAAGAAAAGAACACTGTCCCTACTGTGAAACATGGAGGAGGCTCTGTTATGTTCTGGGGCTGCTTTGCTGCGTCTGGCACAGGGTGTCTTGAATCTGTGCAGGGTACAATGAAATCTCAAGACTATCAAGGAATTCTAGAGAGAAATGTTCTAGCCAGTGTCAGAAAGCTTGGTCTCAGTCGCAGGTCATGGGTCTTGCAACAGGACAATGACCCAAAACACACCGCTAAAAACACCCAAGAATGGCTAAGAGGAAAAAATTGGACTATTGTAAAGTGGCCTTCTATGAGCCCTGACCTCAATCCTATTGAGCATCTTTGGAAGGAGCTGAAACATGCAGTCTGGAAAAGGCACCCTTCAAACCGGACACAACTGGAGCAGTTTGCTCATGAGGAGTGGGCCAAAATACCTGCTGAGAGGTGCAGAAGTCTCATTGACAGTTACAGGAAGCGTTTGATTGCAGTGATTGCCTCAAAGGTTGCGCAACAAAATATTAAGTTAGGGGTACCATCATTTTTGTCCAGGTCTGTTTCATGAGTTTATTTTTTTAATAATTCTGTTGAAGCATGGTTGAAAAACAATGTCTGACTTTCATTGGTTAACATTTATAGAATTTTATTTATTATTACTTTTGTCAGATTAAAGTTATTTCTGTGACCATTGTGAGTTTTTCTTTCATTGACCAAAGGGTACCAACAATTTTGTCCACGTCTGTATATATATATTATTTTTATACATAATTCTACTTTTCCTGGTATACGCAATAATAAAGTTTACAAAATAATTATTTTATAATTAAGTGAAACATCTGTCATCCCCCTTTACAACTCTTAGACTCAAGAACATGTTAATTGTGCAGATTTCCATTCATTATTGGAACAGAGGCTGTCTTTTCTTAGATAAATGGCTTATTCCTGATAGTCACGCCAAGCAGCTCATTCAGACTCTATTATATTGTCATGTCGTTCTCTGCTTTATGGCCAGAAAACGTAATCTCATTTTTATGTGCGGTCCACTGAACGCAGCGTAAAGGTTGCATTATTTCAAGCAACGCGTCCAGCAATTGTTAATGTTTTGTTTGCATAATCTATCACATTTACTGATGCGCTGAGACCTCATTAAGTTAAAGACCTAATCCATAGTCTACAGATAACTGAAGGAAATGCATTTGTGCTTGCATTTTATTCTCCTCTATGCACATATTGTGTCTCTCATTCAGCTTTCTTTAGGTGATGTACAAAAGATCCTTTAAGAGCTGATAGGATTTGATCAGTCATGTCTTTCAATACATTCCCTCCTTCCTTTTCTCACTTATTCCCTTGTCGCAGTCATTGTACACAACAGAAGGCAGAACACTAGACTTCTGTTCCTGTTTCTCTAGAGAGCGAAAAGATTGTTCTCGGACTGCCAAAACGATGTGGATTTTCCCGTCCTCTGAGAATCCCGTGTCTTTATCCGCAAAAGTGATAAAAACGTTCTCGCTCTCAACAAACTGTTGAGTAACACGGTGTCCGACTTCCCAACCGCTCATTTGTTTGCGGCGCTGAAAGGGAGAGCTTTCAGCTGCTAAAACCAGTCTGAAGGTCAGAAAAAACTTGCTGTAAAACAGAGACAGTGATGCCTCACAAAGACGCGACTGAGATCTTTCTCACACCCTATTTCTCACACAATGCTTGAATGGGGGCTTAGAGGAGCAGAATGAAGGAGAAGGGGAGGGGAATCTTTTCAGTTCTTCAAATGCAACAATAGTCTTTGTCTACAATGTCCCTCCATTCTTATTGGGGTTACTGACGGGGTGGAGGGGCTGGATTGCCATAGAAACAGTGACAAAACAAGCTGGTCCCAGAGCAAGAGAGACACAAAAACATGCTTCAGATTCGGGACGGAATCTCTGTATCGATCTCTGCGATTTAGTTAGAGGAGACAGTGTGCCAAAGGAGGAGGAAGACTTGTGTGAAAGAATGGATGCAGCTTCAGTTGGATAGAAGAATAGGCAATAAGAAATACTGGTGCGGTATAAAAGCACTGAATTCTTTCCGAGGGACGTTTTGGACCAGGACTCAGTTGTGCTCGACCGGATATCACAATGAACTCCGAAACTCAGTATGAGGACTCTGTGTCCATCATGGTTCTGGAGAACATCAAGAACAAGCTGTTGCATGCTTTCAGAACATCAGCAGAACCGAGAACATCTGCTGAGACAGCTATTCATCCGATCGGAAAGAGTTTACAAGTGAACGAAGAGCTTCGGAGAGCCAAAATAGATGGAGCCATAACTTGGTTAAGATTAGAACTGGTAAGTTTAGAAACCACTTTTACATCTTAAGTGATTTTTCAGAATGGATTGTTTGGTTGTTGCATTTGTTGCATGTTGTTGGTTAGATTTGGACATAAAAAAAACAGATATATGGATAGATAGATAGATAGATAGATAGATAGATAGATAGATAGATAGATAGATAGATAGATAGATAGATAGATAGATAGATAGATAGATAGATAGACATGGGCCAAAAAAAACATACATGGAAGGATGAATTACAAAAAGACAGATATATGAAAGGAAGGGTGGACAGAAAAAGAGATAAATGGAAGGATGGATACACAGAGATTGATGGGCAGAAAAACAAATAAAAGCATGCATGGTAGACAGAAAGACGTGAATGGATGGATGAAGGATGGATGGACAGAAAAACATGGATGGAATGATGGATGAATAGAGATGGAGGGACAGAAAAGCAGATAAATGAAAGAATGGATGATAGACACATGGAAGGATGGATGGGTGATAAATGAGAGATAGACCGAGATGGATGGAGAGAAAAGCAGATAAATGTAAAGCTAAGTGATAGACAGAGATATATGGATGTACAGGCAGAAAAACAGATAGATGAAATGATGGATATAGACAGATTGACATATATGGATGGATGGAAGGATCAAGAAACAGAGATAGAATGACAGACAGAGATAGATAGATAGATAGATAGATAGATATGTTATAGAATGTGTCTGATCTGTTGTGATTTTCATGCAGCTGGAGATGCGCTCTCAGGACCGTCAGCTGGCTCAGACTCTGCTGGGACTCAATAAGGAGATTCAGAGGCTCAGACGGGAGAACGGATCTCTGCTCCTGGACGCTGACGGCGCTGAGCACCTGTGACCCCACGGAGCAGAGCAGAGCTTAATGAGAGAACAATGCCCCGGCGAGCAGATAACTCTCCTGGAGTGCACTTCGCTGGCACTTTGTTAAAACGTCTTGTTGGGAAAACACAGTGATGGCATGCTCATGTACGTGAAAACCTGACCAAAAATGAGTCAAACTGGGTGCTGAGTTTTTAAACTCAAAACAATATATACCTCCCTTTACACCTGGCACTAACATACTGTTTTTGGTGATCAAATCACGATTGGAAAGCAATGTAAATGCATCCCAAACACAATGTAATCATAGATGGGTTCTGATTTCTAGGTGATGATCAGACTGGAGAAGCATTGGAATAACAGTGTAAATGCAAATGTCCTATTAATAATGTGTATAATACTATTTGGATACAAAAAACGTTAATAGGAGATGTAAAGGGAACTAGCCTTAAGAAGGTTAGATGAGACTTACATGCTTGGCATAGATACAATTTCTATGATTATTTTGTCATATCTGCTCTTATTACTAATAGTATTGTGTGATTATCTGCTGTATGACTGAAAAGTCAAGTGTTGATATTTGTTCAGCTTTGAACATGAATTATTAGCATAGTATGCAAACATGGCAACATCTGTTTATTAAAAATGTCTTGATTTAAACCCCCTACTGCACCGTGAAATGATTCATCTCGACATTGATCAGGTTTGTAGGTTTTTATTATAATACTTGTGGTAATGTGTCAAGTATGACGTCAAAGCATGTCATAGCATATCGTTAGTGATATTTGTCACAGAAAAATTAGATTATCAGTGAAAACAAACAAACCAAAAAAAAGCGTTCTTTATTTTCCATTGACTCCAGTTGTTCGTTGTTTCAACTTTCAAAACAATGTTCTGGTAACTTTCTTTTGCTGTCAGTGTTACACACTTAGTTCGAAGAGGCACTTCAGTTTTGTAATACGAGAGAAAGTATAAGCGTCGTTTGATTAAAACAAACCTCCTCACTGTATTCTATGTATCTCTATTAGTCTATTCAGATAGAATATCAGTCTATCACAGTGTAAAATGGATTACCTTTTCACTTCGTAGCATATAGCATGTTTCCCAGTTGTTTTAAATACAGTATCCTGTATGACAAGTCATGTTTTGTTCTGTGAGACTTGACACTAATGTAACATGCGTACTGAAACGTGTGAAGTGATCTGAAAGGGAGGTTTCAGGGAACAGAGCTGCGTCTGCTAAAGGCCCGTTTGGGCAGGTAGGTTCCAAGAGGAGCGGGGCTCATACATGTGCTAAAGGAGAAGATAGAAGGGTAAAAGCTCATTTCTCCCGAGAAGGAGGACATAGTGCTCCCCCCGCCCTCACTCCCAGAATCCCAACACGGTTCCTCTTCCTCCTCGTCCTCATCTATGGCTTTTGCGCACTCCTGCTTCAGTTCCTGAATGCCGTCATGAAGATCCATCAGCTGACGAATCAAAGCTTGGTCCTGAGAGCGCATCTCCATCTACAAAGCAGAGGAATGTTTTTTTCAGATTTAATAAACGCTTTAAACAGTATTTAGGGTAAGCAATGCTCAATATTTAAGTAACATTTGTACACTCTACAATGACTAAAAAACATTTTTAAGAATTTAATTCAGTTAATAATGCACAGTGCAGAAAGTAAACATTACTTAGTTAAGCGTTGGAGCTATATAGCTATATTTTATTCGTATGTATGTATAGCATAACCCACATGAAAAAATACTATAGTAATTTATAGTAAATACTATAGTGTTTTTGAACCATTATACTCTAGGTATATAATATATATATATATATATATATATATATATATATATATATATATATATATATATATATATATATATATATATATATAAATGTAATATTTACAGCAATTTATAGTATTAACCACAGTGAACTAATAAACTACAATAAATACTGTAGAATATGTTGGTTTTTACTGCAGTTAACTGTAGGGTATTGAAGTATAATATTATAGATGAAAACTAAGTAGTTTTTGATAAAGTAATTTGTTTATATTAGGCTACTACGTTGTTATATTACCACAGCTATAATAACTATAGAATTATTTTGAATACTTTAATATAGCATGGTACAGAAAATATATAGTATATAAACTATTACTCATTGTTTTCTGCCTGCATATACTGATGTTTGTCCAGTTACAACAGTGGAGCCTGCTTTTAGGGTAAGACCTGTTAGTGATTCTGATGTTATGAGATGAGAACTATTAGATCTCTTAAATCATCTAGAGTAAGCGATACATCTGGTTTAGATGCTGTTGTGCTCAAAGAGTCAGGTTTAATTAGAGTCAAACTAATTTCTAAACGTATTAATCTTTCAATTTCTCATGGATCATCCCTAAGTGTTTGAAAGTCGAAGTTGAATATTGGACTGTTTCTCGACATTGAAACTCTCTTAGACAAAAATGGTACATTCAGAGTAGTGTTCCTTGATTTAAAGAAAGTCTTTGACACTGTTAATCATAAAATCCTTATGTCTTTTCACCTGTTTTAATTTCTCATCACATTCACTTACCTGCTTAGAGTCATATTTATCAGTGTGTTAGAGTACAAAATCACATATCCAATGATTTACGTACATCAACTGTTGTTCCGCAAGGATCTATCTTGGGTCCAATTCTTTTTGCTATGTATGTGAATGATGTCCTGGCATCAATATGCAAATGATACATTAATTTATATACATGGTATAATTTGACACAAGTATGTATGTTTTTAGCAGCATTATTATAGAGCCGGATGTTTAAGTGTCAGGGTGAGACTGCAGGTAATGCCTCATATATACGAGTACCGATTGAGTCCAAACTTCCATTTTAAGCATACGTTTAAAAGGTTTGTAAGCAGGTTAAAGCTATCATATGATAATTTGATTTGTTCTCTGTTGTTTTGTAGAATTTTGTTTACTTTGAAAGGTTTATCTTCAAAAAACCCCCCCCAAAAAAACACACACACACACACACACACACACAACACACAAAGATGAGAACCGACGATAAAACAGAAGCAAACTGGAACTTAAATACACAGGAATTGACTAAACTAGCAAGACACAGTTGACGACAAATTTGACAATTAACTGAAAGTAGGTCACACTGAACACATTGCACAGGACAAAACAACAAAAGAGTCCACGTGTGACATATCGCCCCCCTTCCCGAAGGTGCGTTCTCGCACCGAAAAAACAAAACAAAAACAAAAAAAAGTCCAGGGAGGTGCAGACGGAGGGAGTAGCCAGGAGGAGGAATGGCTGACCGATGGTGGCACAGCAGGTGGTGGAGGAGATTGAGGCAGAGATGGAGAGCCAGGGTGACACCGAGGTGCTGGAGGACCTAGGCGACGCTGTGGGCTTCGGCGACCAATGCTGAGACGGGGGACGAGAAGGACGCGGCAGAGCCAGAGCGACAGAGGACTGAGGTGGAGCCGGAGGGATGGAGGAGCCTGACAGAGCAGGAGGGATGGAGGGACGAGGTGAAGCCAGAGGAGAGGAATCCTGAGGCGACGGATGGTCGACGACTGACTAAGGTGGAGCAGGAGGGACGATGGAGCCTGGTGGAGCTGGTGGACTGACAGACCACGGTGGAGAGGAGGGAGCTAGGAGCCTAGGGGGAGCCGAAGGGTCTACAGGTCTCTCGGAGGCGGGACGGTGAGGAGAGGGATCCTACATCCACAGCTCAGGCTGGGGGTCCGCGACGCGGGGAGATGGTGGGCTGGGCTCTGGATCGGGACTAGGGCTGGTGTCGTTGTCTTCGAGTTGGACAGTCATTGGTGAGTTACATGACACCAGCACCCACTCCAGCAGGAGGTCGATGAACGGGGAAAGCATTTAGAAAAAGCAAAAAATGACTGTTAAAAACTGCTAATTACTTTAGTACGGTCGGCTTTTCTGTCTGTGCGGTTAGCGAGAGAGAGCACTCAACGAGGAAAAAGTCAACTTAAACGGTTTTAATCTTCTAAAAACTAAATAAACAATATATTTACAGGCTGGCAGGCAGACAGGACGAAAAACACACAAAGACGAGAACTGATGATAAAACAGAAGTAAACTGGAACTTAAATACACACAGGAACTGATTAAACTAACAAAACACAGCTGACGACAAATTAGACAATTAACTGAAAGGACACACTAAACATATGGCACAGGACAAAACAACACCAAAAGTCCACGTGTGACAGTTGAAAACGTTTTAATGACAACGTTGTAAATATTTTTTGGTGGACCAAATATATATATAAACCAAATGCTTAAGTCTTGAGTTAAAGACACGTTTAAGATAGGGCTAGTTGACGACAAACTAATGGATCTGAAAAGATGCCTAAAAACTGCCAGAAATTTCTTTATAAAGCGACCCCCTTAAAGCTTTCTATAATTCCTACAGGTAAAGCTGACGTAGGTCCTACTTTGCATATCCACATCATAAACCATCAAAACCTTTTTGCCTAAAAACCCTATTCAATCCTCATTCTGGGAAACGGTTTGGATTACAATTATCCTTCACCTCAATTTACATTTTGCTCTTTATCCAAAACATCTTTCTAAACTAAACCTCAAGAAAATAAACAGAGTGAGACACTGGGAAAGCTCTGACATTCAAAGTCTCTGAAAGGAGTGACCAGAACAAACATTACAGTTCTAACATATTCACATATTCATGCCAGAATGATCTGGTCAAGGTTAAAGTGTTACTATGCTGAATAAGTTCTTATCCTTGTATTCAACAGCGCGAGTTGAAAGTATTTTAGACGGGCAGTGTCTTTTTCAGATGCAAATGTCTTTTTCCTCTTTCTGCTCTTTTTATTGGTGACCATGGCAGTCTAATTGGATGTATTGAGAGGAAATAATATCCTGCATTCCAGCACATTTCATGAGCCTGTTTCTGACGGAAGAAAGGACGAAACAAGAAGGGTTCCCGCCAAAAACTGCATTAATTACACTGGCAGACTAATAATGGAGCCTGCTTCGGAAGATTTAATCAAAGCAAATTAAAGAGAAAGGGACATGAACTTTGCTGGAAGCAGGTGAAACCATTCCTGGCCACTGAACTGCTCGTAAGAGTGAACAGTACATCTGCTCGAGTGTGTTTATGTGCTTTTCTCTATTCCACTGAAGCACATTTAATGGACCTCAATTTAAACCTGATTTCCTATAGGAGAAAACACAAAACAACACTATTTATGTGGGCAGCTGAGTAAATTGGCATAAATGCTGACTGGAAGTGAACACTGGAACCTGTGGGAGTCATTGGAACTGTGTTAAGGCTGGAAAAGAACAATGACGTGAATGCTCTTTTAGTTAATGAGCAGAATATAGAGTGTGGAACCAGAAGACCCGAATTCACCTTACTCCAGAAGCAGCTTTCAAACGACCACACACTCACTCTTATCAAAGAACAGTCATAAACATGTTCTAAACCAAGCACAGTTAAAATAGCGCTAAAGGAAGAACAATAGACATTGTTCGTGATTTATATTGGAAGTCACAGATGTACTGAAGTGATGAATATAGACCAATGAGACGTAATATTAGCTCGTCTTAAAGGGTTTCTGTGGTGTCTTTTGTGTGAAAGGTTGCCATGAGTACAGAGGCTGTAAATGCCAAGCAATATATCTAGTGAGAACGGGCCCGCTCAGAATTTAACCCCTGGGACGTTGTAAGGGTCGCAACACGAATGTTAATGACGAGACGGTCGTAATTTTTTACTCATGAGGAGTAACGTTGTAAAGACGCAAGCTGACCTTTGATTTCACTCGAGTTTGAAACAACATGACCTATGTCTACAACAATAGACACGCACAAAATGTTTAGACCACCCAGGACACCCACTATACACAGGGAGGAAAAAACTGATCAATAAAATACAAGATTCTTATGAGACTCTTATAAGTGTCTTATGCCAACCACTTAACATTGTTTATATGATAAAAATTATCAAAAATTATTGTAATTATAAATTTAAAAAATAAATAAAAAATTCATTTGTTCATGTGATGGCAATTTTCAGAAGCCGTTATTCCAGTCTCCACATGATCCTTCAGAAAATATTACAGCATACTGATTTGCTGCTCAAGAAACATTTCTTATTCATTTCAATATTCATGTTGAGAAGTTCAAACTATCAGCATTTATTTGAAATATATGTCTTATATTATACAATAACTATTTTTACTGTCAATTGTTATCACTTTGATGGACCCTTGATAAATAAAAATACACTTTGAAACTATAATTATACACATACATTTATTTTATCGTTACAATATGAAAATGTAAATTATAATGTAAATAAACAATCTGCCAAAATATAGGATAATAAAATTATTAAATGATTAAGAATTTATACATTTGGATTTTTGTGAACTAAAGATGAATTCCAGATGATTCTTTATAAGAAAGAGGTTGAAAACAAAACAAACTGTATGGCAAAATATGACAAGAGTTAACTGAAAAAAGTAAGTCTTACACCAGGTAAAACAATTATATTACATAATAATATATGCTAGAGCTTTAATTAGTTTTCCTAAAAATGATCCCCTGGGGGATGCCAAGTCAAAATATTGTCCAAATCCCTCATATTTGCATCCAAATTGCTAACAATGTATCAAACAGTGCTAAATCCTTACCAGCTCTTTCCTGAGCCAGGCCAGAGCGCTCTCAATGTCCAGCCGGCCTGCGTCCCCGTCTCCAGCCATACGCTTCCCTCTGCACACCTCCTGGGATGAGGAATGGTCCCTGCACATCGCTGCTGCTTTACAATGATCAAAAGAAGTTTCTTTACAGGAGAAATCTCTCAGTCTGGTAAGAACTACTTCCATTGTTTCTAAAGGTGCTGATGAGGTGCACAGAGCTCTCTGTTCTTCCTGTCAGCTGTAGATACAGCTCTGTCACTGTGTCACCCTGTCCACTACTGGCGAGTCCACTCTGGGATGGACACTTAAAACACCCCCTCCCTTCACCCCCCGCAATGCCATAAACATGCGCACACTCTGATTTTGCGTGCGACATAAGTCTGTTTATGTGCAAGGGAGTGACGTAGAGAGACCGACGTCAGCCTCGTCTGTAGTGTTTCTGATTTGCCACGAGCTTTGTAAATGTTTAATGCAGTTGAATAGATGACGTGTTGATCTGGAGTTGCTACGGCTTCGCAGGAAGTACTAGTGAAGGCAGATGGAGTCTATGGAATGTCCTTGGCAGTGCCAGGATGGTAAATAGCAAGTGGACTTCTGTGGACTGGATAGACCACAAATTACGTTTGCCAGGTCATAGCTCTGATCCCATGCAGATTTTAGTATTAACTCATATCAGCTACTGCTGATCCTTAAACTACTCGTGGGTCTGAAGTCAATGGTTGTGAATCACCCAGGCAGCCCTGTGGAGCCGCATGCTGTCACGGCCTCTCTGCGTTTCCCAAGCAACCGGCTCAAATAAGCAATGCATCCCAACTCGGGACAAAAATAGTGAAGACACAATTGAGGCTATATTTAAACCCAATAGATCAAACCAACAACGTCTCTGACGTTACAGGCTTTCAAAGAGACAGAATGGGACCAAGTTCTCTTCATCCATGAAAAGAGAGTCTAGCCTTTCGGTTCTCTTTCAGAACCTCCGCCATGCATGAATCACCAGACTTAAATTCTAGTGTCCTACAAAAAGTTTAGCCAATTTGATTAAATGACCTACATGAAAACATACTGTGCATGTGGTAAATTCCCTTGCGAAAGCATTGGGTTGCAATATTAATGTAATGTAACATTAACAAATGCAGTTTTCACGAGGTCATACTTATAGGATATAGGTTATACCACCCTCTTGTGGTAAAAAAAACATTTAACCTCCCATCTGCCCTCAAAATACCTAAAATTATGACTTCGAAACGTAATTATTAAATAATATCAAACCTTATTGCATTATAATAAATATTATTACATAATTATTAATCACATGTGACCATGGGCCATAAAACATATGTTTTTTGGAAATTGAGAGTTCCTCAACTGAATTCCATCAGTTGAATAAATAATCTTTCTATTGAAGTCTGGTTTGTTAGGATAGGACAATATTCGTCTGAGATACAACTATTTGAAAATGTGGAAACCGAGGGTGCAAAAACTTACTACTAATCAAAAATTAAGTTTCTATACAATTATGGTAGGAAATTAACTAAATATCTTCATGGAGCATGATCTTTACATAATAGCCTAATGATTTTTGTCATACAAGAAAAATTGTTAATTTTGACCCATTCAATGAATAGTTGGCTATTGCAACAAACAGGTACCCGTGCTACCTGTTTGAAGATTTCGAAAACAATGTTAACCATATATATAACATCATTATTTTTGAAGTCATCATTATCTGTGCCCTCCCTCCCTCATGCATTTTTCATTATAAAAACACAAAGCATATATCTAACGTAATGCAATTTAATCTATCCTTAAATAATGAAACGGTCACAAAATGGTAAATGGTCACAAAACAGGTATTGATAATAAAAGAAACACTTGTTTATTAGACAAAACAAGCTGTTTGCTTGCACAAATGTGTGGTCTGGGAAAAGCAAAAACTTTACAATAAAAAAACCGCTGAGGAACAAATAATTGGTACTCTGGCAGAAGCGAGGCTCGTCTCTAGGCAGTTGTGGGATTGGAGCTGGCTGCCGCTTCCTCTCCCCCAGCAGGCTGTAGCTTCCTATGTCTACTCCGCTTCTTTTTCTCTCCATCTGTCTTTTTGGGCTGCTGAGGCATGGGTTTCTTCTTTTTCTTCAGGCAGCTAAGTGGGTTGGGATTGCCGGATTTCCTCTTACGTTTTTTGCCTCTCTTGTCACTACCGTCTTTGCTGAGGCCCTCCTTCTCTTTCAGAGTCTGAATGCTTGACTGTTGTGATGGACTCATCAACTCCCCCCGCTGAACCGCTTCGACGTGCTTCAGCGTTCGCTCCGAGAGCTTGTCTAGCACCATGGTGTTGAGAACAATGTAGAGCAGAGGAACCCCAGGAATCTTCTTCAAAGCCTTTGTCAACTCTTGATCCTGGTGATAAGGATTATTATATGCCATTTTATTATATTTATTTTACAAAATTACATTTTTTTGGACCAGTTATAGAGTCCTTACCTGAGTTGCAATGAAGTAGTGCTGCGGATTTGTCTCCCCAACCATTGACAACAAACACTCTGATGCAGGAACTGGATCTTTCGTGTGCTTGCATTTCCTGATCTGAAATTTCTGTAAGATGAGTTTTGCTCCGTAGAGGTCTTTTGCAAGGGTTTCAAGCTCGTCAAGCGCGCAGCTGCACAGAACGAAACAAAAACGATGTTACACAAGCATACACTGGCAATAAATACGAGAAATAGCGAGGGCGTTAAGTTACCTTGTGGTACAGAGCTGAACTTCTCCCATGAGATACTTTGGCAACTGCTCTTTGATTTGAATTTTATTCTTTAACGCCGCGTGACAAAACGTCCCATCGATTAATATTTGGAAAGGTTCCCTAAAGCAAAAGTTGTACTTGTAGAAACTGACGGTTTTCTTTGCGTGTTTCTGACGTTTTATCTTCATGGTGAATTAGTGATACATGAAGCTCAGACAGTTCAAGCAAATAGATTATCTTGGCTAGATAATAAAAGAATATGAATAAATCTGAACACGCGAGGACTGACGCTCTTGATTTGCGTAAATATGTCAAAAAACAGTTCAACGAAGCTCACGCCAGTCTCAAACATACCAGCATGGTACTGGAGTGGTTACAGTAAATGGTCACCGGGTAGAAAACGGCAAACGGCTGTTGGCTATCTCGTTAGTTCTAAAAAGTAATTATAGATAATGAATGTATAATAACTACTATTAAATATACAAGTTTAATGTATTATTATTAGATAAAGGCTTTCAGAGTGTTATAGTTAACTCACTCTAGGAACACTTCACTGCAGTCACTGTTTCTTCTTTCCACTTTTACAGCTGCACGTTTTAGTGAAGGGAAGTCCGCTCGCGAATCGATTCTTTTCTTTCGAATCGATTCATTTGAACAGCTCATTTCTTGTCAAGTTACCAGTTCAAAAACACAATAACGTGGCGCATAAAAAAAATCACTTGTCACATATTGTTCTTTATTGCTATTGATTTGTAATTGCGTTCATTTTTTCGAACGGTTTAACCCTTTTATTGACTGGGTCCGATTCTAACGAACGATTCATTTGTCGCTATCAAGTTCAACGGAAGGGACCGGTTTAGCGGTTTTGTATCACCGGAGCGCGTGAAGATGGCATCCCGTAAAGAAACACCGGCTGGAACAACCCTGTATTCTCTCGTCAAAAAAATCCAGATCGAAGGACTGGTAAGACACCGTTTAACAGAGTCACCGGAGCTGAGCTTAGGTGTTTGAACGTTTCTGTTGCTTAGTATCATCTGTGCAGGTGTCACACCTATAATAATAATAATAATAATAATAATAATAATAATAATAATAATAATAATAATTTTCTAGTTAGTTACAAATGCAATTAGTGGAAAATTTATAAATGCTGATGATGTTAGAAATTACAATATTTTACTAACTTGCCTTTGTATGATTATCCTTTTAGGGGTTTATTTGTAGTTCTCCTATTTAATTCCACAGGAACATTAGCAACGTTTACTTTTAAGTTAAAATTATCTGCGGAGATGTCAACTTTAAAGAGCGCTTAAACATAAAAGTCTTGAGTTCATGTAAATATAAATCGTTTCATGACTAGAACTGTTTAATTCCTGTCTGCTCCTCTGACTAATTGTAACTTGATAATAAAACAACTACAGTCTATGCATGTGCTCACTTGGCTGGAAAAGATTAACATGAGTTGATGCGTGTTAACAACTTAAGTTGCTATATATATATATATATATATATATATATATATATATATATATATATATATATATATATATATATATTTTTTTTTATTTCGCTTTGGATAAAAGCGTCTGCAAAATGACTAAATGTAAAATGACTAAATGTATTTATGATTTCTACAGAGAGACTTAACATTGTTATCAGTGAACACAGACATGGATATTTTTCCATATTTATCAGCTATTGTTTATGTTGTATGCATCTAGGTTACACATATGTTGGACCCATCTAATCCCTCTGTGCTCCTGTACAGGTTATGTTTGCATTAGTCCCCATTGTAAAGTTGAAAAGGATGTGTCTTACATTAATGAATGAACTTATACATCTTTCTCTTTAGTCAAAAGTGCAGAATTACACTCTTGTTACTCAGTATACATTTTTGTGCCTGATATTTCAAAGTGATGTTGAAACTCACCCTGTTTTTTTATAATTATAAAGTAAACAGCAATGTCTTATTATAAAGCATTTACCAAGCAGCTGTTTGGTTTTTATGCATAATTTAATGGAAATTCTATATAATTGTTCTTAATCACTTTTGTTTTGGTATTACATGTATGTTTTTGTATATTTCTACTTGTATTTCTACTTGTTTTGTTTGTTTATATATATATATATATATATATATATATATATATATATATATATATATATATATATATATATATATATATAATATACACACACAATATGTGTGTGTGTGTGTGTAAATATATATGTATACAAATGTATATGTATATATATATATATATAATTGGTTAAGTGGTTGTTCCATCAGATTGTAGATCATTGCTTCAGTTTTATGGGCTTGAACAGAAGTCAATTTTTTTTTTTTTTTGCTGTGTTTTTGTAGTTAATCTGTTTGTGTGGCCACAATAGGTTTACTGAACCTAATTAAACTCAGTGATGCTTATGGAAGTTTCTCACTCAGCTTTCTTGTCATGGTCCCAGCTGCTAATTGAATGAGTGCAAAATTTTGTGAATGTACAAAAATATTCATTTATAAATTTTTCTTGAAAACCGTTACACTCGGTGTTCTACTTTTTTTAGTTTATAGCCCAAAAAAGCTTTTTTTTTTTTTATCAAGGTGCCTCAAGCAAAGCTGTCATCAGTGATTTCATTGATTTTCTATCCACTTGCCCCACAGCCTTTTTTTGGGGCTTTACTAAAGCTCCCGGTTTCCTGTTGGTTGGAGCTGTTTGAATGATTTTTTTTTGCCCGTGGGCTTTCCAGAACACTCTCTGCTGTGTCTTGATGCTCAAACTTAAAGATGCTGACGGTTCATGTGCCTTCTTGCACATTCTGAGCTGGAACGATGCTTTTGAGGAAACATTTTGGGCTTCCTGAAGGTTATTTGTTGTTTTTTGTTTGTTAGTTTGGTTTTGTCTGTCCCGCGATTTTACTGACTAAGGTTTTTCTTTCGTCTCTCATGCATGCATCGCTGAGAGTTTTGTTCTTTTTGTTCATTGCTCAGTATATGCAGACATCATCATTCATTGTCTTTCCAGCTCTGTGCTGCAGAAAAATGTGTACAGGCATGGATGATGTGTTCAGAATAATGTACCACTTTCTCCTTTTTTATGTTTACCTAAAAGATAAGAACTGTCAAAAGTTTTGTGACTTTTAGATCCCGTTTGAATGCAAGTGTATTGTAAAAAGTTGTTGAAATATACCTTAAGCAAATATACATTACAGTTCAAAAGTCAGTACGAGTAATACTTTTACGTTTACATACTTTTCATTTAATGAAAAGTGACAAGAAAGACAGACTATAAAATATGAAAATTTCTTATTCAAATAAATCAGAAAATACCCAAAATCATAATTTTCATACAAATATTAAACGGCATAACTCTTTTTAAGAATAATATATTACAATCTAAAATACATTAAAATAGGAAAATGTGTTTTTTTTTCTTCTTTTTTATTAAATAAATGGGAGCCTTATGAACTTCTTTCAAATAATTAATGCCAACCTCAAATGTCGGAGCTGTTTTTGTCTCTTTTCTGTAACAAACAGCTATTTTTAAAAATACACGAACTACAGTATGAAACAAATAGTCTGTTTGATGTAAAATATTGTTACAAAAAATTTAATTTAAATGTTTTTAAGCTGAAAAACTTTTGAAACATGATTGATTATTGCTGTCGCTTTCTCATACCCCTGTAATCAACCCCATCCCCATGAAACAAACAATTAGGAGGCTTTGTGCACGTTCATGTAAACTTTAATAGATGCCGTCATCAATCTTGGTTTGTCATTTGGTGACAAATTGTGGTTATGATGGGTACTAATGACAATATCAGTTGACAGTGGATGTCTGTCTTTGGAGCCCCTGGAGTGCTCTAAAGTCTGTCCATCTTCCTTGTTTTTAATAATCAGAATCTATCTATTTTTTCTTTTTCTTTTGGGCTCTTAGTAAAATCACCAGATCCCTTTACATTTTATTCCACAAGGCAAAAGCATATGCAGGTCACTGGAAATGCATCTGATGTGGCTGTTATTGATATGCTAGTTTTCTTGTTAATCCTCCCCCGTGAGCAAAACGGCGACTTAAGAAGGGATAGAGGAAGACCCTGATATTAACCATCTGCTGTATTTTCCCTTTCGGTTCAGCCACCTGAGCATCAGGCATTGTTGCTGTGCTCCATTTTGTAGACCTGCTGTTCACAGAGTTTTTAGATGAATACAAATAAGCTAAATGTATAAAGCAGGTGGATTAGAGGCAACTGCTTCAGGGTGGGTAAGCAGCTTAAGCGGAGAGCTCTACAAATCCCTTCCAGGGATATGTATCTTCTCAGCTCTCTCCGTTATGTGAAACTCTTTATTTTTGACCTTTCAGGCAAAAGCTAAGCACTTTTTAAGCAGTGTGAAATAAGGTCTGCTTATGCATGAGAATAGTGGCAGGGTGATGTGTAACTCATTTGTGATTTATGATTCCCCTAAGATTTTTTTTTCTCTTTTTTATGCAAAAAATATTAGTGTATGAGATGTATAGATTTGCTATATATATGATGAATATTATGTGTGTGTGTATATATATATATATATATATATATATATATATATATATATATATATATATATATATATATATATATATATATATATATATATATATATATATATATATATATATATATATATATATATATATATATATATATATATATATATATATATATATATATATATATATATATATATATATATATATATATATATATATATATATATATATATATGTATGTATGTATGTATATATGTATGCATGGATGTATATATGTATGCATGGATGTATGTATGTGTTTATGCGTATGTATACACACACACACACACACACACACACACACACATATATGTATGAGTATTTACTCACTGTATGTAAGTCTTTGCAAGAATGTTGCCTGTCATCCAGGTGTGAGGCACATGGTCAACAGGGGGCAGCAGTGGTCCACTGAAATCAATGAACTGTGTCGCTCTTTGCTTCATGCACTTCAGCACTACCTTACATTTTTTCAAATAGTGATATTGGTTGTCAATTTTCTTTTGAGAGCACTAAATAAAGAGCAATAACTAGGCATCAATGGGTGCCACTGAGTACTAAGCAGACAGGGATTTGGAATGTTCCACGTTTTATAGCCATATTTTTTCCATATTTATTTATAGATAATAAGATTTTTAAGAGTTTTAAGAGTTCTAAGATTTTTATCCTCTGCTGTAGTTTGTCAGCAGTAATTAATAGTTTGCATCAAACATCCATTTTGCCATTAATTGTAATAATTGTTTTCTCACTGTGCTCCACACAGAGATCTTATTTCATGATCATTATGTCTGTCTGGAATGGCATATATATATATATTAATGTGTGTGTGTGTGTGTAAATATGTACATACATACATATATACATACACACACACACACACATATATCATATTCATCATATATATTGTAAATCTATATAGCTCAGGCACTAATATTTTTGCATTAAAAAAACAGAAATAATATTTTAATAATTTCGGACACCACTGTACGTTTATGCACACGCATATAAATATACACCTTGTCCGTCATCCAGTTGTAGATGTGTGTAGACAGTAGTGTGTGTATATCTGTTTGTATATGTATACACTACTGATCAAATTGAGACCAATTCTCACTATTAACTATGCTTATTAGCGTGCATATTACTATTGTATCATATTGACTATTTGTTTGTTCTTATAATGCACATATTAATGCCTCATTCTGTATGACCATGTTTTAGATCCCTTAAACCTGCCTCAAAACTAAACTTACAGTTACCTCAATCACTTTTGATAAACAACAAATTGTGAGTTTAAAGAAAAACACTTCATTAATAGTGAATGTTTTCCATATTCTAGTGCCACCATAGTAACTGTAAAACAATTAAGATTCAAGTTTCACAGTCTATTTCTTTTTTAAAGACGTTTCTTATGCTCACAAAGCCAAGGCTGCATTTATTTGATGAAAAATTATTATTATTATTATTTCTTTGATTACAGTTTTATTACCGTTTAATTTATTTTATAATGTAATGTATTCTTGATGGCAAAGTTTTTTCAGTGCCTATTACTCTAGTTTTCAGTATAATACGATCCTTCAGAAATCTTTACATTTAAAAATGCAGAGTTACCTCGTTTTTTTCCTATTTAAAAGAAAATGGATGAGTACATATAGTTTAGGCTTTGCATTTTTAAATGTAACGGAGAAGGATTCAGAGTTGCCTTTTCTTGGTAAAAGGAAGGTCTTTTTCCTGTTTAAAAGGAAATGGAAGAATGCATATGGTTTAGTCTTTGAATGCCTTCTATGTTACGATCAAAATTGCCGGTTCCCAACATACCAGTGGATAAATACCCACAGTTTGCACAGTATTGGCAGGTCAGGTTACTTTCCTCCGGTGCTTTTTATGACTAATGTGTTTAGGTTGCTTTAAAAGATGTAGACAAAGTAATTCACTCTCTCAACAACCTTTTGGCAGATTCAGATGGTGACAGAAGGTGAGTGTGAGTGGAGCTTATATACGGCCCTTGAGGGCCCTCTGCGAGGCGATAGCACAGTGACGGCGGGCTGTGAAGTGCAGATTAACAGGCTGAGAGAAGAACTTGATTCGCCGTAAACCTGGAGCACTTCTACAGCAAGCGTAAAAGATTGATGGCTGAGTTGGTGCAGAGGGCGCGCAAAAAGATTCTGGCAAGCAACAGGAAGTAAAGCGAATCTGGATTTTGTATTTGTCCTTCAGCATTCCTCACAATTGCCCGCTGTGCCATTTTCTAGCTAGGGTCAGTGTGCCAACAGGATACTATCGCCATTCCAACTGAAAGCTGTTTTCATCGCCTTTTATAACTCGTTTTTTGTCACTTTAAAGTTTTAAGCATCTTTTAAAGCAGCTTTTATATGGCTTCTGCGCTTTTCCATACACTGACAAAAATGTTGACAAAAAGTTGATGTCCATCTGCCCGAGGTCGTACGTCCACTTTTTTTTTTTTTTTTTGTACAGGAAAGCCGATTGGTGTGCACCTTGCCAAACAGTCTTGCTTCTCTTCCTCATGACTTTCAGTGTCTGAGTTTCAACGTGCTTGACAGATGGACTACAGGGACTAGCACTCAATGCCTGCCTCATTCTCACTCGGGATCCCTGGTGACTTCGGCTTATGTTAGAAATCACTCTCTTTTGGACCTGTGAATGCCACTTGCTCTGTAGCTCTCCCAGTCACCTTGTCCCACCAAGACAATGAGCAAGGGCTTTGTCGAAACTTGACACATCCTGATGTACACATTGCTGTGTGAACCTGTTATTTTCCATTTTAGCCGTTTCTTTGCTGCGTTCTGTCAGAACATTTTGTGCCACTATATACCATTATCCAGTATCAAGTAGATCTACGTAATTACTATCTGTTTAAGCGATAGCGGTTGTTCATGTTTAATTTTGTTATGGTTTACCAACACTGATAGGTTGCATATCCATCCATTTGCTGGCTTGTTTTCAAATTATATAGCATTGCCATTGTTCATTTTTTTGGTCCTAATTTGTCTTTGGACAAAGTTATACTTAAAATATACTGAGTCTGTATTTTGCAGCAACGTATTCACTATTGGCTTTCTGACTAAATTGGCAGAATAGTATTATTGTTTAGATATTATCATAAAATCATACAGAAAAAACTGTTCACAATGTGTTCAGTTTCATTCACTGCTTAGTTTTCAACCTCTGCTACTCAAGTGGGTCAGTACTAGACTACTTTTCTTTATATCTTCAAGAACATTTTGTTAATATCTTGCATAGTCTTTTTTCTTGTAATATTACCATATAGGTTATCAATTAGTCGGGAATGTTTTGTCGGCACCAACGAAAATATTCCTTAATAAAGTTTTGTTTTGACATCATAACATTCACAACTAGTTGATAAGCTGTGGGTAGTGTCTTGTAGAGTCCTGATTAGTACTGAAGGCATAGGAGACCTGGCTTAATGTGACTAAAGCTACAATGGGCTCTTCGGCCTGCTGGAGTCTTGCCTAATGGCCTAAGTGCTCGCTTATTCAGAAACTGTCAGTTTTATTGATAATCAGATGGCAAGCCACCAATACAGCCATCAACTGACAACCAGGAATTCTAGACCCCTGCCAGCTTACAATCATTCATACCACTGTCTCTCGTTTAAGCCATTATGGGCACGAGTATTTGCTGTCAGATTTTGAGGTTGTAATAATTATGTACATTCTCTAAGTGAAATTGGAAGATATGGTCATTTTCACTAATAAAATAGTTGTTCATTCTAGCAGGCTCTGTCAGCGTTTGGATTAGAAAACGGGTAGAATTTAAGGGTAATTAAATGTAAAAGTGAATTTAAAAGGGATCCAGATAATGGAAAAAATGTATAATTTACCCCTGTATTATTTTACTATTTTATTTTCTCATAAAAGTTTATAAATGAGAATGTGAAAGGCGTTTTGAGCCTACCTTGTGAAGGAAGGCAGGAAGGTGTTTTGGAGGTTCCACTATGAGAACTCTAGATTCTGGTTATAAGTGTCTTCTTAGCTCTTATAGAAATTGCTTCCAAGCACAAGGTCTGGATGAGGATCAGGCTTTGAAGATGAATGGATGGTGTGTTGTATTGATTTTTTTTTTCTTTCCCCGCATTGGTTCCTTAATCCTGGTTAAGCATTGGGAGATTTAAGCATGGACCTATGTCAAAGGTTTCTGAACCAAAATCTTGTTAACCATGTCTATTCTTTTGTGCCCCACTGACCTTTCAGTACTGGTTCGGTGAATACAGTGCACACGTTTAGCAGTTTATCTCTCACCTATTTTTATTTGAAACCTTTGAAACATTTTTTGTTGTTAGGATTTAAATACGGTTGTGCCTGCTGTTGGTCACAATTGAAAATCTATTATTGTGTTAGATGCCAGGCCTCCTGGACCCAAGGATCGATACTGCTTTGTCGACAGATTTGAGCCCCTGCTCTGCTCGGCTGAAGATGAATTAGATTTTTCTATAAAAAAGTGGAGCTTCGCTCTGCTATTGGGCTTATCGCTGCCGTGTGGGACGCTTTACACTTCACCTGTGGTATTTCATCCACTGTTATTACCGCTGCCCCACTCCTGTGCCTTCTCGGATTTTCCCATTCTCTATCTGTCCTCATCTGTTATCTATAGGGGACATTTCTAATTCCAAATGGTTATGATCTGTATTAAAGTTTACGGATTAAAGATTAAGCTCTATTTTGTCTCAAATCCACCTGCTACCAAAGTCCTCTCAGCACCTTTTGAATTCCTTGCACTGTCCACCCTTTATCATTTACAGCTCTAGAACATGCTTTCAGATGGACTATTCAACCTATTCAGAATCTACACACATTTAGACACACCACCAGTCAAATGTTTGATGACATAAGGTCATGTTTTTGTTTTGATTTTGAAAGTCTCTTATGTTCCATAAGGTTACATTTATTTAATTAAAAAAAACATAATTTTTAACAGCCATTACTCCAGTCTCCAACATCATGTGATTCTTCAGAAATGATTAAAATATGCTTTTTGGTGCTCAGATGTTTTCAGTTGTTATTGGTGCTCATTTTTTTTAGAATGATTCTTATTAATTTAAAGTGCCCCTATTATAGATTTCTGAAAATGACTTTTAATGGAGTGTCTAACACAGCTTTATGGGAATGTAAACATCCTGCAAAGTTTTAAATATTAAAGTGATAACTTCATCAATTTAATGCCTCTTTGCTGAATAAAAGTAGTGAATTTCTGACCACAAATTAATTTCTAAAAACAAACAAAAAAAAGAAAACTTGAAAAAAAGTTCAAAATGGCTGCTGAAATTCATTAGAAGAACAAAATAAAATGTAAAAAAATGTAGTATAATTGAAAATGGTATACATTTGACAATTATTATTTGTAACAATATTTTAATTATTATATTTGACAATGATAAAATTTTACTGTATTTTTGATCAAATATATGTAGCATAAGACGCTTCTCAGAAGAAAAATAAAAGCTTTTTAATAATTTCAAAGTTTTCTGTAAATAATAATAAGTACTTTTGAATATGTGCAATTTGTTTAGTTTTAAGCACTCAAGCCACAAGATTTTGAAGAGCATGGAAAAACAGGAATTCAGCCAAGTGTGAGTGTTAGCAGATCTTTAAGGTTGTGTTTCTGTGTTTCAGGTGGTGATGAAGATCATCAAGCATTACCAGGAGGAAGGTCAGGGCAGTGAGGTGGTGCAGGGGGTGCTGCTGGGGCTGGTGGTGGAGGACAGGCTGGAGATTACCAACTGCTTCCCTTTCCCTCAACACACAGAGGACGACGCTGACTTTGATGAAGGTGAGGGAATATAGCTGTGCCCGTTGTTTGAATCGTCCGTTAGCACTATTCAGACAAGATTCATTTTCTAAATGCCTTTTGAGTTTGTGTTTGTAAAGTAGGCCATCTGCTATCATTATTGTTTCTACCGTTTGATTATTTGAATTTTACCCACAGATCAAATTTAGCTTCATTTTGCTTCTCATTGTATCAGCGCACTAAGTAATACCCATCACCCATGCCGCCCGGTCGACTTTCTCTGAAATGAAATCTTTGCTGAATATATTTTTGGCTCCCTGAAGAAGTATTGAAATAATCACTTTAAGCCGCTTTGTGGAGAAAGCGAATGATTTAGTGACATGGATGTTGAGATGTGCTACATTAAGTACTGATGGAGTGCAGATAGAGAATACATACAAATACGTTTCCTGGGAACATTATAAATGTGTTCACCGCCAGATAGTGACCCAAATGCAGTTTAGATCGTTCTGCCTTCAATTGTACCTGATACAGCTCTCTGATTTTGTACGCAGGCATTTGATTAGAAACACCTTTATTATGCAGGGTTCTTTCTCTCCTTTTATTCCCCCCTTGCCTTTCTCAGCTTTTTCACTATGCGCAAACACGTAGAAAGTAGGGAGGGGAATAAGTAGACGTGTTACTAATCATGAAAAGTATTGAACCACCGAAATTGGTGTTGGAAGCCTGTATTTTTAACTGCAAATCTGCTGTTGCTCTGTTCTTCAGATAGCATAAAATGGTTTGGATGCGGCTCATTTGTGCCTTACTGTAGATTTTCGATGACTGCTTAATAGGAAAGCAGACACAAAAATGAAAATTCTGTCATTAATTACTCACCCTCATGTAGTTTCAAACCCTTAAGAAACGAATTAAATCATTTTTTATGAAATCCAAAAGCTTTCTGACTCTGCAAAGACGGCAACGCAAGGCAAGGGCTACATGTTCAAGACCCAGAAAGATAGTAAGGACATTGTTAGAGTAGTCCATGTGACATGAATGATTTAACCATAATTTTATTTTTCCGGTAACAAGTAATCAAACTAATTGCTCTTTCGCCGTTACAATGCCATTAGTGTTACTTACAGTAAAATGCATTGTTACTGTAATTTATTATAGGCTCGGTTCAGCTTAATGGATGCGCAGTGTAATGTACCTGTATTTAACGTACCATAAACTCTAGTTTGAAGTATTGTGTGAGGCACAAAAAGTATTCTCAAAACTTCATTAAAAGTTAAGCGAACTATCCCTTGAATGGTCTCACATATACAATCAATTACAAATACTGATGCTATTATTCAAATTCAAATATTATACAAGTTCTAAGAGGATGCTTTTATTCAAATTTTAGTGTTTAACCAACTGTAAAATTCTGATATATTGTTTTATTTACTGCTGTTTTATGCACACAAAATCTAAATTAAGCAACATTTATTTCAATTACGCCAGGAAATTTGCACTTTTATCGTTCTTCCTTGCAGTTAATCACATTAAACTCCTCTACAAGTGTAAACTTTTCTATTTTATCACAGCGCCGTCTGGGCACAGCTTCCGTTTACAAGCTGCCAGCTCGTCAGTGATAACTAAGGCAGAAAAACGTCATCGTCAATAGTCGAGCTAGTAAACGGCGAAGTAAATTGCTGTGTAATTCAACAGAAACCTGCATCGGAGCAAAGGTTTGGGGCTCAGCTTTTATAGGGCTTCTCCAGAGAGCGCTAGCCGGAACGCCTCATCAAGCTCAGTCTGGAAAGAAGTGAGAATGAGAATGGTCTGCTTTCAGCGCAGAGCAAAGCACCGCGAGTTGTTTATTCGCTTTTACGGCCCGTGAGATCACAAGTGTAGCCGGTGAGATGGCTGTGCGTCATGGGAGGGAGAATGTGGCAGGGTTGCATTATTAAAGTGTAATGGGTTGTAGAGGCTCAAAAATTGAGGCTGCGAAGGATCCAAAAATCGACTAGGGTAGGGTGTTGTTTTGTGGGCCGCCAAAATAGAGCTGGGGTGATATGACCGTATACACTACAATTATAGAAAATATTTTGTTATCCTGTTTATACCGTTTTATGGGGAATCTGGGGGGGAAAAACAACAACAACCCGAGGCCATTTCTAATTTATGTCATCTGTGATCTTGCCTTTTGGTGTGCCTCAATGAAGTTAAAAATGAAATGTTAAAGCATTTTAGTCACTGGAATAAGAATATGCATACTACGTGACTGTATGTGTAACATTAAACTTATTATTTATAAAAAAAAAAACCTACAGATTTCTCAAATGCAAATAACAACGTTCATAATAATTTTAAAACATTTTATTATGTAGTTATTGATGTAGTTACTAGAATAAAAGTAAAGTATTTCATATAAAATAAAAGAAAGAACCATATATTACAAATATTATACAAAATAACAATTTATTATTAGTAGTAGTATTATGGCTGTTGTTAATTGTAATATATATATATATATATATATATATATATATATATATATATATATATATATATATAAGTGCATTTTATATATATATATATAAAATGCACTTATTATATATGTACACTTTGTTCATTGTTACTGTGATAAATTTGTCACATTTTGTTCATACTGTCTACCCCTAACTCCTCTGTGGTGCAGACTAAAAAGCACCTTCGACTCCACAACTGACTGTGATGACTTTCGATGCATTTATTAAGAAGAGTTGAGTTAGTACTAATTCTAAATGATAAGCGTTCAGCCTCAAGTGTAGTACATCGCATCTCTAAGTATACATTAACTCAGTGACTCTGACACTGCCTGTGGTATCCCCACGGTTAATTTATTCTCCTCCTCCGCTACAGGGTGTGTACATATGACAATGTGTGTTTGGGTGACCCTCTCCCACCCTTCCCATCACAGCATGTTTTTTTATTTCCCTGTCTTTAGCCCGTAGGGCTGTGCCTGACAAATTATGGCGTCTAATGGATATTTAAACACCCTTCATATTCAAAGCAAGCATCCTTGAACCGTACAGGCTGCAGAAAGGTGTAAATTCAGTCTTTAATGAGCAGTCACAACTCCTTTGCTTGTTTTTCCTGCGAGGCAATTGCTTTATTTATTACTAGAGTTTAAAAAGGTGAGTTTGTGTTGGCCGCAGTTCTTTACCTCCTTGTGAGTGTTCATTTTTGTTCGTTATGAAAACCTGCCAGTGACCTGAGGTGACTTCCATCATTTCACTCTATTTTTACCTGGTGTTTGACTGCCTCAAACAGAGCAGAAGTCTTTCAGGTGGCTGGATTGAGTCTTATCTGATGGAGGAGTGCAGGTTTGCTTTAGAGAGACTGAAACAGGAGGGTGGAACACCTAAAGAGCGCAATACAAACAGACCGTCCCAGTCGAGATAAGCTTTGTCTGTGACCTTCCATTTTCAGTCTCAGTCAGCCCATAGAAGGAACATTAGATTCAGCTCTGCATATTTATTAAATCTGCATTAATGAATGTTTTTGTTTTATGTGCCTTTTGTGAAGTATGTTTTTAGTTTAGCCAGTGCATGTTATAACCAATGCAGCATCTAAATGCACCTCCAGACTGAAGTTAAAGCTGATTAAAAAAATTTTATAATGAAATTTAAATATTTTTTTTCCTATCATGTTTAGGATTGGTGTAAAAAAAGCCCAGTGTGCAATAAATTTACAAAATTCTTTACAAAATTTACTGTAATATATGAATATTTCTATTAGGGTTTTTTTTTTTACACAACTGTTTAAACGTTTGGTGTCAGTAGGAGTTTTTTAGGAGTAATATATTTAGCAAGGATGCATTAAATTGTAAAAAAGAAAAGACAAATGCATTAATGATCTTACAAAGCATTTGTTTAAAATAAATGCCTTTATTTTGACCTTTACATTCGTCGAAGGATCCTGCATCCTGCAATCCAGCAAAAGTATCACAGTTTCCAAAAAAATATTAAGCAGCAAAACTGTTAATAGACATTGACAATTTATTTACATCTTTTCCCAAATCAGCATATTAGATTTCTGAAGGACAGTGTGACACTGAAGACTGAAGGTGTGATGCAATTTAAATTTAACTTCACAGGAATATATTCGATTTTTATATTTTTAATATTTCACAATACTGGTGTTTTTATTATATTGTGTATATCTTGCAGACCATAAGAGACTTTTAAAAAACGCCTAGAGAAAAAATATTAACAAAACCTACCACCCTCAAACCTTTAAACTATATTAATCCAAAATGCCTAAATATTCTGTGTAATTAACATGATGGCCAAGAAACATTACTATGGAAATAGCCCAAAAAATGTATAAAAATACCATGGTACCTTTTCAAAAAAGTATTATGCAATAAAACAGTTATGTAATGTTAGGCTAATTAAAGAACAAACAAACAAAGTTTCGTTGTTTAGTAGAATTATGTAAGCCGCAGCGATGTTATGGTAATGTGCGTGATATCACCTCTGGGTATTGTTTCTGTGTACATACTTTGACACAGCAATGATTTGATTTCACGGGCATGATTCTGGAGAAATTTGTGAACGTGAATGGAAACTCCAAATATTGGCAGCATACAAAATTGTCTACCGCTGTTAGTCTTGTTTTAGAGTTTGTTTCTATGGCTTCAGCCAGAGAGACTTCAGCCCCTGCTGCTATAGGCAGACTAACTGTTATAAACTCCTCTTAAACTGTGTTTACTGCACTGAATCCAAACTAATCGTGAACAGCACTGTTTCTCTCGGTCTCGGCCTTGCAATCGGTCTGTTACGAATGTTTTTGCTGTTATTTCTAATCTGCCTTCTGCGCCTTGCTCACTCTTTTCTCGTTTTCACGTGGTCACCGGTCTCATCTTTAGCTTTTTTGCAATAGTCGGTTCCTGTTAGATTCCTTCTGTAAGTCTCATAGTCTCTTCCACTAAATGAGCTCAAGCAAAAATGATATCTGTGACAGTACACAGTAGGCAGAGGTTTCTTTAACAGCTGGTATAATGAGTCTTTGAGTGTTTGTCAGGGTTAATTACATTTACACATACACGTTTCAATGTTTATTGCTGCGCTGAACTCTCGTTGTGCGTTTTGTGCTGTTTTTTGCAGCAAAGATTCATCTTTTCATCGTGTTCCAGTTCGGCGCCGAAGCAGTCAATGAGATAACGGCAGCTGTTACCTCAGCCCCTGTCCCACGTGAATGCATCATGATACATTGTCATGCTGTGCGTTTTGTCTTTTCCCTTTCAACCTTCTCTGCGGATCCATTTTGCTGTTTCCTCTTTTGCTTCACCGCAAGAACGTATCAGTAGTATTAATAATCATTACAGTCTGCTAGCAACATTTGGATTTTCCGCTCGCGTTTCTAAAATTTCTGCCCAGTCATGGCCGCGGATGGCACTTTTTCAAATGCCTCATTATCTTTGGGCAGCACTTCTGAATTTTGGAACTGGTGGACATTAATTTTGCGTATTTTGAAAGGCCGCTTATTGGACACGCATAATTCGGGTCGCAGGGCACCAGCAAATGGGTTAATCGGTGGAATTGGGTTTGTTTGAGGAAGCGAGGCTTTAAAAATGTGGAGAGTTGGGTGTCCTGCAGTCAGTCGGTTACTGAACAGACAGCGTTTCTGTATGAAAGTACCTCAGCAGACCCCATAAAGTCATGTTTAATGATCTAGAACAAATTCAACTGAGCTTTACACCGTGTCCTAACCAGGCGCGACACAATACATTTCCAGCATCAAGTAATTTGTCAGTCTCCACACTGAAAGTGAAAATGCTGTCTGACACTACACTATTACAGCCAGTCAGAACATATTCGCTGGTTAGACCAAAGACTCTTGAATGGAACGTTTTTTGCTTGTTGTGTGTGTGTGTATAAAAATAGACGGTCATTATTATTATCTGTATTTCATAAATATACACTATCATAAATTTGTAAGATTTTGAAAATGTATTTGAAAGAATTCTCTTATACTCGTGTGGCTGCATTTATTTGATTAAAAATACAGTAATAACTGTAATATATGTGAAGCAGTAATTTTCCATTACTCTGTTCTTCGATGCCACACAATCCTTTAGAAATTTCTATCTTTCTGTCTATCTGTCTGTTTGTCGATCCGTCTGTCTGTCGTTCTGTCTGTCAATATTTAAGATATTTAATATAATGATTTGATGCAGTCTTCGCACCCACACAATTTATCTGCAAATGAAGCATTTTTAGGTTAAAAATAACATTTTATTCGCCAGTAGATGGCAGTATGGGGCTTGTCAAATATGCCTGTGTGTGTGTGTGTGTGTGTGTGTGTATGGCAGCTCAGTGACTCCAACTGGGTGGGGGTTTTTATCTGATAAATGCATAAATAAAACTGTGTATGACTTAAAGATTGCAGCTCTGTGCTGTCGGAGGTAATCCGCATCCCATATTTCCTGGCAGAAAAATTGAGTATTCATTGTGGAAATGATCTTGTAGATTAACTCGGTTTCAGGCAGAGGTGCGCCGAGAATGGATTATCCATTTAGGCTGTTTGTAAGTTTGTATTTTGTACATGAGCGGAGCATTACGGCTTCACCTCCGTGGCAGGAGTGATATATTTTTAAGTTGATTTCAGGTTTGTGACAGAGCAGGGGAGGAGAGGTGTGTGCCACAGTTAACAGCGCACGGACGAAGAAAAATGAACGCTTTCAGGGATGTCGTCAGTCAAGTGCCGTGCCTGGCATCCTAATGTGCTTGGGCTGCGATTTTTATTTTTTATCTTCTTCATTTTCCTGAACTTGATGTTATATAATGGCAGACCCTGCTGAAAACATCTTTAAACGGTCTAAGCTGGTTTACTCCTGCGTGATTGCTAGTTTAAAGAGGTTAGGGGGCTTTTCAGCTAGTTCGAATAGACCAGATTAAACCAGCTCAAACCAGCCTATCCAGGTTTAAGATATTTCAGGGGAGTGTGCTTAAGTGCCTGTAAGGAAAAGAAAATAATGGACTATTGATAGGAAGTTGTCATGAAGCCTGTATCTGCCTCTCTTGTACCATTGATTATTTAAATGCAGTATTTTATTAATCAGGTTGGTCTTAGTCTGTCTGACACATTCGACTAAAGCAGTACAACCTGAATTCTGGAAATGTTGAAACTTTTTTTTTTTTTTTTTTTACATAATAAAAGCTAAAAGACTTTCAAATCAGATGAGCCTATATTTTATTCACAATAGAACATAGAGAACATGACAAATGTTTAAACTGAGAGATTGTACATTTTTATGCACTAAGTGAGCTCATTTCAAACGAAATGCCTGCTACAGTTGGCACGGTGGCAACAAGGGCTGAAGAAGCAAGAAATCTTGAAAAGATTCAGCTGGGAGAACATCTAGCGCCTGATTAAGTTAATTCACAACAGGTCTATAACATGATTAGCTATAAAAGGGATGTCTTGGAGAGGCAGAGTTTCTCAGAAGTGTGCTTTTGTTTTCAAAAACAGGTAGACCGTATACAGTGGTCGTAATATTCTTAATTTTTTTAATTTGATGCTTTGAAGAGGATAAATTAAAAGAGCCAACTTAGCATAGTATGCTAGCGAAAGCTCTGCTGTGGTCTAATAAAAAAGTCTATCTAGTTACCTTGCTACTAGTCATTTGTTGGGTGACAAGTTGACTTTTGTGACTTATTCCTATTAGCAACTCATTTGCTAAACTGATTTGTCTGTTTCAAATTGGGTTCAAACTCAGGTTGTCCACTTTTAATTGGATGGAGGTTTTGTTCCTAATAAATAGGGCTGCACAATTATTCTAATCGCAATTACAATTATGGATGCCACAATTACGTAATTGTTCAAAAAGGCAATATCGTTATTCTGAGTGCTTAAGATGTGTTTTTTCCCTTCAGGTTATCCTAAGGGTTTTTTCCATTGTTTTAATTATAGTTTTAGTTTACGTTTATAATACTATGTATCTTTTTAAATTTAAGAATTTAAAAAAGAAACCAGTCCAGTGTACACTTGAAATTTAAGACTTAATACTATGGGAAAGCAATACGTTTTAAGTTTTATTTTCATAAAAACATGACATGCGGTTGCTTAAAACAATGGTATAAACATCATTTTGTGTAAATTGTGTTAATCGTTATTAATAATCGCAGTTACATTTTCAAGGCAATGATAAACAATTATGCTGTTTGTCATAATAATGCAGCCTTACAAATAAACTCTAATTAAACTAACATTCAAAAGCATTCATTTTTTCTTTAAAAATTGGTACTTTTAAGTAAAGACATTTCAAACGTAACAAAAGGATTTGTGCTTCAAAAATGCTGTTCTTTTGAACTTTCAATTCATCAAAGAATCTTACAAAAATCCATCATGGTTTCCATATATACATTTTAAATTCTGATTAAATGTTTTAAAAGTTTTACCAGCCCCAAATGTACCCAAAATGCTTAACATTCGTTAATGGCATAGCCCATTCTTTCGACATGTATCATATTTTCACGTTTAATGAGCATTTCTTCTCTAAAGCTTATTACATTACCAACTAAGCTCTGAAAAAAGAAACCGTCTCTTACATATCTTTCTTCTAGTGTACACACACCCTGTTTTGGAGCCCTTCCTGTTGAGTTGACATCCCAAATGTGCAATCCGCCTGAATACCCCATTGCATGCGCTCACTTGTTGTCTCAAAGCGGGCGAGGTTAAGTGTCGCTTGCAGGGACGGTAAGCAGTCTTGTGAAGTTTACAGCATGGCCTAATGACTTTTTGCTCATCAGAGCGAGATCATGTGGCTCTGTCATTTGCTCTGTCGAGGGTGGAGCGTGGCCCGTCACGTCTCCGCCGCAGCCTGTGGCGAGGATTAGAGTCGCGGTTAATCTCCGGTTAGATCAGATCAGGCGAGTGCCGCTTCACTGCCCCCTGGGCACCGTTCACCACCCTCGCTCTCCCAGCGCGAGGCCAGAAATATTTGCTTTGAAATGCATTGCTCCGCAGCTTGTCTCCACCATAACAAACCCTTATTTTTCATTTCCTCCCCTCCAGCAACTTTCCTCTACTCCCCCTCCTCTTTTTTTTTTTTTTTTTTTTTTTCCTCCCTCACTTCTCCCCATGTCTTCTCCGTCTGTCCCGGAGGATAGGTCTAGGACGGTAATGAGTGCCCAGAAGGCCCGTCCCGTCTCACAAGCTGGGCTGCATCTCACCCCGAGGCGAACCTAATTCGGGTCAGGGTCAGTGGGAAGCATGTGTGTTTGTGGCAGATGTTTGGGTATGTTTGTCCACTAATGGCACGAAAGACTGCGCTCACGTCCATTTCCATCTTTCCATTTGTAAATTTCACCCTAAGACATATTTTGATACTCCCATTAGCATATTTCAGCCTGCGTTATTGCACATCATTCATTGACTAGTGTTTATTTCCTGTGATTTGTTTTCATTAGGCGGTCAGCATCACAGAAATGACTTCTGCCTCTCCTCATGGGCTCAGAATATCATATTAGGCACTGCGCCTGTGGTTCCTTTACTTCGGACAACATATTAGTTGTTTTGCACTATTGGGGGAGCGTTGTAGCATTCAGTATGCACCTTTACAACCGTTCCCGATCCGTGCCTGCTACCTATGACCTGTTCTATCATTTTGAGTCATTTTGTAACACGCGTTAGATTTATTCTCTTAATGAAGGTTGACATTTTCTAATTATATTATTACTATTATTCCACCAGCATGTTCAAGATTTTAAGGGTTTTAGAGGGTTATTCCTCCCCAAAATGAAAAATTAGAAAAATCACAGTCCCATTGACTATGAAAGACGTTGTCTGAATACCCGTCTGCCATCAGTGGTTAAACCTTAATGTCATGAAGCTACAAGAATAATTTTTGTACAGAAAGTAAACAAAAATAACGAGTTTATTTAACAATTCGGCACTGTAAAGTCGCTGTAGCGTCATTTTGTAGATCAACCCAAGGACGCTCATTATCAAAACAATTTGACATTTTCAAATTAGTCCAGTTTAAAGATGTCGTTATCTTGAGTAGCACACGTAGCCACTTAGTTGCTGCCAGTACCTAATGTATTAAGGCAAATTTCATGAGAAAAAGTTTAGCTTGTAAACAGAAATAACATTGTTTGAGGAATTAAATTAACTACACACTTTGATTGTGCTAAATGCCCATGATTATCTATTGTCTTGTGCATGAAGCTTCTTGGACAGGAGAGTTTGAAATAATACAAAAATACATGATTTATTCTAGTTTGTAGTATTTATATGATTTGTGATTAGTTCGATTTTTTGATTATTTTAATGGTTATGACCACAAATTACCCATAAAAAATAAACGAATTCATAAAACTACGAAGCTGGCACTGTAAAAACAGTGGTGTTCCTTTGCTATCCCAACTCAAGGAATTGATTTTTCAATCCCTTATCAAACAATGATGGAGTAATTACACAAGTAAGATTTTTTTTTCCGACGCACTTTCATATGTTTTTTATTTTGGCATGTATAACTAGTAGTAAAGTCTAAAAGAGAGGTCACAGAATTAATTTGTGCCTATCTCCTCGGATGCGCGGTCTATCAGATTACACTTTGTGCCTTGCTTCGGACGACATTCGACATTAGTTTGTAGGGGGGGTGGGCACAGCGTACCTCTGCAGCCGCTTCCGATCCCCGCACAAGTGTTATTCACATAGTGCCCAAATTGATGTCTCACCTCTTGCATTTGCGTGGCTTTGCTGAGAGTAAGGAGATGTCTGGGCCAAGGTGTTTGGCAGGCTTGGGATTTGAGCGTTTCAATGGGTGCGCATGTCTGTGTCGGGAGATAAAGTTATCTGTGTCGGGCACACACTGGGTCGGCTCCATCCTTCACGCAGACTCCTGAGTGGAGAGCGACGCCGGAACTCTGTGTGGTAAAGTGGAGGTGGTGTGGTGCGGGATACTAAAAGGGTTTGTTTCGCACAGCAGCGACAAAGTGGATGAAAGCGCTAATGCTGCTAATGACTCGCATCTTCCCCGACACCACCTCCTCATCCTCCTCCTCCGCATCCCCCGCTCTGTGCAGCTGGTAGGCACAGCAACCGAGACAAAGGTGAGCGCCTGAGGGAGAATTGAGGACAAGAGGTGACCGTGTGAGTTGGGGATAATTGGAATGATGCCGTGCCCTGTATGCTAGTTTCAAGATGAAAAAGTCGTCTTAAAATGTTAAACGAATTTGCTAAATGTGACCTTCTCTATCATTTTGAGGTGTTTTAACCTAGAAGTTTTCTTATTATATAATTATTATGTTTCTACTTCAGATATCATCAAGCTATGATCATTTAAATGGTAGCTGTAATAAAAAGTTTGAGAAAATTTGAATATAGCCCATGTGATATTAGCGTTTTGAAACGTAATTGAAACACTAAGCTTTGAGAAAACGAAGCTATGGGAATGCTTTTTGCGCACAAGCAAAACAAAAATATTCTAAAAGTATTGTCATAACTTTATAACCACTGATGTCACATAGACTGTTTTAACAATAAAGACATTCAAAATTGCGTTGTTTAAATTGCATGATAAAACTGGCATTTTGAAGTATGGGTTATGAAACTTGATATTTTGGTTTTGGCAGTCCCAAACAACAGGTTGATGCAAGCAAGGTCAAAATGCTTTCATTTTCTTATATGCATTTATTTTTACCTTATTTGTTTAACAGCTCCCAAATTATTTATTCAGTGATTTATTTTTTCCAATCCTCTCCGGTTATTTCATTTAAAGGAGAATTTGCTCCGAAAGCGGCACTTAGTGGCAAAGAATGAATTTGCATTTTCATTTAGACCAACTAGAAAAGACCAACAAGTGGGCGGAGTTGACTTGTTCCTTTGAGAGACAATCATTTTATACACGATACACTTTTAGATTTAAATCTTTGCAGGATGTTTTCATTCACACCGCATGAAAGGTCATTTTCAAAAACCAATAACAGGGGCATTTACCAAATACCAAACATCAACAGTTTTTTTTCAGTTGGCTCATTGTGACTGTGTAACTAGAAATGTGGCACCTAAATATTCATTATGTTGTTGACATTTTGCATGTGCATATGAGGTCATTATCACATTGAATATGGCAACATCATGATTAAACCATGTTTGTGACATATGGTGCACCTGCTCTTGTAAAACAGCCTTATGCTCCTTGGTCGTTATATGATCATGAAGAATAATCATTGGATGAAATGACTTCCATTCGACAGCTGGCCTTACATTTAATGCCCTTGCATTTACCACTTGACAACCGACATTGATGGTTCAAGGGCTTTTTTCAAAAGTAAACCCATTTGCTTTTGAGAAATTGGGGTGAAAGAAGATACAACAAACTAAAATGCTTTTCCCATCATTTTAGAGAGCTCCTTACCGCAGGTTATGCTCAACCAAGGAAAAGGTTTCATTTTCAGGAAAATGAACAAGAAATTGCGATGCTTAAGTCAATATGGGTGTAGGATGCAGAGTCCCCACTCTCAGTTAAATTTTCAGCTATAATGTGTGCGTTAGATAGAGGAAACTGAAGAATTGTATATCTTTTAGACTGATTGATCACACTTTATGTAAAGTGGCCTTTAACTACTATCTACTTGCATCAAAACATAAGTACAATGTACTTATTGTGGTTGAGGTGGGATATGGGTACGGTTAGGGAGATGTTTGGTGGGATGGGTAGGTTTATGGGTGGGTTAAGGTGTGAGGGATGGGTCAGTAGTGTAATTATAAATGTACAGTTTTAATTATAAATGAAAAATATAAGTGCAATGTAAAAACATAATATATGAAGACCACAATATGATATTTATTGCAATATTTAAAACGGCAGTTTTGTGTTCAAAATGTACAAAATTAATATCATAAGTGAGTGCATCATTTTCCAAACTGTCTTTTTGGCTTATCCTGCCTGAATCACTATGGTGTACCTATGATAAATGCTATTAAGGGTTTATTCTGACTATTTCAGACTGGTGTAAGTGCTGTGGAGTACCACAGTACCTGCATGATTCTTTAAAGACTGAGAGAAGTAGCTCCAGCTACACTGTTCTTCTTCAACTTCTGTTTATTAACCAATAGTTAAATAGTGGCGGCAATAGTTATAGACGGCAGCTTAAAAAAAGGCACATTTTGTACATTTTAAAATTAAATTATTCTATCTAATGCACTTTAATAGTTCACAATTAAGAGCTCCAATACATGTCGTTAACTAAGAAAACTTAATCAGAAAAAAGTTGGTAAAACCTGTACCTGAACTTTAAATTTGAAATGCAATGCAGGGAATTCTGGAAACATCAATTTTATAGGAATTTGCCATTAACCATTTAACAGGTTTCTACTGCAGAATTTTGACTTTTTTTTTTTTTTTATCACAGCCATTTTTACAGTGTAGCTACAGTGTTTCATGTGGCTTAGCTGCTGAAACCAAACCTTAGCATTAGCAGAAAGAACTTGTAAATGCTAGCTCTTTGGTAGATTCTCATAGCTTGAGGTACTAATAACCAACGCACTCATAACAATGAAGAAAGATAAGCTCAAGATCCAAAATTTCAATAAATGTTCACCGTTTTAATGTTTAAGCATTTGATCACAGTAATTCAAACTGCAGTGGTAGTAGCAGTATAAATGAGCCTTATGCTATTCTGCCAGGGGATCGTTTGTGGAAAATGGGGATTTACAGGACTGTGTGGGTCTGTGATTCTGTCAAGACACTGCAGAGTTGAAGCAGCCAGAGCAGATGCCTCAGCAGATGGAGTGTACAAACACTAGTCCATTTTTGGGTTGGTTTGTGGATCTTGGGCTTAATGTATTATGGTCTGTATGTGGAGAATTAGACATGGTGTGCAGTAACTTGCATTGTTGTCTAACTAGATGTTTTAAGACCAAAACTCTAATGAAAGTCAAAGTTCAAAGACCAGATCCAGACCAACATGTTTTGAGACCAAGACCGCAGACCTTTTGAACTTTGCAGGGTACTTTCTGATCGACTACTCCAGTCCCTCGCAAAGTTTTTTTTATGAACCTTACATCAAATAAATCTCGTCCACAACTAGATTTGGGAGTTTTTGTAGTTCATGCGCTGTCCAAGACCTTATTCAAGGCTTTAATAGCTTATTGCTTGTTCTGGGAACATTTTAGCGATTCCTGGCAATAACACGCCCTGTTTCTGGGGCACACTTACTTCTACCCAACCTTAGTTTGTGTTCTCCAAGGGTACTTACTGACTTTGTTGGTCTTGTCTCATTGGCTGTACTCAACGTGAGTTGGCTGACTTGTACAGCACAGAGTTCTCCGAAGAAACGGGCTTATCGCCACAGGGGCCCCTCCCTGCCTTCCTCACCACAGGCCGTTCACTAGCATCAGAACACTGTGTGCTGTGTGTGATTCACGGTTTTATTTTTGTGGGACCCCTTGTGTCATAAAATAGGGCGTCTTTCTCGGCGCCTGACAGAAAGCAGCAACTAAGTGATGGATATGAGCTTCTTGCTGAGGCTCGCTTTGGTCATGCTCAGCAAGACATCAGCACCAGGTTATCTCTTTAACATTGGGGAATCAGACATCCTTCATATGTCTCCCTTAAAGCCTGGATCTCTCATGTTCCCATTTTAGTTCGTTTTTTTCACCCCGCTGGTATCTTCTTAGGAATGCACTCTCTGTATTCACATTGGTTTCAAAAACTTTTTATGACATTTTCAACACAGTTTAAATTACATCTATACATATATATATATATATATATATATATATATATATATATATATATATATATATATATATATATATATATATATATATACATTTAGCAAATTTTTCAACTTAAAGTCACAGTAAAGGCATTTATATTATTACAAAATATTTGTATTTCAACATTAAATGCTGTTCTTTTGAATGTTCTGCTCTTCGACAAATCTTGAAAAAGATATCATGGTTTCCACAAATATTTTAAACAGCATAATTTTTTTTTTTTTAGCATATTTGAATTTCTGAAGGATCTTGTCTTGTCTTGGCTGCTGAAAATTCAGCTTGGCCATCACATACATAAATTACATTTAAATATATTAAAATGGAAATCAGTTCAATGTATTCACAACATTACTATATTTACTATATTTTCATCATGTAATGGCATCCTTGTTGAGCGTATGACACTTTCTTGCAAAAATACTATATTCATACAACTGCAAGCGTTTGATTGGAAGCATATAAATTGTAGTGTGAATAAATTAATGTATAAAATACAACTTACATTTCTGGACCCAGGAAGCTTTGATATACCTTCAACCTCCTATATCTTCATTGCTTTTAATCTATATCTGTCACATGTATATTTGCAGCATTTCGGCACATCTTTTATGACTGACGAATTGCTTTGTTGTTCTTTCCATCACAGCACTCACGCCCTTTGATTTACGAGAATGATCCTGAGTAAAAATAATAAATAGAACTAGATCAAAGAACAGCAGTAATACAAGACAGTAAAGGGGATGTACGAACACACAGACAGCAGACTCGCGCCTCTTCCATCCGAGCTTACGGAGCCCACCAGGGAGCTGTCGATCTCCTTTAGCTTTCTTTCCTTCTCCATCTCTTCAGGGCAGAAGCAATGCCTTGCTGCTCAGCGGAAATATGATTGACAGATCGGCAGGAGCTTGTGATGTGGTGTAGATGATTCCTCTGGTGTAATTAGGAGGCAGGGACCATGGAGTAACGGAGAGAGAGACCGATACACCTCCCGCTTCCCGAGGGGCATAGTGTTCACCGAGGCGGTCAGATAGCTGAAGGGGTTACAACAGCTTAGTTCGGCTTGCCTAGCAGAGAGAAAGGCCTCAGGACATGATGCTATTAAGCGTTGGGACGTATTGACACTGTGTCTTTGTTGAGAGACGTGTACGGGGCCGTGTCAAGCTTAAGACCTTAGCCAAACAGCCAGGAATGTCTCCTGTTTGATTTAGATTCAATTTATGCCGTATATTTATGAATTATGGAAACCAGTAGCACGCTTGTTTGTTTTATTTGCCCTGCTGATTACTTGCTTGTTTGTGTGTTTACATGTGTGTGTCGGTGATTGCCTGCAGATCATACAGATTTCCAAGTAGAGGTTCTGATTTATTTAGGACATGACCAGAAAAAAGTGCTTACCCTAGGTGGCGCCATAGCTCTTTAGCTAAACTCTAGCTTTTCGTTGCGCTTTTTTTAAAGCATGAATAGTGTCTTTAATGCTTCACATCCTTGTTTAGATCGGCACAAGTATGACTTCAGCTTTGACAGGTCTGCTATTTCTGCTCCTGAAAGTTCTTATCAAAAGGACGAATATAGAAGAGCATAGTAGACTGTCGATGCGTAACGGCTGGTGTGACGTTAGCTGTGGAATTATAGGTTTAAGAGACAGGAAAAAGCACGTTAAGAAACAAAAGATCAAGGTTTTTTGAGCTCTGAGGATATATTTATTGCTGGTGTAGCCATTTTTGAAGTGTATAGTATTGAATCAGAAACCCATGCCTGTTAATTCTTATGAGTTTGTGACATCCGTAGAGGAACGTATAGTCTCATATGAATGAGTATGTGAACCTGATTTATGATGTTCATTATTAAACAGCTCATAGTTATCCCTCTTTGAAACAAAAACAAACAAACAAAAACAAATCTGCACTGGTTGCAGAAAAAAATATTTTTGGAGCTTGAAATCCCCTGTGAAAAGTTATGCAAGTTTTTGATGACAAGAGAGGATGTAAATGATGGCAGGATTTGTAGAAATTGTAGACAAACTATTTAATGACAGTGTGTTATTATTAGATGTATTAATTCTTTTTTTTAAATATATTTTTGCATTAAGCGTCGCCATCTTTTAACGTTTAAATTTAGTACCAGTGTTACCTTATTCCAAAATAATTTTTTAAGAGAAATATTAAAATGAATAATAAATACTTTTCTTCAGCATTCAGTCATTAAATGTATTAAAATGGGACAGTATAGTCTAGGTTTGTTGTCAAAAATTATTTTATATTAAAATAAATTCTTTGAACTTCACTTCCAAGAATAAATAACGAAAAATAGTAAGAAAAATACTTGTTTTCAACACACACACACACACACACACACACACACTATACAAAATTAAAATAAAAAAGAAAGCACATAATCAGCATGTTTTACTATATTTTTGATTAAATAAATGCAGCATTTATAAGACTTAAATCTCAATGTTATAAATCTTACCAACCTCAATCTTCTGAACAGTAATACATTTTTTATTCATAGTGATGTGATGTTCATTTTATATGTATTTTAATTTTTGATTTATTTATAGAATTTTACCATGCATGGCTGTTAATTAGTTACCGGCAGTATTGTGAAAATAATACTGGTTTTCCTTGAATTTTCATTTTGGATGACCTACAGCTTTAAGTGCGCTGAGATCTTGAATTTGCATGCCTTTCGGCGAAGTAGATCTTCACACATTTTTCGTGGCTATCTTACCCTGTCGCAGAGACCTGACAGGCTGTCACTTTCTGAATTTATCTAACAAGTGAGACAGGAGCCTTGTATCAGAAACGGAAATGAAGAAAAGGACCAAGAGATCGAGAATGGTGCATAGACGGAACAAGAGTGAGATGGCGCCTCTCATTAGCACCCCAGGTGCTGGGCTGTAGCATCGCGAGCCACTGCTCCTGGTTTCAGCGTGTGGAGACAATGACATGTGTCACCTGTGATCCTGTTCTTATTTATCCAGGACACGATGAAGGAACACACCTGTCTGAAAATAAATAATAATAAGACTAGTGCTGTAGTGGTCAGGTTTTTTTTGCATGTTTTATTCAGCCAATAAACATTTTAATTAATATGATTTAATAATGATTATTATTCATTTGTTGATAATCAGTGACTAAGTCTTATCAATTATCTTTCACAGTGTCTATTTTATAGAGGAAAAACAGGTTCATTTTGCACATTTTATTTAGCTAGTAAATATTTTAAAATTAAAATTATTTGTTTGATCAATGATTTAATTATCATTCAAAATGTTCTGTTTTATTTAGAAATTATTATTTTGAACATTTCCTCTAGCCATTATTTTATCCATAATTATTATGCATTGATAATCATTGAATTTACCATTTAAAATGTCCTATTTTATTAAAAAGAATAGCTTATTTGCTTACAAATTTTGACATAATGATACTTTTCATCAATATCTGAAATAAAATGCATTCAAGCCTATCCCAGAATGACTGGTCCCTGTCCTGAATGCCGCACTTGATGTGGATTCGCGGCCATGGGGTGTCCCGTTTGACATTTTCAGGTGCTCACGAATGGCACAATGTGCCCTTTTGCATTGGTGTGGTCTTCACAGCGGATTATTACCCAGTAGGCCATGTTACAAAGTGTAGACTCTGGTGCCGTTTGGGATGGGGCCAGTGGCCCCAGTGTCTTATGTAAGTTACAGACTGAGCCGATTAGCACAACACAGGCCTGTTTTTAATATATATATATATATATATATATATATATATATATATATATATATATATATATATATATATATATATATATATATATATATATATATATATATACCCATCCTCCCATCCTCTGCATGGAACTGAAGGATTTAGAAAAAGTCACATGATGAGCTCTCGTGTTGAGTCTTTGGTATTAGAATTAAATTTAGTTTGAGGTTGTATTAAGATTACTTTAAATAATATACACGGTTTCCTGTGAAAGTAGGATTCTGGGATGGAAAGTACTTTTTGGTTTCCTTTTGGTTAATTTGGATCCAAAACATATGAACAAAAAATATACTTTAGCATTTTTCACAAGTTAATCACCACCATAATATGGTTGCCAGGGCGTTTCTGTTGGATTACTAACATGTTCTGAGTGTTTTTTTATCATGTTGCTAGCGTGTTGAGTGGTTGTTTGCGCACCCTAACACTGAGAATATCATATTCATAGTTTTATGGTTTGCTAGGTGAAAATTGTTAGTCCAGTTGCAATATAGCACATTTCTCTGTAACAAGCCACATGATTCAAGTACAGACAAAAGCAATGGTTATAATATTTACACAACCCAAAATACACTCTGCCTTACTACTTTGACCTTGAGGTGATAAAGAGCGATGATGATGATGTACTGTTTAATTTGACGTCTTTAATCATTTCTTTTTTTGGCTCTACTTTAACATTAGCGTTTTGAAATCGAGGCGCCTACATTGCTGTGCAGATCTGCCATTTTTAGGCCTCCTTGTTTTTCTGTTTGTAAACCACAACATTTGAAGTGTCCACAGAAGAAGTCAAAAAGTTAATGCGAGGTCTCGGATCATGCAAAAAAAAAAATTCTTCCATGCAAAAAATCTGCTGGGTTTGGCCTTGTTTTTATATTTTTTTAGGGTGGTGTTTTTTCCGTATGAAAATCCATTTAATTACAGGATGCCATCAGCAAGACTCTCATTATCTTGTTTTTTGTGTTGTTGTTTCAAGTGTTTTAGGGGGTTTGGGTTTGTTCGTTTTGTCTCTTTTTTTTTTTTTTTTTACATCTTTTCAGTTTTTTTTTTCTTTATTCTCATGCAACTCATTTGTCCTTGCAAAATCTGGTTTGTGGTTTTAAAACTGTGCCGTGTACTGGAATGCACACATTTTTAACTGCTTTTGAAGTCCCTTTTTGTATCCACTCTAAAAGAGCCATTTGTTTTAGTCCCCTCCAACCCTCTTTTCTCACACATTTCCTCTCAGATATGTGCTCCCCCCAAAGGATCAACCATTTGATTAGTTTCAATTTTTGAGTTACTGTTGCCTTGCATCCTACGGCTAGTCCTCATATCGCAGATGTTTTCTCATGAGAGCAGACCACTTCTTATTTAATGTACCTTATGAGACTTTAATAAAATGAAGACCCTTGTTATGTTCATCCTCGACATGTTTCCTCTGTTAATAATCCTGCTATCTCCCTTTTGCATTCAGGATAAAACCAAATGGCCTTTGAATTGTCAGAGGGGGTATTTTCGGGACATCGGGATTCTGGCTTGGCACACGAGAGTGGAAATTGTTGTCCGGCTAAGCCGAGGAGTTAATGTGTCTGTGTTCGTACATTTATCGCTATCTGTAGTACCAAATCTGGCCGTGTTTGGGTTGAAGTTTCCAGGGTTGACAGGAAGCCCAGTGCTCCATAAGTGCATTCTGCTGAACTGCATTTCTGTCCTGAAAGTCTGTGTCCTTGCACAGATATTCCTGCGATCATACACTAGAGGTGTTCTAATATGAGTTTTCTTAGCCCTCTATAACATGCTTTTTGCTATTTTTAATACCCTTGTCAATATCTTCTTTTTAGTAACATTGACCTGTTGTGCAGCTTTGTTGATCATTCGCTTGTGTATACGCTGTAGAATTTAATTATGGTGCATAACCTTTTCATCCAGAATGAAATGTAGTGTTTAATAGTAGTCCAGTAGTAAACAATCATAACTGGCTGTACCACAGTGAGATTGGACTGCTAATAGAGGTCTTAATTGTCCAAGACTTAGAATCCATTTCATATAAGCATGAAAATCCCCATCAAGTTTGTCAGAGAATATTTTTTTGCTAATAAGCTCGTGGTGCATATGCTATAAAAGAATAGAATGTGTTTTTACATAGCACTGAAGCACAGCCGATTCATAAACCGAGCATGAACAGACTTCTGTTTAATCATTTGTGGCTTTCAATAAGATTACCACGATCTTACTTTGGTTGTCCTCGGTTATCCTCAGTCATCCTCAGTTTATCCTAAAAGCCTTCTGAATATTAAGGCATCCAGATGCTATTGTGCTAAATTGTGAATATAGGTTTTAAAGTTTTGAGTTTAACAGGATAACAGGATGCTCTTCTTTTCATATGGCTGAAGCATTCAGTGACCAAAGAAAGTCAGTAAAAATAAAATACACCTAATGGAAAATATACTTATTCATTTCTGAAACAAAGATGAATTATTATTAATTATTTTACTATTTAAATAGCAGAATTGTAAATACTATGTACATATAGTAGTAATTACAATTATGCAGGTATGCAGTAAAATAATTTTTAATTGTGTGTGTTAATAATAATAATAATAAGAGCAATTTAATAGTAATGATACAAAATCTATAATAATATTTGTGAAAATAATTGTTATTGTTTTTATTATCTTGGGTCCCACTTTATATTAGGTGACCTTAACTAATATGTACTTGCATTTAAATTAATAATTTGGTACAATGCACTAATTGTGTACATACATTACATTTCATTTTTACATTGTACTTATATTTTTTAAAATACCTATATGTAATCACATCTGTAATACATTTTTGTACTCGCATTTACAATAATACCATCGACCCATCCATTACACCTTAACCCACCCATAAACCTACCCATACCACTAAACCTGTCCCTAACCATACCACTATCCCAGCTCAATATGAATACAATAAGTGCAGTCAAGGCCACCTAATAAAAAGTGTGACCTTATCTTGTTTTGAGCATTTAGACCGTTTCACTGGAAAACTAGAAAGAGTCCTTTTTTTTGCACTGTAATAACCAAATGCATTATATTTGTGTTTTGTTTTATTGGTGTGTGTGTGTGTGTACAATTAAGTATTCTTACTTGAATTTCTAGGTTTTATTTCTTCACAATGATTTTCAAATGATTTGTGTATTGATCAAAATGTCAACATCTTCAATTAAGAAATATAGATCTTCACAGCTAAAATCTCATATTGGCTGAATATCGGTCCCCAGGCCCCAGCTTTTAACTAAAATGAAACAAAGCATGCATGATTTTCTGTAAGCCATTTTCCCTCTCAAGGCACTTTGCATGTCCTTTTTGTTTGTTGTGACTGTGACCTATTCTTCAGGTGAAGAGCTGCTCAGAGCTCCATCTAATGAGACAATAATCATCAAGCAAAGTGTGCAATTGAGAAATCACAACATCACACCTACTCCCCCTCTCTAATGCTATTCTCTCTCGTTTCTCTTGTAGTTCAGTATCAGATGGAGATGATGAGAAGTTTGCGGCATGTGAACATCGATCATCTTCATGTGGGTTGGTACCAGTCAACTTTCTATGGTTCTTTTGTCAGCCGGGCCCTTCTGGACTCTCAGTTCAGCTACCAGCACGCCATCGAGGAGTCAGTCGTGCTTATATATGGTAGGTTATAAAACGTTTGTCCTTGTCACTTCGCCAAATGATTTCAGCTATTTTAAAGAGACAAAACCCAAAACAACACTGACCAGTAAAATAGTATAATTTCTGAAGACTCACGTGGTATGATATGTGGATGTCAAATATAAACAGTTGTTAAACATAAAGGTATTGAAGAGAAACACATCTGAAATGAGAGAGACTCAAATGTGTTTTCTACTAAAATTTGATCACAAACCAGTAATAAGTAGCATGATATATTTAGAGCAGTAGCCAAAAATGCATTGTATTTGTCAAAATTATCTGTTTTTCTTTTATGCCACACATCATTAGGATATTAAATAAAGATCATGTTCCATGTAGATATTTTGTGAAATTGAAACTGTAAATCTATCAAAACTTTTATTATTAATATGCATTGCTAAGAACTTATTCTGGACAACTTTAAAGGCGATATTCCTTTTTTTTTTTTTTTTTATAATTTTATCTCTGCCAAATATTTCCATATTCTAACAAACCAGACATCAATAGAAAGATGCTTATTCAGCTTTCAGATGATGCATAAATAAAAAAAGTAATTGACCCTTGTTAGTGGTTTTATGGTCCAGGGTCACATTTTACAAACATTTAAAAAAATTCTAAGGATTGAATAACCTATATTTTGCAACTCATTACCAGCTTTGTGTTAAGGTGGACATTAATAATCTGGATACATTTACTCACCGAATTCGAAATGACTAAAAATATTAAATTATAAATATAAATATAAATATAAATATAAATTTCCAGTAAACATTTTGGTTTATTCAGATTATGCTTATTACATGTATATATAAATATTCCAATAGCTGTGAAGCATGTAAAATCTTCTGAATAAAAGGCATAACCAGAAAATAGAGCCTAATGGGAAAATGATGTGCCTATATAAACAGTGCGTCTGAGGCATTTAGCTGTCCTTTCTGGTATCACCTTGCTCTTTGCTTCTCTATCTCTATTTCTGTTGTACATGCTTGTGCGCGCACACACACAGAGCAGCATGTTTCAGCACCCCTCACCCAAACACACACACACACACTTCTTTCCTACTGCACTGCTTTGCTCTACCTCTTTCCCTTCTCTCTCTCTCTCTCTCTCTTTCTCTCTCTCCGTCTCTCTACCCCATGGTTTCTTGGCTGTGGACAGCATTCCCCCCTTGTGTAAACAGGAGGCTGGTGTGCGTAGCGGGCCCGGCAGCAGCCTCGTCTAGACAGGGTTTCCTCCCCTCTGTTTATTTAGCCTGCTATCGCAGAGCTGATGTGTACCTTCAGGAGTGGATTCAGGACCCGGACACCCCCTCATCCACCGACACAGACGCCACCCATCCCAGATGTCGATGGGCCGGTGGCGGCACGAGGGCGGAGGATTCGCCAGACAAGCTGCATTAACAACAGATCTGTTTCCCTGAACTCACACAAACAAATGCTGTGCACCTCCACTCGCCCACCTAACTGGGACAGCAGCGCTCTGATTCCAGCGCGGATTTGGATGGGAACGTAAACATAAAAGTTTGACTGTTCTTCGCACCCCTCCTTCATTCACACCCCCCTGTCCGTTTCTCGGTCTCGTGGTCCACGCTGTCTGTAACTTTCCTCAGACTTCCCCCTCAGGCCAGATGTGGATCCCTATCAGAGTGTTTGTTCAGTCTCCTCCTTGTGGTGGCAAGCAGGCGCTCCTCACTAAAAATATATCAGACACCTAGCAGCTGCCAGAAACCCCACCCTGCACCAAACACACTCTCCACATGAACAATGAAAGCATTCAGAGGGCCGATGGGTCCACAAACTGTGAGACTTGATAGACGTGGTTTCATATGTTCCTCTGGCTCTCAGGTACTGGGAGGTGTTTAAAGTAAAGGACATGTAGTGGAGCTGAGACCACTAGTGATTTTTTTTTCATTCCTTTTGCATCATGTCATTTTATAGTTTACATTTATTATTATATTTGAGAAATTATTTGGAGGTGTTATTACTTAAAAACGGGATTTTATGCATATTTTAGTAATGGGAGGATCAAACATTAGAGATCTTTTATCCATCAATTAATTGTCAATTTGTGAATTTTTTTTAATTTTTTCAATTTTATTGCTGTATGGTGGTTTTATGTTTTTATATATTTTGTTTTTTTGTGTATGTTATACAGTGAAAAAATGGTTAAAAACTAGCAATACACTTTGTTCTGCTCTGTTTTTATTACGCACTTCTGTTTATTTCTGTATTTGTCTTTTGTTTTTTTTATCATTTCAAGTTATGTACACGGTTTTTGCACTAGGCATTGTGGATGCATTCAGAAGTGGTGCATAAATACATCCTCAAACCTTGCATTGATTCAGTCCACTCCATTTCAACAGGTACTTGAAGAAAACGGACTGAATCCTACCTTTATCTAAGCAGATCTTGAGATGTCCTTGAGTTGTTTTAGATTGCCATTTTCAATTCATTTGGGAAGTTTCAAGACAGTTTGAAAAGACAGATGATCATTTTTCTGTGGTGTCTAAATGCATTTAATATTAGAACAGAGCCTTGCTATAAATCCTGTCTTTGGATAATGGATAACGGGCAGAGCTGACTGGCAAGCTTTGCCCATTTTCGACAGAACATTAATGATTTTTTTTCACACTCAAAATGTCAGTCTTCTGACAGTCAGATTAATCCACTTTGACTGGCTGACAGTTCTGTTCGCTTGGTAGATTAACATATACTGCATCTTTTCAAACTTGATATCTTCAATTTTACCTTTCATACAGTTGTTACAACCTTTACTGCCATTGTATGTTGGACGTGGTACAATGTTTATTGTTTTTGAAGCTTATAGATAGTACCCTATGTTGAACGAGTCAGAACACTTTGATTTGTTTGCTATCTAGAGAAAGACCATTCCATGTTTTGTCTTTGGTTCTCTTTTTCTGTAGATCCCATCAAGACAGCCCAGGGTTCTTTGTGTTTGAAAGCTTACAGGTTGACCCCAAAACTCATGGAGATCTGTAAAGAGAAGGACTTCTCAGCAGATGGGTAAGCCTTCATATTTATTTAAGCCTTCATTCTTACATTTTTTTTTAGATGCACCTGTATACACACACACAATTTCGTTTGCAATTAAGTTTTAATTTCGATGGTTAGAGCTTACAGCTCATGAAAGTCAAAATCCATTATCTCAAACTACTAGAATATGTACCATCACTACAGTATAAATTGCAGGTATCGGTTCTTTGAAGACTGCTGACTTAATAATGGTCCAGAAGTCATTATCACCCTCCTCAAAGAAGTTGAGTCACAGAATGGCATTACTGAAAGGGCTGGCTGTTCACAAAGTGCTTTATCAAAGCATATTAAATTCAGAATTGATTGGAAAGATGAAATTGGGTAGGAAAATGTGCACAAGCAACAGGGGTGACTGCAATTTGAGGAGTACTGTCAAAAAAAGCCAATTCAAACACTTGGGAACCGCTTCACAAGTAGTAGACTGAATCTGAACTCTGTGCATCAAGAGGCACCACTCTCAGATGCCTTCAGGAAAAGTGCTACCAAGCCACTTCTGAAACAGAAACAACGACAGAAGCATCTTAACTGGGCTAAGGAAAAAAACAACTGGACTGTTGCTCAGTGCTCTTGTCAGATAAAAAAGTAAAATTAGCATTTAATTTGAAAAATCAAGGTCTAGAGTCCAGAGAAAGAATGGAGATCAGAAAATCCAAGGTGCTTGAAGTGCAGTGTGAAGTTTCTATGGGCAGTGATGATTTTGGGTGCCATGATGTCTGGTGGTGTTGGTCTGTTGTGTTTAAAGTCCAAAGTCAGTGCAGCCATCTACCAGAAGATCTTGGAGCAATTTATGCTTCCATCTGCTTACAAGCTTTATAGAGATGCTGATTTTCTTTTCTAGCAGAACTTCAACACCTGCACACAGTGCCATAACCATGTCTAAGTGGTTTGTCGACCGTGATATTTCTGTGCTTGATTGGCCAGCCAACGTGCCTGACCTTAACCACATATGGAATCTATGGGATATTTTCAAGAGATAGATGAGAAACAGTCGATCCTACAATCCAGGTTAGCTGAAGGCTCAACAGTAGCTCAGCAGTGCCGCAGACTGATCGCTTCCAAGCTACGCCTCACTGATGCTGAAAGCCTTAATCAAGTACTGAGTGCATACATTTTTAAATCATCTGTATATATTATATTATATTATGTTATATTTAGGTATATATATTATTCCTAAATATTTTTTTACATGTTTTTTAATGGGTGTATAACCTTTTTTACGCATTTAACCTTTTTCTTTTACTTATTATTTAACTGTTAAGTTATTATATATTGTTGTAGACTACATCTAGCATTTTTGCACTGGTGAATGACTGATTGGCTGAGAGTCTGGATAAAAGGTCCATTCCCTTGTTTACTTCAGTCTCCCTTGTAGTTTGGCTTGAGGTACAAAAACTGCCTTTTGAAATCAGTTGACTAATCAGCCTAGAGTGCTTGTCTAATGGAGCGATTAGTAATGGAGAAGAGTTGAAATCATCCAATCATTTAATTAGAGTGATCTGCTCACATAGTGCCTTTCACTCCCACATTGCAGGAGACTCAACCACAAGCAGATTCTAATGAGGGGGATAAAGTCAGAAACTGATTGGGAAGGAGTGGGAGGAAGCAGAAAGGGGGTTCGAAAGAAAGGTAGTGAAAGCAAGTTAGCAATGTTTTTGTCTTCATACTTAATGAACAACAGGGCCTTTTGTCTGTTGATTGGTTTCTGTTTATTTCAGTGGCATGCTGGGTGGCCCTGCCCACTGTGAAATCTGATTGGGCCATAATCCTGCTCCTTCAGATTGGCCACGATTATTTAAAAAGGTTTCACTTTCAATATGGCCTGACAAATTGCTTGAAACCTGACGTATTGTGCCTAGTTAGGCCACAGTGTATCAAAAATGCGATGTCAAATCTTTGTCAATGACAATGAAAATCTCTTTGCTGTGTGTGCAGGCTGAAGAAGGCTAGCGTGGGTCATGAGAACATGTTCGAGGAGGTGCCCATCGTCATCAAGAACTCTCATCTCATCAACGTTCTGCTGTGGGAGCTGGAGAACAAATCCACTGCTGCAGACAAACACGAGCTCTTAAACCTTTCCAGCGGGTCTGTCCACACAGACACACACACACACACACACACACACACACACACACACACATTACTGTACAAGTGCAGTATTTCCTAATGCGAATGAGGAAGTTGGTAAATTTATTCTGGAGCTGAGATATCCCTAATGATGCTTGCTCACATTAGCAGTAACTTATCTCTGATGAGGACTAATGAAGAGGTCATTGCGGCCCAGGTGATTTGCTCCTTAAGGACGTTTGCTTTTAATGGCTTTTCATGCTAGAATATCTAAATAAAAGGCTTTTGCTAACAGTGAAACTATTCATTAGACAGTCCTCAGACTTTTTACCTCTTGAACTTGAAGTGAACATTCAAATATGACAGTTCACAAGCAGCTTTACTCCTCATTCTGACAGAAGCTAGACATCTCCTACCTTTATCTGACAGAACAAATGTGGGGATGAATTTAAAGACACAATTTCTAGGAAGGGTTTTTTCCATGCACTAAAACCCCCTCTGTTTCTAAATTCATCCCTTTTTAAGCACCACCGTCACCAAAACGTCAGTTCTGCAGCACATTCTGTCTTCAACAATAACATCTCAAAACATTTGCTGGCGGCTATTAAATCATGTTTTGCAGCTCCTGCTTTTAAGAGTACTCCATGGGTTTCAGTTTTTATCTGTGAGGAATGTGATTCAGTAAAATTTTATTTAAAGGCGGCACAAACTGCCTTTTTTTATTTTACATTGTTCTCTTAGGTCAACTTATTATGTTATCAGGATTTTTACATCAACAAAGATTTAGAAATAACAACATAATTTAGAAGGGAGACTCACAATTATGAAGTTAACGTCCGCTGCTATGATTAGCTAACAATTGTGTACGTTTGACAGCATGCTTTCTTTACAGAAGGACATTGCTGTGTCCAAAGTTGAAGGGAAATCTGAATGCTCAGTTCCTGACCCTTTTAAATTAATGAATGCTTTTTTCAACAAGGAGAAAATTGATCTAAGGACAGTAGAAGCATGATACAAAACCACTGGACAAATATTAAGCGGCACCGTTTTCAACACTGATAATAAAAATAAATGTTACTTAAATTGCAAATCAGCATATTAGAACGCTTTCCGATGGACATTTTATAGCGTAACCGTTCAACAGTATCTCAATGCAGCCTCGGCGAGCATGGGATAAAACATGAATCAAAAACACAAAAAGTCCTACAGACTCCAAACTACGCTATAGCCCAGTCGTGGCAAAAAAAAAAAGCCCTAGAATTATTGTAACAGATTCAAATGAGTTTCCTCCGCCCCTCAGAGAGATGGTTATCGTGAAGAACCTGTCTTGTGTTAACCTTACTAGATGTATTTGTAGACCCTGCGCTTTTCTGTGACTCTTGACATCGAGGGTTTAATGATGCTCTGTTTGAGTGTTCTTGTGTAAACAGATAAGCTCTGTTTTGCATAGGTCATAACAAAGGCCGAGCTCGCAGCGCTTGTTGAATCGGTGCGCGTGAGGTCAGGTGGCTAAAACAAGCACTCGATTTGGGAATCGTAATTGACATTTCAAATATAGTCTAAATTAGCTTCGATGATAAAATGACACTTTTAATCCACTCGCAGTTTACGGGAGAGATACAGGATATCAAGCGACGCCATTTTCACTCAGTAGTTTTTAGTTAGGCTCGTTTCATTCGCTTTCGCCCCATATAAACAGCTCTTTTCTGCGCAGGAGAGCGAAATACAACATTGAGAAATAGATGTTAATATGAGCTCTTTGAAGAGGAGCCGGCTTGCTTTACGAATGATCGTTTTCTATAGATCATTGTGCTGGTCAATTTTCTTCTTCAGTTCCCCTGTTTGTCATGTTCGGCCCTCAGTGATCTCACGGATGAGACAATACATCAGACCCTATCAATATTTCACACTCTTTTATCATTTCATTTCTCTTCCGCTCATTTTTTCTTAATTTAAATTCTTCCGCCATGTACAGCTTGTAAGGATCTGGGGGGGGAAAGGGAGGGGAGGTTTGAGTTTCCAATTATCATTTTAATCTATTAATTATTTTCAGAGCAGCTATGGTTGAGATGATGCTTTTTGGGATAGAAACATTAATTTTTGCCGCTGCTTTTTGAATTGTCAGAGGTCCAAGAGGGGTTTGAAGGTCTCTCTCAGCTGACTAGAAAGGGAATTTTATCTTTTTAATTTGTCTCTCTTAATTCGGCCTGCCAGATTTGGTTTTTCCAGATGAAAGGAGGAACCTTCGTCGCACTGCTGAGGACTTGAAAGAATACATTCATAATTACCTCCCTCTCTGAAACTGGATGTTCACACGCGCGTAGACACAGATGCATAAACACTCGCACGTCACGTGGGTAGATTAACCGGCATTCATTTATTTATTTTATTTTTTGAAGTATTCATGTTTGTGAATGTTTAAGAAAAGGATGAATTTTTGATGCTGCAGTCTTTTAACCCTTGTTAAGTTCAAAGTAAAAATGCTCAAAAAACGGTCACAAAAACATTTAAAAGCACAGAATTAAGTTTTAAAGAAGACCCATTGCAGATTAAGTAATACTTGTTTAAAAAGTGAAACAAAAGAAAACGTATAAAGGTTTAAGTTTATCAAAATGATTTCTGAACAATATTTAATAAAAAATGCATATATTATTATTAAACATGTTGAACTCTAAACCTGCTAGAAAATTAAAGCCATAAATCTAAATAAATTCCAAATATGAGAATGATATCTCAAAAAATGAGCTTTCTGTAAAATTTTGCTTGGGCGCAGTACCAAATTTCCCCCATTAGGTGCCAGCAAATCTCAGCTGGAGCACACAGAGCTAGGATTTGTGAATTACAGTAAAGTTTCTCTCTCTCAAATATTACAAGAACACGCACAGCTTTTTTTTTTCCATTACACACATACAAACCACACTCTGACATCCATACCCACACAATTATAGCTGCATTATTTATTAAATTGCCTATGGAATATGGAGAAGCAGAATACTGTAATAAAGTGAGAATTTGCTTTTATAGACCAAACCTGAAAAATGGCACCATCCGGTAAAAAATGTAAAAAAAAAATAAATGAAATAAAAAAACTACAATTTTAAGCCTTGCTAACAGAATGAAAGCCTATTAACAAAAAATGCATAAGTATACAGTTAAATGGCACTGTGATTAAAAATAGCCGTTTTGATGGGTTTCACTGAGGACATTTTTGTCCAAAAGGTGCTGAGTGTTTCACTTTTTTGTACCTAGTTCGAAATTGATTTAATAAAAGGAAATAGTGGAATATTAAAGTTCCAATAAAAATACCTGAGCCAAACTTTTTGCAGTTGGCATTAAGAGAGGAAAAAAAAAAACTAAACTTAACTAAAATGGACAAAAATGTACACAAGGGTTTAATATGATATTACCTTTTCTTATTCATACACTCCTACGGTGTGTCAATTAGATTTTTTTTCCAAGTTGTGTCTAAATTAGTCTCAATGTAATAAAGTTCTAAATTGTATTTTATTTATTTATTTATTTTTGTAGGGCTATGTTTGATAAAACATTTGAATTTAAGTGGACCCTTATATTTTATACAGTAATATTCATAACATTAAAGTAATTAATAAATATGTGTGTATAAAGTTATGCTGCAGATAGCATAAAAACTAGACAGTTTGTAAAAAAAATTCTATAAAAATGTCATAGTTCTGATGCCCCAATTGTATACCTGACTGGTTTGAGATTAATTTGGTAAAATATATTTTAAATGGTTTAATTTCTGTCACAGTGTCAACAACCTGTTTATAAACCGATATTCCCCCCTTTTTTTTAAATCAGTAAATCATTTTAATTTCTTCTTATTCTTTTCTCCATTCTTCCCCCCTCTGTCTTTTCTTTGAATCGCTCTGGTTTCTCTCTCTCTGGACATGATTTGCTCTTTCTTTAAACACCAAAATACCAGAAACACTCACAGACAAGGCGGATTTATCTGTGGCTTTTCTGTTTCGTTATTTTTCCTGATTTCTTTTTTCGTCTTTTCTCCCTCCCTCCCTCCCTCCGTCGGGTTCTCCACATCTGTTTAAGTTATCTCTTTGCAGTCTGGTGTTACCCTAGAAACCAAAGCAAACACCGAACCACTGCAGCCTTACTAACACAATACCTCCCTGTCTTTCTCTCTCTCTCTCTCTCTCTCTCTCTCTCTCTCCCTCCTTCTCTTACCCTCTCCCATCCTTCCCAGCAGGCTCACTTCTCATCTGGGGGCGAAATTGAATTGCGTTTTTTTTTCTGTAGCTAAATGAAAAAAGAATTATGAGTTTTACAGTATTTTGGCGTGAGGATGTGATTTGGGTGGGTGTGTGAGAATCTGTAAGTCTGGGGCGGCAACAACCCCAATTTAAAATGAGCTCAACCCTCTGGTGGGTCCAGTGCTAACCCTTCTCTATTCTTTTTATTATTTTCTTCTCTTTTTCTCTACCTTTTCTCATGTTCTTGGCACCCTGGTTCTCTGGCTCCCTTAAATAGTGTGTGTTGCAGCCCAGATGCACATGAGTGTCTTTAGTTACCGCAGTGATTTAGTGTATATATCACCTCCCAGATATATATCTTTGTTGTTGCGCAATGCTTGGATACCCAGACCGGGGCTTGTGGGCAGGAGTTACTTAATCTGAAAACAAAATCAGCCCCCTTGGGTTGAGCCAAATCCATCATGGCTGTCAATACAGCGGTGTTAGACTTCCATCTGGCCTATATGTGGCTCCCCAAACCGCTAAACTCCATGATCCACTGTCCCAGAGCACTCCGGTGGACTTCATTGACTCTACTCAATGATCTGGACACATCATTGGAATCTGTTTGGCCTCGAGTCTCTCTTTAATTGGCTAGGAAAGAGAACGGGCGCCTCTGATCATTTCCTCCACATAAATCCAACCAATCGTCACTCTGGTTGATTCCAGTAAATGCAAGATGCTTTTGCAGAATAAGAGGGGTGTCTGCCCGCAGTGGTTTTGTGCTTATCCTAAGCAGACGTGACGCCACAATGTAGCGAGTGATAAAAGCTATCTCTTTCATTTTTATCTGTGGTGTGTCCTATTCAGCCTGTTTTGTTAGTCGCTTTTCGAACACACTTTTTTTTGTGATTCACAGAATGAGAAATTCAGGCTTCAAAAAGGACAAAATACGGAAAAAATCCTGAGGGAAAAAAAAAAAAAAAAAAACACCCAGCAGCCAGATCACTAAATCATAAATCATTTAGACTGGTTTTGTGAACCGAATCAACAGATTCATAGAGGATCTTGAGTCTCCAAAAACAAAAGAACATTGTTCCTTGATCTGGCATGATAGGTTGAACGTCAAGATTATTGAGATCTGACTACAAAAATAAAAAGTAAATCTGTCATGCTAGTTAGGTTAAATATCAGCAAGAAATAACTGTTTATTATTCATTCAACTATTCCGTTAATAGTGTTTTTCTTACATCTACTGTAGATTTAAAAGACTTTGAATATACTGAAAAAATTGTATTATATTGACGAGAAATAACTAATATATGTACAATTTAAAATGAAATTTTGTCTTACAATTTGGAACAACACTAGGTTGGGTAAATCAGATTTTTTTTTTTTTTTTGGTATGAACTATGCCTTAATATATTGTAGACGTCTTGTCTTGTTAGAATAAATTGTCTGTTTCGGTGCGGAGAGACAAATTACTTGTCATGTCTCGTCTGGATACTGTGTCAACTCGGTCTCTCTGAAATCTCTTGCTTTCTTGTAATTGTTTTCCCAAAGTACAAGTTTTCATGGATGATCAGTATGTCTCATTGTCTGTGACACATTACTGTCATGCGTTAAGATAAGTGGTTTAGACTGACTTGCGCTGGCTCATTGTGTGTTTTGGCCAGTGTGTGCCGTCTTATGCTGTGGCGGTTTGCGATGACTCCAGATGACCCAAACCTTCCGTCAATAGTGCTCTGAAATAGGATGGTGTGATTTTAATGAGTCACCTTTCTCCTGCGGTTCAGCTTTTACTGGGACACCACGTTCTCCGGTCTGACGCTCACCTCGTGCGACTGCATCACTGACAGGTTCCCATTACCGTCATGGATGGTGTTTTCTTTCCTAATCAAATAATAGATAAACAACTTCCAACTGTCTTTTTAGGGGATGTTGATATTCACTGAGTCATTTGAGACTGCAGTCACTGGCGGTTTATTCATGAAGCCCATTTTAGATCAGCAGAGTTTTGTTTTGATTTGTTTGTGTGTGTTTCAGACAGAGCGAGAAACAGAAATGGCGAAATGTTATTAAATATGCTAATGAAAGCCAGGAGATGCAGATAGAGGGTGTAAGTGTAGCTCTGTTACTGCGCTTTTGCTGGGTTTGTGGCTTTTACAATTTAGGGGCAAAACCGTTCCCAGAAAAGGTCAATATAGCTAAATCTTGAATTCAGAAATTATTCAGAAATAAACTACTACTTCTTAGTTTTATAGAAACTATGCGTCCATTTAGAATCTATCTATCTATCTATCTATCTATCTATCTATCTATCTATCTATCTATCTATCTATCTATCTATCTATCTATCTATCTATCTATCTATCTGTGTATGTGTGTATTAGTGCTGTTAAACGATTAATCGTGATTAATTACATCCTAAAACAAGTTTTTGTGTACATAACGTGTCTATATATGTGTATCTTTATATATTTACATGCATGTGTATTTATATTTATAATTTTTATTTCTATATTTTAAATACATATATTTCAATACATATATATATTTCAATACATATAATATAATAATATAATATTAAATTTGTGCAAAAGATTTGTGCAATTTTTTTTTTTGGGGATGCAATTAATTGCAATGATGGATGGATGGATACATAAACTGCAGACAGATAAATTGATTTATACAGCAAATTCGACATATAGTCACGTGTGTAAGTGAACCTACAGTGTATTTTTGAAAGCATGCTGCAGGCGTGTGTGTTGTATGTGGGTATATACAGTAAATGTGTGTGAGATTCAGATAGTGGGACGGGGAAAGATCCATAGAGCTCATTGGACTCTGAATAATGAGGTGCATGGTAAAAGATGGAGGTCATACAGGGATGCTTGCCCTCATTCATCAGAGCTGGCGCGCCTCCACAGAAAGACTCTTCAGAAACATTAAAAACTGCTTCCAGGGCCACACACACACACACATTCCCTCTTTTCTCTTTTCTCTCTTTTAGTCTCCACAAGCTTGCTTTGTTGCCAAACTTGCAGAGCCAGCAAACTATATAACTTGCCCTGTAGGGGCAGTTAAAGGGAAAAAAATCTTTGTATGTGTTTTTTATTTTTTATTTTTTTGCTGTTTGGAGTCCGGTTAAGCTGTGGTTTACGGTACAATCTTCTCTTTAAATATACAGTGAGCAGATTCCCTGAAGTTGTGTCGTCTTTTTTGCTCACTGCCGTTTTTACGGTCATCAGTCCTAATCTGAATTCGTGTTCCTCTGCGATCCACAGCCTTCTGGGTCTTGTTCTCTGTGTTTTGGAAATGTAGCGGAGGGTGCGTCTACGGTTTGCCGCTGCACTTCTGGAGTGTCACAACATCGTATATCAACTGTAAATCAACATTTGGCTAAGGAGTAGAGTCTTGCTTTTGTAAAACGTTTTATTTTAGTGCGCAGTAAGTTTGCTTCCTGTCATGTCACCTATTAACAGAACCATTCTGGCATTCATCTATTCGAACCAATCTGTGTATACCAAAGCCACGCGGTCTATAATAACTCATTGGTTGATATTAGGGATGTTTTTAATTTATTAATATCGGCTGATATTAAGCGGTAATTTAAACTAGTTGTTAGGTAATAATTCATTAAAAATGTTAAATGCAATCTATAGAAAATCTGATAACCATTAAGCAGTAGTTTATTAAGCTTATTGATAACGGAGTCATCACCCATTTGTAGAAGCTGCAAACCAGCTACCTTGCTCCAAAACACTAATCTGGTTTTATCTGGATTTTTCCAGCCGCTAATGAGAGATTTCTTTGTAGTGCACATAGACCTTACAAGATGACTTGGTGTTAACATAAATCTCCGTGTGGATGTGCACCAGGGTATACATGTTCATGCGTGATAGAGAGCTGCTCCTGGTTTGTCCTCACCCCCGGGATCTCACTTCCCCACACACGTCCTGCATTTTTCTTCAAGATTAATGGAACTTGCTGGCGAGGCTAATTTGTTGTTAATGGGGTTTACCAAGAACAGATAAACTGCTTTTGAAGACATTTTCCCAACCCTCGGTCCTACGGGCTGCTGTCCTGTTATAAAATATGGATATCATTCTGCCAGTTACAGTGGGACCTTTTTGCATATCGCATGATACATGCAAATGATCGTGATGTATGCGGAACGGCATGAATTATTAATGAGAAATCCATGTTATCTGCTTTTTTTTTTCATTCTGTGATACACTGTTGATGGTTAAGATGCGCTTTGATCATTTGGCTTTCCCGTAAGATTTCATTTGTATGGCGTTGCCAAGATACTGTCAGAGTTTTACATTTCTAATCCAAGCATACTGAAATTTTAATACAAAAGTGATGTGAGCAAAAAACGAAATCCTTTTATTCGTTTTAGCATTGACAAACATTATTATTACTATAGACATTTAATAAAACAATTTACTTTCACAAATATATTTTCCTAATTGATATTTTAGGAAAAATACAATTTAAAATGAGAGATCAATTAGATTTAGTCTTTAGATCAATTAGTTTTATTTAGTCTTATTAGCTATAATCATATAGCAAATTAAGTGAGGATTTAAAACGAGAGAAAAAAATAGTCATCATGTTTTAAGAATGTTTCGATTTAGTGTTTCTGCAACATTTGAGTTCAATAATAAAATGTATTAAAAAGAAAGATTAAAAAAAAAAAATCTAAAATCATGAGATTAAAGTAGTAATATTTCGAGAATAAAGTCGAAACATTTTGAGAATATACTAAAAAAAATTTTCTTTATTTTCATAAATATTCATTTAAACATTCATTTCATTTTTTAAATATTTTAACTTTCATTTTATAATCTTAGTTTTTTTTAAACAACGCACTAAAACACCATCGTTTTTTTTCAAATATGTATTTAAAAACAATTTAAATGGTAATATATTCTTAAATTAAGAAAAGCCTATTTTTATTTCAAAAATATATTTCTTAAAATACATATAAAATTCTTTGCTTTTTCTTTATTTATTTACTTATTATTTCTATTGATTTATTTTTTAATAAAATATTCATATATTTACATTCAGGATGTTTGTGGCCTTGTTTTAAAAAAAATTGCAACATCTCTATAAATACCTCATTATGGAAAACCTGATTATAAAAGAATTAGTCAGCTTTTAGTCTTTCGGTTTACCCGAGCTTCTCCATGGCATGTTATTCATAAAACACATTTATCTTTGAGTACCGTAAGACCTTTTGAAGAAGCGTTCAAGCGAACGAATGAACGTTCATTATTTCCATTATTGAAACGCCTTTACCTCATCGTTCCTCTGCAGCACTCATCTGGAGAAGAGCCTGCAGATGCTGATGGACCGCGTGGATGACATGAATCAGGACATTGTCAAATACAACAACTACTGCCGCAGTCTCAGCAAGCAACAGCAACAGAAACATCAGGTAATCCATCAAACGACTACACCTGTCTTTTCATCTACAGATTTTCCCACACTGTTTCTCAAATCTCGATCAGATTTTCACTTAGCAGAAGGAACGGAGCCATATCTTGAGACCTGGACGACTGCGACATTGGGGGAGCGCATACTTTTGAATGCTTTGATGTGCTTGTGGGATGAGAGCTATCATAAGCGTGTAAATGCTAGTTACCGTTAATGGTTGCTTTGCTAGTGTGGTGCGTGCTCATGGGAAAACAGGTTGTCACCACAGAGATCACAATGAGGGGCCTGCGCTGAATGAGCGTCTGACGAGGCTTGATGTTTCACTCTTGATGTTATGCTTTGTGAGATATAATTATAATACAGTTGTAATTGATGAAACTGTGCAACTCGAAACCCAGGAATTAGCTCTGAGGCTGTAATCAAAGCTTTGTTTTTGCGAAAACACAGGGTGCACTTTGGAGGGCTGGTACAGTTTTTAGCAGTTAAAGATCTTACTCTTAAATAGGTGTTTATTTGTTAATGCATGGTGTAAACAAGAATGTGTGATTCTCATGAAAACAGACGAGAAATGTTTAGAGCATATTCCACTCTGAAAAGCAAAAGACAAAAATGCGATGATATAGTTCTTGTGCGTTTCTGCATGAAGCGATCAAATAATATTTTAAAGGTTGTTTTTACACATCTCTCCTGTAAATAAATAAATAAATGTACATTTAAAGGATGCATTTTATATAACTATAAGGGAATTATTTTTATTAAATAACAAAAACAATAATAATAATTTATTTGTTATTATTATTATTGTTGTTGTTTCATTATTTTATTTTTCACCCTCTAACACTAGCAATATCCATTCTAATTCTACATAAAAAATAGGCACTCTATTCATTTACTGTTTTCTTAAAAACAACAACACTAGCTTCTTTATTCTTTTTCTTTTCTATCTATTCCTTTTCATTGAACAAATACAGAAAGGTTTCTAAAATAGCTTGCTCTATTCTTTTTCAATTTTATTTGTTTTCTTTTTATTTATTATATTATTAAAAAAACACGTGTACTACATGAGCTGTTTTAGGCTAACCGAGACTTGTCATAGCACTTGCATGTAATGGCTCTTTTGTTGATTTCGATTGCTTCTATTGTCCTTATTTATACGTCACTTTGGGCAAAGGTATCTGCTAAATGGCTAAATAATAATAATAATAATGACAATAATAATATTAAAGCAAATCAGCATATTACTGATTTCTGAAGAATCATTGAAGACTGGAGTAATTGATGTAAAAATGTGTTGCTTGCTATAACAGGAATAAAATTCATTTGAATTCAATTATTAAAATAGAAAATAAGTAAAAAAAAAAACTAATTTTGCACATTTTATATATATATATATATATATATATATATATATATATATATATATATATATATATATATATATATATATATATTTTTTTTTTTTTTTTTTTTCTAATTTATGAATGGTATTGTATATAATCAGGTACGCATACAATATATAACACACCAAAATTAAACAGATTTTTACTGGTCCAACAAATCATTTTACTGTCTGTATGCAGTGTTTTAAGTTGAAGTATGACCTTGCTGTTTCTTCATGAGTTTCATCCAAGTTCAAGAGTTTTCTTTCATTTTCAAATATAAGGCTGCAAATCTTCCTATTCATGCGAGAGTGTCTGAGATTTTCGTGCCATGCAGCCAGCCAAGGCACTGACTCTATAAAGTCAGTGAAGTTAAAAGAGATTTATTGAGTGGCTGTGTATCAAGGTCTGTACGAGACAGGAGAGGCGAGGTGGTAATGGCCTTCCTCAGCGCCGGACTCTGTTGCCCTGAACTTTGTGATTGATTGAAGTACATGTAACCTCCCAAATTCCCCCGATACTGTAATGACATAGTGATTCTCTCATTATTTACTCATTTCTTTAAATCTAATAAATGTGATTGATTACATGAAGGCGCAAAGGACACAGTGCGCTTGCATTATCAGTGATTAGTAGAAAGTGTACTCGGATGTTATGGGAAGTATAGTGCCCTTTAGGTTTCTTTTTCATTTTTCATGCTTTTTAGACAGCACCTTTACAACACAGTCGTCAGTGTGTATTGTTCCAGCTGTCGTCTTCTTCCCCTTATTTTAAATACACTGCCACCTCTCCTGGCCGTCTTAAAAGGTTGCCACTCAGATTTGCTTTTATTCAGGTTAATAAGAAAAGATCGGGATATCAAGTTCAAAATAACGGTTTCTTCTTCATCCCTCTGCAGTACATTCAGAGACGGCAACAGGAGAACGCACAGAGACAGAGTCGAGGAGAGCCTTCGCTTCCTGAAGAAGACCTGAGCAAGATGTTCAAGCCTCCGCAGACGCCTCCACGAATGGACACCCTGCTTATTGCTAGTATGTCATCTTTCCTGCAAGCTTTTGATATTGCAAATATTATATCATGCATTTTGTCACATAAATAATTTGTTATTACGTATGTAATTCAAAAGTTTGGGATCAGTAAGAAGTTCCTCAGTATTGGTCAAAAATACAGAAAAAACTTGTGAAATATTGCAATTATATTTTATTATACTTTTACATTTTCCTTCAATGTACTATCCACATTGATCCTACTTAGCTTCCTTAAGTCACAGTAAAGACTTAGAAATAGTATTGTCGGAAAATATTTCTATTTTGAACAAATGCTGCTCTTTTTAACTTTGCATTTATCAAAGAATCAAAGAAAGACGTTTCACGGGTTTCGAAAAAACAGTATGAAACCGTTTCAACACACATTATAAATTAGCATATTAAAATGATTTCTGAAGGATAATGTGACACTGAAGACTGGAGTAATGAAGCTGAAAATTCAGAGCTGTGTCACAGAAATAAATTACATTTTAACCCCTTAGTAATGGGTAGTAACCCTCCTGACGTACAAATCCCATTCAGAAAGACACATTAGGAATGTTAAAGTATATTAAAATATATGAAAATAAGAAAAGTTAGCATTTTTTATCGAATAAATACGGCCTTGATGAGCAGAAGAGACACCCTTAAAAAACATAAAAAATCTTACTGATCCCAAACTTTTGAACAGCAGTGTATATTATTTATTGTTACACACACACACACACACATATAAATATGATATAAACATCATAGAGAAGATATTTTCCCTCAAGTATGAGTCTCTTCGTTATCATACTATACGAGTCATAAAAACCTTAAATATGATGCCTAACCAAAACCACAAACTTTTTTAATCTAAAAGTTCAAAATCAAACAGTTATTTCATATCAGTTTGTCAGGCTTTCCAGCATAAGTAGAAATATATAATGTTTACACATTAGAAGTTGTGTTTACAAGCTTTAAGTGGATGATTAGTGTCTGCTCAGTAATGGAAGCCAATTCTCTGCTCTTGAGCGATGTGAGGCATCCCAACACAGCGCTAACCGTCTCCTCCTCATTTCATCTCATTTGGATCTGAAAAGATTTGGACTTGTCCCTTTTTCTGTCCTGTGGAGTCGAGATGGAAGGGAGGAGAGGTAATTTATGAGGAACATTACAGAGGCCTTGCCAGAGATTGATTTAAAGCAATTGTTTCTAACTTGTTATGGAGGTAGTATATTATAGATCAGCCGCTGTCTGAGAGAAAATAGCTGGAGGAGGGTGATATGTCTGTCATGTCATCTTGTACCCCGGACCGCTGGACTCTGTGTTATGTAACTCTGGAGACGTGCTGTTTACTCGGCAACATGCTGTTTCAGATTTGTAATGTTCAGCCTTTGAGATGGATTATATTATGAGGCATTTTTGCAATCAAAATGTCGTATTTCTTTACAAATAGAAGTTTGATCTAATTTATTTATCATATATTTAGATTTTGATGCACAAGATTACCTTGAAGACATGTTGCAGCTTATGTTTTTGTTTTAAAGTATTTTTATAGTTACGTATTTAAATGTTTTTTAATTTAATAATATTGTCTGTATTATTTGTACACTAATGACGATATTAATAAATACGTGAAAAATATTTTAATATAATGTAACATTTAAATGAATCTAACATTTTCTAAATATTATTGTATAATATGTGCATTTGTATTATCTATATATGTACAGTAATGACGTTGTATATTTTTAACTATATCATATGCAATATATAATTGCCAAATTAAATGCCAAAAAATTAACACACACACATATATGTATGTGTGTATATGCTTGTATGTGTGTCTATATTATAATTATGCAATTTCATTTGTAAAATAATACCATTTTTATGTATAAAAATGTTACGTCTGTATAATATATACACTAAAAACAATTGCTTCATACAATAATGACAGCAAATTCGTTGTTTTTGATATATATAAAAATGAATGACTCCCCTGTAGGTCGAACTATCCCAGTTTAATAGGAGCCAGCTGTAACATTAAACATCAAGATCAGAAGAGAAGCAAACAAAATGGCATTAACTAAAAGTATTTGTTTCCACGAGCAGCTCTTTGTAGTGCCGTGGAGTAATGGCTTGATTTAGGGCTGAATTAAAAGCTTGTGGAAGGGAAGCGCCTCCTCTCTCACCATTTCTTAAAGTCTTTTCAACTCCAAACTCCTCGATGGCGTGAGCTGCAGCGCTGCCAAGCGGAAAGACAATCACCTAAGAACTTGACGGCCAGCCTTCAGTACATAATGGAGTACATTACCTGAGCCACTTCAGCGGGCGGCCCACCCTGCCTCTGTTTCTCTCGGTGCCTTCTTCAACGCCATAAAATACCGTGTTTATTTGCCTCCGATTTTATATCTCTCTTGCTCTTACTCTTTAGGTCAAATCAGCACATACTGCCAAACCATCAAGGAGTTCACATCTCAAAACCTGGGCAAGCTTTTCATGGCCGAAGCTCTTCAAGGAACAAGCAGCTAGACGTTGATCGAGTCCGTTTGTATGACTTTTTCTGTGTCTCATTTTAATACAGTCTTTTTAGTTTTTTAACACCACCAGACCAAAATGTAAGCTCATAGGTGTTTTGATTCCCATCGGAAAGCTCTTTTTATTTAAGCATGTACAGTTTAAATGCATATTATGCGCAACGGCATGGACCAAACGGTGTGAAACAATGTGTCAAAAGGGAAATTTGACAATAAATTGAATCCACTTTTGCTCATTTAAGAGAGAGTTGTGCCATCCTTCTAGCGTCACATTTTATTTAATGTTTGTGTTTCATATTTTTACAGGAACAATTTGTAACAGGGCAGTTTTGAAGTCTTTCTTGCCAGCCTGCGACTGAGATTTTTCTTTTTCTTAAAATTATTTGGTGAGAAATCTGACTCTAATTGTGTTATATTAGAAAGGAGCAATTTAGGGATCAAAACAGTCAATTCGTACAAAGCCAACGCGTTCTTTTAGGCAAATATGGATGGGAGCAGTCGTAATTAGAGTACAGCGGCGTCGGTTCACACCAGGAGTCTGCCGCTGGACATTAATTTCAGCCCGCTGTTCCCCGTAGTCGAGTGACACCGGGGTTTGCGTGACGTTTGCCGCCCACCACCTCCCCGCCGTCCACCCACAAGCTACCTCTACGGTCGTTAGCCCTCGCTGAATGTATTTTTAAATTCATTTCCACTTCACTTCAGGTGATTAAAGCAGATAAACCGTGACAATAAAACTCTTGAACTTCAGCCACCCTGATGGATGATTGCAAAGAGTTTGAGTCGTAATTGCTGCGATGAGCTTTTGACAGAACTCGACGTGCCCAGCCTTTCAAAGAGGAGTACGCCATTAAAATCCAGCTGCGCGAAAAGAAAAATAAAATGCAAAAAAGGTTTTTAATGTCCTTTTTTACCTCTAGATGCGTTCCGTGTCACCTTTCGCGGGTTAATTACTGTAATTGCGGTACAAACCTTATGCCCTTGTAATTAAATACTATATCCTGTCATGATGGAAAGGATTTTGTTCATTGGAGTAAAAGACAGTTAATGAGATAAATACTATACATGTTCGTCTTTAATAGAAAAAGATAAGTCAGAGGACTTATTTCAGGGACATTACAATTAAAGGAAAAATATGACATGTTTTTCAACCATAAATGCTCGTTTTAGAATTTAGTGTTGGGTTATATTTTTATAAAGCAATATTTATATTTTATAATATAGTATTTATATATTTAATCTATAAATGCTTGTTTCAGAATGAATTTAGACTATAATATATATTGATATATATCTGCATCATAATTATGCTCTATTTATATGTCTATAGAATGCAAATAATTTCATGTGTTTCTTCCATTAATTCTTGTGTTTTTATACAAAAAGTTCATTTGCAGAAACAGATAGCATTTTTAACAATTCTCAAATTCTCATATTCATAGTGCGTTCTAATTAATATCAATTAAACTGAATAAGTTACAAAATGTATATATATATATATATATATATATATATATATATATATATATATATATATATATATATATATATATTTTATATATATATATATGCTATCATAATTATCTTAAGAAACAAAATTACACATTTTCCAGAATCAAAGCTTTCTGGGACTCTTTTCTGTCTATCTATTGAAGAAAAATTCCATGTTTTTCTTCCGTAAATACTAATTTCAGTATTAATTTGATGTTTTCCCACTGTACCTCAACAAATTCTCCCGGTTCCACAAAAATTGATAACTGCTAAGATTTAACCAACTCCATGATTTCAGTCCATTTAAAGGTCAGTTGTTTTTCCCTGACGGTTAATCTAGAGTTTAGCTAACCCGACTCCTTACAGGTGATGATGAGCTGGGTTTGAATCTGCTGTAGTGGAGGGATAAATTTCTCCCAGAAGCCTCATTGATCTGTGTGTGTGTGTGTGTGTGTGTGTGTGTGTGAGCAGGCGGGCGGCTTAGAAGACATTGATTTGAGAAGCAGTAGTAGCGTGGCTGGCTCATTAGGAGCTTTCTTTGAACACTTTCATTGTGTTTGTTTTATGCTGGTAAGCCAGAGGTGCTACAGCTTTTGTTCTATTATTGATGAAGTCCCACTTGTTTTCACACTTTTTGAGGACGTTGCTCCACAAGCCAGCAGAAGTTGCTGTTTGATGTTTGTGTTAGTTGCACCTTTTTTTTATAGGCAATACTGTAAGAGGCCTGTGATTCAGTCTAACAGTTTCTGACACTTTTTAGGAATACACTAGCACAACGTTTGATTTTTTTAAAAAGCATTTTAAGGCACAAATTTTGCGTTTTCGTAAGAACTGGGGTTGGTTAGAGACGCTATTATTCATTATTTTTATTTAATAATTTATTTGAATATGATATGTTTGAAAGGTTACTGAATTGAATAGCTTTTATTTTGAAAACCCTCTGTGTCTTGTATTCCTTTTAATGCTTAATTACAAAACCGCTTACTAATTATTTACTAGTCATTTGCTTTTTTATTGTTCTTGCTAGAAAAAAAAGTCATGTGCAGTCATAGAAAGTGCTTCTTGGGGGTGGGTGAAAATATCAAGTAAATATTTTGCAGATGTATTTTTTCTTTCTGGTTTTGCCCAGTCCCTGATTCCAGACACGATGGAAGAATGATGCATTTAAGGCGGGAGGTCATCAAAAATATTTTTTTGGAAGAAGCAATGTCAAGATGTTCTTAGAAACCATAATGGTCACTCAGCTTCCTTTTGACGACACACACAGAACCCACATAAATGCAGGGCTGTCTGCGTTCAAACTAAAAGCGTAAATGAAAACTGAGCCCTCGAAAAGTTTTTGAGAGTAGCTATCCGGGTTGCTCCGGTACAATGGTTACCACAATCTTCTATAAACAGGAAATTCTTACTTTTCCACTCTAATATAGTTTCTGTAATGAGTACCTGTCTGTACATGCATACCCAGGCTTGATAACTCACACTTTTCCAGGGCTTTTTCTCTCCAACATTTCTTGTCAAAGGTTTGTCTTTATTTTGTTTGGCAAGATGGCAGAGGCAGATGGCAAAAAGCATCTGTGACGAAATAGCTGAAATCAGGTTTAAATATTAGCACCTGCTAATCCACATTTATTGAACATCAGCATATATATATATATATATATATATATATATATATATATATATAATATATATATATATATACAAAGATTTCACTTTCAAAACTACAGGATAAATGAAAATGATTAGCTGAATAAATTCTGATGCTACAATTCCATACTTAGGTCAACCAATGCTTCGTTTTGTTTGGAAAATGTTCTTTTCGTCGGGTGTTTCTCATTAAGGTAAATTTAAACTTGTTACGTGAATTTAACAAATTACGTGTGCTCGTAAATGTCATTTCCCATTAATTGAGTGCGTGTTATTGGTGAACACCTGTATTTAATAACCCGCTGTTATAAGACCTTATTATTTAAAACGAAAAAAAAGAAAAGCCCTAAATAGCCTTGAAATAGTAGCGGGCTGAATACAGTCTAAGTGAGGTCAGAATTTATGGTCTATGGTAAATAATTGCAAATGCTATTAACCTGAAACCCATTTAAACTCTCACTAATAGTGCACTCACTATAAATTGATACAGCTTCGCTAAATGGCTTCCAGTCATCCCTGCAGATATTTCTACTGTTAATTCATTAGAGCTCATCCTCTGCATTGCCGCTGCCGCTCTTGCTGTCCTTATATTGACAGGGCAGTGACAGATTCTTTCTGTCCGCGTGTGTTTGTGTTTGTCCCCCGTCTGGCCGTGGCTCCTTTGTATGTGCTTCACATTAATAAACCTGTTCTAATGCGTTTGCGTCAGACAAGTTATAATGAGAAAATTACAAAATGAGTTCTTTTTATTTAAAGTTTCAACAAACTTTCAACAAACTGAATTGATTTTATAGGTCAGTTGAAAGTAAACAATCCACTGGTTGACCTAAAATAGATAAAAGTAAAAATGAGCTTTTGCCTGAAGACTCTCTGTTTTGTGTGTGTGTGTGTGTGTGTGTGTGTGTGTGTGTGTGTGTGCTGAATTAAAATTCCGGTGGAATCTAGACATTGCATGAGAAGAAATAAAACGGATGTAATAATGAAGGCCCATAATGATTCAAGCAAATGCTTTAAACTCAATGAATTTATGAAAAAAAAAAATTCTATGCATGCATGTAGGCCTATGTTTAAAAAAAAAAAGGGCCTGTTACTGTAAATGAAATAAATGCAGTGTTTTTGTAGAATCCCGTGCTACTGGTTGGGTTCAGGGTAATAAGAAGTGAAGTGTTTAACGGGGGGGCTGTTATGAGCTCATAGTTCTAATGTAAATACACCTCTATGAATTACAGCAGAGAGACACGACATGATGCATACTGATGTCATTTCTCCTTTATTTTTATAAAGTTTTATGCTATGCAGATTGTGTCGAAACGGCAGAACAGTTGATAAACAGAAAATTAGCAGAATCGATTATGGACCCTCAGCTATGCAAGCAGCGCAGCTCTAAAACACAATAGCGGCATTATTTAGTTCAAGTCAGCTGGTTCAGATAAGTTTAGGTATGGCTGTATGATAAATCGCATTTTAATCATCTCCAATTAGGAAGCATAAGATTTGTGCAGCACACTCTTAAAAACAGAAGTTCTAAAAGAGTCAGTGTGATGAACTTATTATGATCTGAAGCTTTTGTGCACTGATTAGGTTTCGTTAATGTTAAAGGTTTCCTAAAAATAGAACCTTAATTTTTAAGAGGTCTTATTTGAATCAGACTGGTTTATAAGGTTTAGCATAAGGCTGCTATACTTATTATATATATATTTTTTGTCTGGATGTTTAAACCACGACACTTGGAATAATTTGCATATAACATCACGCTGGAGAGCGGTTGTTTTTTCGGGGGGAAACAGGCTCAGTACAGCGATTGTTTTGGTTGACCTTTGAAGGGGAAGAACATTTTTGATGTTTCAGACTTAAAACTTTAAATTACTGCAGAGTTTTAGGGTGACTGAATCACCTATGTTGGAAAACTGTAGGAAACTATTACAGCTGTAATTTTCTTATACTGAAAATTGTAGCCTACATTTAAAATATATATATATATATATATATATATATATATATATATATATATATATATATATATATATATATACATCTGCATTGAGCAGAAAATTAAAATATAAAGCCAAGGCTCTGTATTGAAACAGTTTAGTTGAGATACACGATTTGAAGCTGAATCTATTTGCAATTGCTGCAATTACCTCCCTTCTGACTGAACGGGAAATGAACTCTATTTCTTTACGTCCAAAAGAAGGGAGCGATTTTTACATAAGCACTGCACTGTGTCATATATAAACTTGATATTCTTGAATGCAGAAAATTGGGGTCGGATGTGTCAATTGCGCATCAATAGGAAATTGCACAATTGCTTTATTTCAGAGATGCGCGTCAGGAGAGTGATATATTTTAAGCTGAAATCTTGCCATATGTTCTCATAAAATCGAATAACCTCGCAACGCTACTGTGCAAAAGCTTGCGTTTTGCTTTTGACGGAACTATTTTGTTTTCAGCATTGCTTGAATGCAATGGTAATTTATTCCTGTGATGCCAAAGCAAACATTTTCAAACATTTATTTCATGTATCATTTTGTTTTCTCATGCCCTTTGTCGTCTTGAATATTGTCAGATGACCTGGCGGCAGCGAACTATCCTACCATATTTTGCTTTCGGGGTAAGGAACGGGAGGATTCTGTGCTGTGAATGGCATTGAGCTTGGCCAATGTTAATGCCACCTGACAGGGCTGAGATTAAAGCTGGGCAGAAGGTGGAAGAGCAGGGCCCTGCCTTTAGGACGGGGGAGGATATTGATGATGGCTCGCGGGGTAATGACATAGGGTTTAGTGCAGGTCAGAAGGATCAGCTAATGAAGACTTATGTGTGGAGGAGAGGAAAGCATTACTTCAAATCAATGCCGCCTAAGACCGAGCGCCTGATAACCTTGGTTCAGAATTAGCCGGCGAACCGTAAATTGTGAGCAGAGGCAGCGGAAACGCCTCTGACCTCTCATGCACAACACACTGCTTATACAGACTCACACACTCTCTCTAAGTCCTCTGCAGGCAAAGTGCTGTCGATATTGAAATAAGCCCGAGCAATTTGTTTTAAGAGGATGATACAGGGGAGGATGGAATTAACGAGCCAGGTCTCCCGTGTGTACGTGGATGTGCTTCTGAGCTACTTTAAAGAGGAAAAAAAAAATCTTTATCAGTGCGTGCGGGTGGTCCACATGAAATTTCAAGCCGTGTCAGCAGTCTCCCGTGGTGTGACATGCTGTAGTTCAGATAAAAGTACATTAAACCGTTCTTTAAAATTTCTTTCTTGGAAATTCTCACACTATATAGTAAGCAAAGTGCAAAAATATGAGGTCTGTTTAGATGCTTCAAATGTATTTATTCGACTGTAATTCATAAAATGACAAAAAGCTTTCAATGACTGGTAACTTAGCAGATGCATTGCGTAATGTTCCCTCAAGCTTTTAACCGAAGGTTTTCGATAAAAATAAGTTAGTAGTCTATTTTAAACACAATATTGCCGCTTTGACCGTTTTTGCTCCACTAAATTAGATTCTAAAAAGCCACAGTAGAATCAACTATATTTACTTTTCGAGTAAATCAGATGAATGATTGTTATATTAGATTTATCTAGGCATCACCCTCACCAAAGATTTTCATTTATGGTTGTACATGTCACTGAGGATTACTAATTTCAGAAAGGTAAACAATAAATCGAGAAATCACATTAAATTCTTTATTTTGGAATGTAATGGTAACTGAAAAAAGGTAGCCTCAATGATGTGCACAATGTCCGGTGGGTGAAGCCTTCGAAATTAGAGTCAGCAATTGACTCGCTTATTAAGAATAGCGAATTCTTCCCTACTGTAGTATTTGAAAACAGTATGCCAAAAAAACAGTAGGTGAAAAGTACTCAAATAGCTTACTACTGCTGCTGGGATTCTGAAGTGTGCATTCATTAAACTCTTTAATATCCCATGTGGCCTTGGGAGAGGATTTCAGAACTGCAGTGCATGGAGCGACACGTGATTAAAAACAAACATGTCTGAATTTCATATAGAACGCACTTTGCAAAGTAAATCAAATACAGTACCTACTCAGTATTTGGTTCCGGATGCACCAAGTTCATTTAATTTATAAGAATAGGTTTTAATATAATTATATTTTAATTATTTTCATTTACTGAATGAATCAGTGTTGCTGAACGAATCTGTTGAGTGACTGATTTCAAATGACTCGCTTATAAAGACACTCAAATCGACCCTTCGCGGGGGACTTTGATTGAACAGGCAATCTGACCGATCGTAATGCCGATTTTTGCCTGCTTAAACCAACCAGAGCAGATTAACATCAGTTGACTCGAAAAATGGCGTTCCAAACATGATGCTTTCTTGATGTTCAGTCATATTTATTTTGTAGTAAAGTTACCATTTGTAGCACACTTGTAAACATGTTTTATAAAACAGTACACTCAAGTGTAATACAGATGGTAAGGAAATACATTTTTAAAAACAAATATAGTATGTTAAAAGTGCATTTTGTTTTTTATTCACAGTGTCTCAAAATAGTACCATTGAGAACACTTAAATCTTAAATTTATCTTAAGAAGTGCTACATTTTTTTAGTATATTAAGTGCAAAATTCATGCACGAAAATAGGAAATTATGGAAGTGTACTTCTTTTTTTTTTTTTTTTTTTTTTTTTTTTACCTGGGACAGCTTCAAGTTTCACTGCATTGACCAACAGAAGGCCGTTTGATCTGAAAGTGACTTGAGTTGTGTACATTGCTTTTAACAATGTACACGATTTTGCCCTCAAAATGTAGAATAAAATAAGACTTTATTTAGCATAAAATAAGATGTAACTTGCGGGAAGTCACCCCAAATACACTAATGCTCTGATTTCTTGCATGTTTTCAGTTGTATCATTTAAAATAAAAAAAAAACTGTGAAACGTTACATGAAAAGCTCTTCAAAGTAAACCGGCTTGGTTTAGATATTTTATCCAGTGCTACGACATTCATTCACTTTCGGTGGTACACACTTCACATTCCCAGTCCGGCAGACATTATTCATTCTCCACCGCTTTGGAAGACTCTCTCAAGACCACGGGTCATCTGTAGTCTATCAGTATGCTGTGTCAGGTTTGATGGAAGAGAGCAGCGTTTCATCGACAGCGAGGACAAGTGAACGATCCAGGCCTCACCTTGCCTGCCTCGAGCACGCGGAGATTTCTTTTCCGTTCTAGATTTCTTGCTTTCATCTCTCTGGCTGCTTTCTCTCACGCTTAGACGCACATATAACGTCTTTCTTTCTTCCATTACTCTCTATTTTCTTTTTTCAATCGCACGCACATTACCATGGAAACTGCAAAACTCTGAGCTCGCAGGGTCTGGGGGTTGTTCAGCGTGAGTGATGTGAAAGCAGCCCCCTCACATCTAAATATCCCAAAACCTGCAAACTATTGATTGCTAGACGAGAGAGAGGCCCAGCGATCTAATGGGCAAAGGAAACCATGGTTACGCATGTTTAAACAAAATCTTTGTACTCAAGGTTAGAGATACGGCCACAGGGGAGAGATACAGCCTGAATATCTGCACAAAATGAGAGTTTTTCTCAGGTCAGGACATCACAGCAGGGGAAATTGTAAATTCACACTGACGCCAGGAGGTCCTCTTTGTATTATGTATTCAGTTAGAGAGTTGGGAGTGTAATTTGCGGCTCTAGTCCATGCAGTATGGATCAATTTAAGACCATGAATGCCTCTTTTAGATACACATGTATTAGACTTGCAGCAAAGTGACTTGCATGTAAATTTTGGTCCCGCTGTTCACTTTTGAACTGTTTTGAACTTTTCATAGCAACGGAAAAGACAGCTATTGAACATTTTTCTCTAATTTGATATAACAGTTTGTGTTGCTAATTATATTGTTCTATCTGCATGACTGCTGAAAAGTGGAACAACAAAAATACAAATCTTAAATACATAGTTCACTGAAAGTTTACTCATCATTATCATCATTTACTCGCCCTCAAGTTGTTTCAAACGTATGAATTACCTAACAGTTGCTGTTAGAAACTGACTTGTATAATATGAAAAATTCAATAATCTATTGCTACCATTAACTTTTTTTTGTTACCAGCATCAAAACGTCCTTTTGTGTTGGAGAATAAGTAGGCACGTGTACAGGAATTAATCCGTTTAATTACAGAATAAATGTATCTGTAATCATTACTGAGAAAAAACACAAACCCCAAATTTTAGAACATTTTCCCAGACTGCTCTAAATTTGAGAGGCAAATAATAGGACACACGCTTATTCAGCAATTGTTTTATTTCCTATTTGGTTTTATGTATATAATTTATGCTTTGTTTGTTTTCTGTCATAGCTATGGAAAGATCAGGTTTCAAAAACAGCATCATAGCGAACAAAACTATATCTTGTTATGATTTTGAGCCTGCATTTAACCTCAGGACGATCAAACCGCTAAAGTCTGATTTCGGCAGTGCTTTCATATTAACTTACAACCTTTATTCAGTCTGACAGTAATAAGTGTTGAGTATCACTGTAAGGTTAATCCTGCCTGCTATAAATGTACCAAAAAGTAATCAAATGTAATCAGTTACATTACTTAAAGCAACTGAAATAGTTACACTGCTCGTTACACTTCCCATACAATAACTTGCAATCTGTAACCTATTGCATTTCAGAAGTAACCTTCTCAATACTGTTCTTCTGTTTCGAACAACTCGAAGGTGAGTAAATAAAGACAACACTTTCATTTAAATTAACTTTTCCTTCAAAAAAAAATGTGTTAAATTTATGAAATAAATCTTTGACTTTGTGACCCTACTGTAACTGTCTCTAAACTTGATTGTTTCTCAATGAATAAACAAGTCAAAGCTCGGGCAGCAGCACAGCAGTGGCTATAGCAACATAAAGAATGGCTTTCAGATCTGAGCGTATGGAAGACGTCTCCCCTCCTATAGACTAAAGTTTGAGGCTTTAAGGACATGTCTGAGTCACCAGCCACCTACATGTGCATTCTTTTCATTATGTTTTCTTCTGTTGCCCGCCCTTCCCCCACTTCGGCTTTGAAGGCTTCTTGTTGCAATGGCGCTTGACAGTGCTTTCTCATGAATCTGGACTAATTGGATCGTACCCCCATGAAAGGCTGGGTGAGGAGATGTGATGGAGGAGGAAGGGAGGGACAGACGGATGGCGGAGTGGGCGACCGGAGCAGGAGGCAGTGGGTGTTCGGCAGTACGTGACTCTTCTCTGTGTCTGTGAAGATCACCGAAGACAGAATATTCATTTATCTGCCTTATATCTGCCTCCAGTTTCACTGTAAGCCCCTATAATCAATGATAAAAACAATCAATTGGTTCTGACTTCAAAATCCATAAATGTAAGATTTTGAAAGTTTGGACATTTGTATTTTAAATTGTTTATGCATTCATTTTTCCACCTTTCTATCTATAATTCACATTAAGCTAGTACGATAAGTACTGTACGATAAGTTTGTTTATTTCATAATACCAATATGTACGCTGTAAAAAAATAAATAAAATAAAGTAAAATAAGAAAATACATAAAACTATAAACTAACTATAATAATTTGAATGCAGGTAAAACACCTGTAATAAAAATCAATACTGAAATATATTTAATAAATAATGTAATATATTGCTCATTATTATTTTATGATACCTAATACATTATTGAGAGGAGTTACTATTTATTCAAATATTTAGGTATGCAAGGTAATATATATATACATGTATATGTGTATGTATAAACACACACACAGGTGTATATCAAAAATATATATTTAACATTTAATTATTTTGTGTTCTAAGTAAAAACATTACATATTTGTTATTATTTTATTTATTCATTGCTTCTATGCATGTATATTTGTGCAATAGTTTAAGTGTGCATGCTATTGCGTATAATCAATTGCCTTTTTTTTGCTACCAAATGCTCTAATATAAATATTTGTATTCAATTCAATGGAGGTGTACATAGATAATAAGTTAACTTTTAATGGTTATTTTTTTCCAAATGTAAAAACCCACAAAAGACCACAGATTCTTTGACAAATGAATGCTAAATAAACAAACAAATTAGAAGCTACAAACCTCAATTAATAACTTTTTGACATTCAGAAGTTGTAAACATCTAATTGATCACGAGGCAGGACGGGACCCTTAAAAGCTTGCTTGGTAAAGCACATCCATCCTGACCACTCTGAATTCAGCTTGTGTTTTTCTGCTGTATCTGGTCTTTATCTCTGAAAGCCATATGCATTCAGTGTACATACACATTTGTTCCATAGTGGGAGGGCTTGCCAAATGGGCCCAGCTCTTGCCAGGTCCTCGTGGAAGGTATTTTATCAGCAAAATGATCAATGGCTGCCTCTCTGTGCCTTTTTAGGGCTGATGTGTGGTGGTGTGCTTCCAGTGAGTGTCGGTGCGTGGAAGGTCTGGTTTCTTCGGAATCAGAGAAGCACGGCTTCTTTTGAAATAACCGTACAGATGGGGTGTTTCTGGAATCTGTCAACATTATTCCCACTTTATGTTTTCCATGATGCCAGCGAAGCCTGTATACAACAGGCTCCTTTAGAGGACTGTAAAATGTGTCACTTCATGGCTGTAACTTGTGAAGAAAATGCCTCTGAAATGATGAGGTGTCACCTAGCATAAAGTCCCATAAAGTAAACGATTGCAATTACTCCTTCGTATTTGATGTTGACATATTGAAAATGATTTTCAAGCACATTAAGTGCTAAATCTCGGAATCGCTTTGAACATGAGTTGGGCTGACAACAGTTTATGTTTATGTTTAAGTAATTTATGTGTTCATTTACAGTAGTCACTGAATCTGTAAACCTTTGCCAATTCACAATTGTTAATAAGTTATTAATAAGTAAATAAAATGTATTTTAAAATTTTTATATATATATATATATATATATATATATATATATATATATATATATATATATATATATATATATATATATATATATATATATCACTACATTATATATAAATATCACTAAACACTACATGCTACTCTCTCCATGGTAATGCTAAATCATACTTCAGTTATTGCAAACGAGTGTTAAATGTTTAAACTGTACAGTGATATAACCTGGCTTTTAACTCCTTAATTCTTGTCAACTCAAGGCCAGCACAAAGGAAACTGCATTCCACTCCCCAGATTTTTAACGACAGAATAGAAAGAGGTGAATTCCCATGCAATTTCCACCTTTAGTATTGGGCCAATTTAAGGGGTCCTTCACTCTGCGCTTTATCATGTTAAGTGTGTGCAAGAGAGAGAGTTTGAATGTGTATGTGTGCTCAAGTATTTAAGTGACCTTCCTATGTCTGATTGGAAGTGTTAAAATCCTTCACTGGCAGGTCATGTTGGTCTTCAGATAGTACTTCATAGCATTCTCTTTTCTTTTATCTTGTTTCGAACTCTGACATCAATTTGGGCATAAATTACCAGCCCAGAAATCCTTTGAATACATTGTGTGGTAAATTGGCAATTTAAAAAAACTTTCATTTGTTGGCACAAGGTAAAACGTTTAATAACACATCATTCAGGACATATTATTACCACGTTTAGATTTTTGAAAGGAAAGACAAATTCAGTTGTGTAAAGGAAATTGTATGGATGGGATTTACTTTGAAAAAGTAAATTAATCGGATTAGCATATTAAGTAAGTATATAAAAGTATATTAATCAGACACAAGCTAGTTCAGTAATATGCTTCTTGCTTTGCAGTGTAGAAGCAAAATAGTGGACAGAAGGAACAATCCGCAGTCACAAAGGCAGCTGGTTATGGAGAGACTTGCGTCTTCTCATTGGTTCTGGGCCAGGAATGAACAAAGTTATTTTAACTTCTCATTATGATGCGATAATTAGACACCAATTCGGGACCAAGAGATGGAAAAATGTTCCCAGCCCTCCTCCTCCTCTGCAATGGGCAGTATAATTTTTTTTTCAAAATAGACTTTTTCCTCTGTTCATGTTTACTTTATGCATGCATGAATGAAAGGCTTTAATATCAAGTCTTTGTTTATAATCATGCCATTTTGGCATGCCTGCAGAGAGTCGCTCATGCAGCCACTTAACTGAGGCTCTGTAGCTATAATGATTTGTGTCTGAATGGTAAATCCATAATGTGGGACAGCATGAGATGATTGGTCCTCTGTGCTGGCATCTGCTCTCTACGGTCTTATCTGATGTGGATTTCTATGGAGCTTTTCAGAATTTACTCTGCTGATTTCCTCTAGGATGGCTGTTGGCATATGAAGCGTGTTTTTAAGTGCAGAATGGTTTTGTGTGCTCAGATGGTCCTTTATGTTTATACTGCAATATATTTTAATTGTACTAACCGTAACAGAGATATCTTTAAGACGTGGAATCTGGAATGGCACAGAACAATATCAGTCTGTGGACAATATCAGATTGTAAGATTAGAGTAAAAAAATAAACCCACCTCGAGTGGCCTAAAAGTGTGAAAGCTATACTCGTATTTATTAAGGTGATATCTAATTGCCATCTCATCCTGAAGACTGTATCTCTTTTGGCGATAACCTCTTTAAAGTGGGTTGGGGATCTGCAGGCCCTTTTAGAGGCCCCCTCTTTTTTCGATTTTGTGACCGGTCTAGCCAAAGAGTTTTTGTACCCTTGTGCAGGGTATGTTTCTAAGGGCCCCTCTTCAATACCATAGCCCATTGTGCTGCTTTCAGAAGTTCTGATGAGAGTACACCAAGACGGTGTTTCATAGCTTCTGCTCTCCTAGCTGAGGTGGTAGACCATTCTCCAATCCAGAGCTCCTTCTACAAGGAAAGTGTACAAGAAGAAGTGGAGGTTCTTTACTTTACTTTGGCACTTTCAGTGGCCCTCTTTGGCAAACTTTGCACCCGGACTGGTACACAAGGTGTATTCCTAAGGTCCTCAAGGTTGCACCATGGCCCATTGTACTATAGGCCTTTCATCCTCTTCCTCTGTACCAGAAGTGTACACCCTGAAGTGGAAATTTTCACTTCGTGGTGCAGAGTTCGCCAGCAAGACCCTGTTAACTGCCCAGGTGCTACAATTCTGGAGTACTTGCTGGCTAGATTTTCTGCAGGGGTGTCCCACTTCACATTCTCAACTTGCCACTCACAGTTCGATGGAAAAATGGTGGGTACACAGCCCCTGGTGATACACTTCCTCCGCAGGCCAGTCAAAGCTTAATTGTATGTGTCCAGTTTGAGCAATGGACACATATGTCCACAGAGCTGCCCTGTGGATGAAGGAGGATCAACTGCTGGTATCCGTCCTCTTGCCTTAGACACACTGGGCAGGGATTGAAAGTCTGGTGGCATGGGCATCTCGTTTCCAAAGAGTTGTATGATGCAGCTCGAGCTCCAGAAAAGGAACTTCTCCAGGTTGCGTAAGTAACCAGGGTTTCTTGCATGAACTCGAGCTGTGTCTCAGTGCCATACTTCCGGCATCCCTACCAGCGTAGTTTCTCATGACTTGAGGCTGACGTCGGCTTTGCCACACATGCTTTTATGCTTCCTGGTCTCTGACCTTACCGCCTATGACATCATGCCCTTTCATTGGACAGATTGCACAGCAGATTCAGAACGTAGTCACATTAGAGAGCTGAACCATTTAAAAATCAGTTCATTAGAAACCAATGCTTGGTGCAGTTATTATGAGTGAGTTTTGTGTGTTAGTGTTTTAGGTTAGGCGTCGACACGAGAATACAGCATTAGACTGTTGTGATCTTCAGTCTGGAGACTGCTGATGTCAGCTCTTCTCGCAGCCGTATTCATAGAAAATTGCCCTATTTCTCTCAGCCTCTTATTCAGCCTGGCCTTGTGTTGGTGGATAATTTATCGGCTTCTTAACCAGCAAGCAAAATGTAAACATACACTCGAGTTCACAGCCCAAAAACTCGACATTTATTTCATGAAGGCAACCACCAGAAGCATAATAAGTAAAGAGATCTTTATTGCTACAGTATAAGGGGGAAATGTTTTAAAATGTGAAAAAACCACTATAAGGTTTAGTATGGGGGCATTAAAGTGAGTGTAAAAAAAGTGCGCTCCAATGTGTGGAGTAACGTATTTGTTTAGTCTGATTTCTTTATTTATCATAGGATTTACAAGACTGCTTCCATTGCAGTAGTGCATTCGATGCATAATGAGCACTTTATTAAAAACATTTTCAAAGCCCATTACTGATATTAAATACTTTAGATTTACCTGAATATCTTTATTCTGGACAGAAAAAATTCTTCATTATAACAGATTTGGGGAAATATAGCATTATATCACTTGCTCACCAATGGATCCTATGTGTTATCAGAATGAGAGTCCAAACAGCTGATAAAAATATCACAGGAATCCACACAACACCAATTCATCAGTTAACATCTTGGGAAGTGAAAAGCTATGCTTTAATAATTAACAAATCCATCATTTTAACTTTATCATTGCTTCTGGCCAGTCCATAATCCATAATAAACAGGCATATTTTCTAAGAACATAGAACTTTTTCCTTGAGCAATTGAATCAGACAACGTTTTCACCAGAGAAAGCAATATTACAGATAGAGGACTTGCATTTTATCCGAATTGTGTTTGTTTGTTACAAATACAGCTTGTGGAGCTGTTTGGATTAAATCTGATGATACTGCAGAGGGTGACAGGTGGTGAGCAGGTGATGTTCAAAAAAAAAACCACCTTTAATTCCTTTACTCTTAAATGGCCTGAGGGTGAGTACATTTTCTGCAAATTTCTCTTTTTGTGAGAATTATAATTATTATTATTTTGTAACAAATGACGCACACAGTTTTTTATTGAACACACCATTAGCAAAAATTAGGTAAATACATACAGGTGCATATTTTTGCATCCCAGGTTGATGAAAAACATGTCCCTGTGGCAACATTTTTGCAAAAATGATATTCACTGTTTAAAGATGATATTCCGATATTTACATTTTATATGAAAGTAATTTTACCAGAATTCAGATTATGAAAAGATTCTCAGAATCTAATTAAACTTGCAAAACAAGAACACCTGCCTTTTCTATTCGACTCCTCTCCTCACTTTTTCTTCTCTATTTCACTCTGTTCAGTGCTCACTAAATCTATGGCCTTGTGAACAGGGTGATTATCACCTGATTGACCTTGAGGTCAGTCGGGGCTTTGAGAGGGTTCCCATTCCTGCGTGAGTGGAGAATGAATAAAAAATGATAACCCTCATAGAATACAGATGAAACGTCATCTCACATAAGCTTCTCGCCACGAGACAAGCATCATGCACAACTTACCAACAATCCACTATTTGATAAAATGAAGGAATTCATGCTGGCCAGAGCCATTTACTCATCACAGGTTTATTGCGCACTGATGAAACCAATGTGACTTGTGTTGATGAACGTGAATTCAATCTCTGCCGGCGCCTTACAGCATGAGTGTAGCTGATTGCACCGATAACATTTGTAAAACCTGAGCTCCTTGCAAATTGCTTTTTGGATTGTGACACTCGAATTTGGTGACGCAAACTGCATCTTTATAGCATTTAGTTCAATTAACTGGGGTTTTACTACTGTCACTTAATATCCGCGTCCTAAGACTACTTGTAAAAATCAGGGTAGATTTTTTTTTTTTAGATCCTGATGTTTCTACTGGAAATTGTGCACTTTGAAATTGAGTTTTAAAGGCCCATTTATGTGTAAAATTATTCTATATCCACTGTCAACCATGGCAGCATCAGATTTTTAAGCTAGCTGACAAATGAAGCATGTTTAGCCACACAGGAGCTTATGAAAATAAACATTCATGGCACTCCATTAGCATATAGTCATAAAATATAGTATAATACCTGCAGTATAATGAGGTGACATCAGTGGTCCAATCTGCATCCTACATCTCAACGTTTTCAGTTCTGCGAGGATTTAGGCCACGTTAGCCAAGCTAGCACTGAAACAAAAGAGGCATGTGCCTCAGGTAATTTCCTCGCAGTTTCTTTCAGGCACTCCACAACTGCAAACCCTCAGGCTTTGGTGCTGCAAGCCAAGGAACATGTTTCTCATTATCAACAAAAACAAAACCGAGAAACCATATGTCAAAACAAGCAGGCTTTTTGTTCGTCTAAACAGTTCTGACAGTGCAACCACGACAAATGGAGGAGAAAAGAGGAGGGAACTGTTAATCGAGATAAATGCACTGCATAGAGCTAAAAGAGGTCCAGCATTGCTTTTTAAGAGAATTGAATTACTCTGCACTGAGATGTATGGCTTTTGTGGTGAATCCAAAATAACCAGTTTTATTTATACACAAACGGTTTTTATTTGATTGCTGAAATAGGTTTTTGACAAGCCTTAAAAATTAAAATAATGCTACAAAACGTTTCCATAAGTATCTTAAAAAGTACTTGTTGTTTGAAGAGCCATCTGCTGAAAACGAGTGCCCCCAATCTCAGAGCAAAATATGGCATTTTAGTGCATTTTATGTTCTGTAATCATATCCTACTGATAATTCCTAAAATTATAATATGTTTAAACTAATCATTTATACCACAGGAAAGAGCTGTTCAGGGTCTATTTCAACTTTATGCAAAGCTTACCGTGCATCTATATTATCATTGTTGTTGTTATTATCATCATCATCATCATTATTATTATTATAATGTGTGTTGCAGATTTTCTTAATAAACTTAATACCTCTACATCAAACGTTCAGCAATGTTTAATGTAATGACATTTGCTAAATGATCCTACTCTCTAAAAGATATCACTGAAATAACTGTCTTGAGATATGACAGCCATATTCTCTACAGAAAAATACAAAGTGCTGGGGACCCGCCTCAGGACCAGCAGCCATTTTTGAGGCGCTTTCAATCTGTCAATCATTTTGCGCGTTCACAGCCGACGGACCATATGGGAGGCCGGAAACTGAGCGCGCGATGCAAGACGCGTTTTGATTGGTTTGAATGATCAAAATTGTCCTAAAACGAATACGAGACGACGGACGCAAGAGGACGCGAATAAAGCCTTTCATAGCTGGAAAAAAAACATACACTTGAAAACGCTTGAAAACAGACACCGAAGTTGTTTCTGCCTGACAGGTAAATATACTGTTTGTACGCTTTTTTTTTGCGTCGAAGAGTCGTAGTTGTAGAAAGAGAGGGCGTCTGAAGTCTGGCGGAAGTTCTAGCAGGTAACATCACGTACAGTACCTGCCAGTCCTTTGAATGAAAACATCACTTACAGTACTTACCTGTGGATTGAGCTTTCCTAGGCCACCAGGCCCGAAACACTAAGCTTTTAAGGATACTCGACGTCTATACAATGCTTTTAGTCCTTCCATCTGCCCACACACTTTAACCACGAACAACTGAGACAAGAGCTGGGCTTTCATTTCCCCCCTTCCTTTTCAGTGCTAAATAACAAGCTGGCCTCGATAAATGGAAACCCCTCAACTTGTATTTATTCTCTTGCCTTTGCATTGAAATTTAAACTGTCCCTACACAAAATCCCATTTCCAAAAAACAGTGAAAGTAAAAAAAAAAAAAGGCAAAAAGCCGCATTGGAAAATAATTGACTGCTTGACAAATAAACAGGAGTGAAAAAGGTTGCAGAGCCCATAAAATAAATTGAGGAGGGTAAATAGCGTGTTGCTTTTCTGTGGCCCTGGTGCTTGTGATGAAGTATACAGATTTGCAATTTCCACAGGCAAAGACAAGCCCAATAAACCTCATAATAACATGCAGGGTTAACAGAGGTGTTGTTTTCACCTAGACAGTCATGGCTATAAATTCGCGTTTAAACTAGCTGAACATGGTTAGGCGTGGTATATTTATTACCCAATGCCCTAGCGGGTTGCGATGGGCCTTTGTTTTTTTTTGTTTTTTTGTTTTTTTCCGCTTTATGGCTGTCTGTTAAGTTTATATTTTCCTTGGCTCTATGGCTAATCAATAGTCACATATTGAAGGCATAGATCTTAAGAATAACTCGCTGAATCTTGCTGGTCTTTCCCGAAATGCGAACGTGTAACAAATTTCATTACCAGTTTCAATAATGAAAACAGCGGGGATGTGAGTAGTTCATCAGGATGTGTATGTATGTGTGTGTGTGTGTGTGTGTGTGTGTGTGTGTGTTTGTGTGAGAGAGAGGGAGAGAAGAAGAAAAGAGGTTTCAGCTTTTTGTTTCTTTTACAGTGATCCTGACACGAACCAAGGCGTCTCCTGTGCTGATGGTAAACAATGGTGAGTATAAGTGTATTTTGAAAGAAAGGGGCAGTCAGGCAGCAGCACTGGGATGGCTCTGGGGCTGGGAGACATATTTATTTACTTAAGCGATGTGTGTATATTTGGCTCCGTCGGATTGTTCTCTCTGAGGTAGCAGGCCGGTGGTGACCCTGCGGCTCCCTGCTGCTCCCTGTGTGAGAGGGTTAGCCTGCTGCTGCTACAGGGCCCTGCTGATAAGACAAGGCTGCCCTGACACTGCCCAATGAAGAGCGACCCAGAGAAAGACAACAAACATTGCCTAACGCCTCCATGCTGCGACCAATTTAAAACACAGAAGCGGGCTCTAAAAACCTGAATACAATGGATATTGAACACAGACACACCTGAGGGACAAACAAATAGACTGCTGTTTATAGGATTGCAGTCGGTTCTCTGTGTCTGTAGTATTTTTTTTTTTTAGAGAAAACGTTTATACTACATAAACGCTAAACATTTTTTTATGCTACACTGGAAGTGCAGTAATTAGTTTGTAGTACTGAATAATTGGGAAATTTATGTATCGTACCCTTAAAAGTTAGCTCTGTGATGATCTCAGATGGTAATGCTACAGATATGGTACTTGGAAACTAAAATGTATACCATGACGTTTAGAACTAACTTGAGAATACTGTGGTACTGCTGTGGTATCATAAATACTGTAGTAATATGATATGATAGTATAAGGTGCTTTAGTAGCATTTTGTCCATACTTCTAAAAGAACTTCAGTATATTATGATACTGGCCTTCAAAAATGTACGACACTTAAGTCTTTAAGTGTAAAAATGACTTTAATTAGATATAGATTTAGATAAAAAAAAAAAAAAGAAGAAATAAAGTATAAACACACACACACATCTTTTTGTTAAATAAGATTTTTTTATTTATTTTTTGACAGAAGTGTGTTTTGTGCTCACCAAGATTTTTATATATACTTTGTTATAATTTTATTTTGTTTGATCAGATACATAGTAAAAATGTAGTATTGTGAGTTATTAAAAAAAAAAAGTTTTCTTCAAATTATTCTAGTGATGAATTCTCAGTTACATAATCCTCAAAAATCATTATAATAAGCTGTTTTGGTGTTCAAAAAACATTTCAACATGAAAATGTTTTTTTTGTGGAAACTGTGATGCTTTTTTCAGGATTTATTTGATTAATAGAAAGTTAAAAAACGTAAATTATTTAAAGTTGAAATATTTTGTAATATTGTAAATGTCTTCACTATCACTTTTGATCAATTTAATGCATCCGCAAAAAAACATTTAGGCAGGTTTTGGTTTCAGATGTTAGTGGAACATGCTTAATGAGATGAGCTACATCAGTAGTAACTCTGCAAGGACACCTGTGGAGACTTGCAAATGATTTATCACTTAATATAAAGTTCAGAAAATCATCTTTTTTTTTCTTATAGGTTACATGATATTTTGTTATCTGATGCAATGAAATTCATAAAGTGTCTGAGTACTTTTCACAGCTGCTGTAAAAAAACATTTTAGAAATAAAAATATAGGAAATACGTTATAATAATATTCTTTACCAGAATATGCTATACAAGTTCAAAAAAAGGCACACAGCTGCAAAGGTACTGAAAGCTCCTCAGCATCTGTTTGCAAATGCAGTTACACATCGCCTCTCAACTCTCCTGTCAGGCTTTTGTCTTGTGCCTGTTAATATGATGAAAACTGCTGCGATGATTTTATTAATAAATCCAAACTGGAACGCTGCAAACCTGTTGCCCATATGTTACATATATGTGGACTCCATCATCAAATCAAAACCAGCAGCTGCTGTGACTGTTAAAAAAAGCCAGCTGAATAGTAGTACAGTTGTCTACGCTGGATAGAATAATATGTTTATTATACTGGCAATGGAGTGCCATTGCCAGGAAATACATAATATATATACAGCGATGTATAGGAATATATTACTCATCCCTTGTGTGGTGTGGGCCTCCTCGCAGGTAATGGATCCAGCACATGGTTTTGGACACACTCCTGCATCCCTTCATCACAGATTGAGCGATGAACCCCTGACTGTAAGTGCATTACAGACCTGACTCTCCGGCTACAGTCCTGCCTTTAAAGATACTGCATTTAGCCCGTTCAGAAGGGTTTTTCTTTCCTTCCTAAACACAGAGCTGAATGTCGCTCATTTATTTCAGCCGCTCTCCTATGAGGAAACATCGGAACATGCCAATGAGCAATGTGATTAGGCTCAGTCGAACCTGAGAGATTGTTATTTTTGCATCAGTGCCAGGGTATAAAAGCACACCTTGTACATTATGTGATACGCTCGAGCTCAGCGTCTCTGACAAGGGGGGAAAAAATATAGTGCTGTGTTGGTTACGGTGTGTTATAGCCACTGTTCCTTTTTAATGATTTGGACTTTCCCCCGCCGCCGGGACCCAGAACTCTGCGCAATATATCTAAATTCATATTATGTCCATTTTGTTTTCACACATTGTCTTTATTGTGCGCTGTAAGTTTTGTGGCGTGTACTCACATTTAAGGTGTTTGCTGATTTATTCTGCTATCTTTTAGTTTGATAATTAATCACACTTTCCAAGGTGTTCCATTTAGCCGCCACGCACGTTTTAAGAGGTGATATATTCTCGTACGTCTTAAAAAATCCATCGTTCATGCAAAGTACTAGTTAAAAAATGTAATGCACCATCATTACTCATCTTATGTCTCAGTGAATTGCTTTTTTGATGAGAAAAAATAAAGCTAGAGAATGTGCAAGCAAGATGAATCAAAAACACATGAATGAATCAACAATTTATTACAATCACAATTCGGGGGGCTGATTGCAATCAGATGATGTCGTATACGTTTCAGTTGATTGCTTTATATGTATCATTCCAGTTCCACCTCATCCCAGTCTCACGTTTAGAACCTGTAGAGCCTATCATGAGGTTTAGCATATATTATTAGTTATAGTAATCGTTTTGCATTACCGTAACTCTACTGACAAATCACTGCTTGAGAGAGAAGTCTGTGGATGTTCTGCATTCAAACTCGCATGAATCCTGAATAAATATCCTATTAAATTAATCTTCAAGTCTGGAAAGTAAATAAACGGAGGCACCAAACTGCCACCTGTCACCTTCCTCCTTTATGTAACATACTGTACAAATACAGACTTTTCTACTGTACTTTATGAAGGACTGCCATTGATCCACAAATAACACTTGCCGTAACATCAACTGTTTGGCAGGGGCAGGTTTAGTTTGATTTTCCATGCTTTAAAGTTCCCTCAAAGACTTGTTTGCTTACATTATGGGTACCAAATGTTCCCACAAGGAGAGCAAAAATTTCAAACGTATGAGAAAAACAGCTTAAATATCTTCACACTATATATGTGTTATTATAAATATGAAGTAATTTTTTTTTTACGAATTACGAAAAGGGCATAGACAATAACATTAATGACTATATTGTTATTTATATTCTAAATAGTATATCAATAATATAATACACATAATAAGTATGAAATGTTTTTTTGGACAACGTGAAAGGTCTTAAGCAGATTGCCTGACACGTGCGGAAACTGGTTTTGTGAAACCTGTTGAAGCAGAAAATAGGTTTTGATTTTTACAGTAGCATCACATGTATCGCTAATTCAACATTGACAGTATGACAAATGTAATGAAAAATTTGCATAATTTCCCTGCAGCTATACGCTTCCCTCAGGGGACCCCTGAAGCTACTGTGTCATTTATTTTGAAACCGTTTCAACGTATGCAATTATTTATTTTGACTAGATCGGGTGATGATAACTGCGTTTGTTCTTTTATATTCCTTTAGCTGTCATAATGAAAGATCATGTCAGCTGCTTTTGTTATCACCCTAGTCTGGTTCATTCAGGAAGATAATGCTTATGATGCACCACTACAGTCTCTGTCAATTCTAACTCCCTTCCATTTAATTTTGAGGAGTATGTGCCTTTCTGTGCAGTCCTGAAGTGATAAAGGACAATGCGTAGAGGTTGTTGTTGCATAAGAATAGCAGAGCAATGATTTGCCCACATGGGGGTGCTATAAATACTCCATAGTAATTTTGACAGTCTCTGTGGTGTGAAAGAATCGCAGTGAAACAGACTACGTCTCCGTTAACTACAGTTCTGGGGTCAGTAAAACTGAACAGATGGGTCATGCCTTACTGACTCTTGAGCTGGTAATCTGAGCAGACAGAAGCACAGCAGGCCCAGACCAACTAGTAGACTATTTGTTCAACTGTACAGAATTTGGAAGTGTTGCTAACCCCGTTGGAGGCTATTTAATGTGGAGAAAAAATGATTGTTGGCTGGTTAGGTATTGTTTCGTTTGGCTGTCAGCTGCTGTTATAATTTTTGGTTAAAGCTGAATTGGTCAAAACTTAATTTTAACTGTCTATTGAAGACCACATAGGGGAGATAAACATTAGAGAGGGAATTTTTATAGAAAACTCTTCCACTGAGGAGCGTTTAATTCACCGGAATATAGAATTAATCAGATTTTGTAGCAAATGAAACTAAATTAGCCAGCGGCATTGTCATTTTGTGGATAATTAAACAGAATGGAACAATGTTTGACCAAAATTCCTCTGGGTTTTTATTGCACACAGTATCTTACTGTCTCTGTTTTGCAAACTCCCCTTTTTGGAAGAACCAAAATAGAATTTTCCTTCAGTTCTCCATCCCAAGTTTCCTGAGGCAAAGTCTCTCTCTCTTTCTAGATGTCAAGCGGAGAGATTTATAAGCACGTTTTTTTTCTGTGTTCGCAGTGGGTACGGTAAGATGTGTCACTAAATAACTTACCATGTCAAAGATACAGACAAGACTATTTCATTCAGAGCTTTACTTGCCGTTTCATCTCCGAGTGTGTGTGCACATGAGAGAAATGGTATCATCGAGGAAAGTACCTTTCAATCGGTGACTAGAACCCATCATCTCCGGATTTATCCACACAAAGCTTTTTGAAACGTAGCCTTTTTATTTTTTCTCGAGTCGGCTGTGTTCAGGGCTTTCACGGCACGTCTTACTGTACGTCACTGACACATCCAGATGAAGAGATTACACCCAACATCCACATGAGAGAGGGGAGCCCTGAGGGAATTTTCCCATCTTCACTGTCATGTGGGATCACATGAGGAGACAAGCTATTACAGTGGCTCAGCTCACCCATTGGATCATAACAACTCTCGTGCATTTCGTTATAAGAGATCTGGCCCATTAAAGGAAGTGCTGGTCATTTGCACAGGAAAGGGGGGTGATGTCATTGCTTTACCGCTCTTAGAGATTTAGTGCAGTGGTTGGATCGCAGCCCAAAAATGAGTCCCATGAATCTGTTTTGATGGGTTGTTGAGAACAAGCAAAATCATTTCTTTTGTCGCTTGCATATATTTTAGATTTAAAAAGTTACATTTAATTTAATTTTATAATATTTTAGTTTAATTACATTTTTAGATTTTTTTCATTTTAAATAATTAAACTGCTTAACTATATAGATCTTCTTGATATGACTTCATCCAATCATTTTATCTTGTGATTGAGGCATGTTTGCAGAGAAGAGGCACGTATCGTGAGGATATCTGCAAACAAATATAATTGCTTCATCATTTGCCATGTGGACTTGCCATTTTTGGTCTTCCTGTGCTTATTATTTATTGTTTGAAATAATCAAATTGAAGAAACATGTGTGGAGCTAAGTGGATCGCTTGGAAAAAAAAAAAAGTGAAATTATGGAGTAATGTGCTTTGAAAATCGAATCATGCTGTCGCAGAAACAAGGATTTAGGATGTTTAGAAAGGCACAATTATTGTTTGCTGTAACGGATTTGTGAAAATAGTAGACTGCTGTTTTAAAAAGTGAACTAGACAAAGCAAAGCCTTTTACCTCACAGGAATGTTGCATAACAGAATAAACAGCATACAGTGCCGGCATATATCTACAGGAGACAACTTTTTACATTCAAGGACAACTGTATAAAATAATAATCAGTCATTTCTTGCATAATTGCGCCTGCATGTAAATATAGTTTAATTTGCACATATTTTATATGTAGTTTAATATTGAAAAATACTAATTACACTTATTTTGAATGTTTTCAGCATTTACGTTTGCTAATAAAAGTTAAGCTATATTTGACATAATCTGAAGAAAAAGTTTTTCTTTCATCTATCATGCTCTCAAACCTTTCTGTTAATATACCGCAGTGCAAGGCTGTGCCGTTTCAGAAATGTTCCTCATGTTCTCAGATTAACGTCTACATTTACATACATCGCATAAGCGTCCTTGACTGGAGAATAGCATTTGTTCTCTCTTAGATGACAGTCCTTGAGGGCCTATTTCTATGTGTGCTTTTTCATTTGATCGCTATTAGCTCTTAGCTCTTAGGGCGCATTCAATAGCTGGAAGCGGTTTTGAGTGTTGCCCATGGGCCAGTCTTTTGGAACTGTTTTTGTAAGTCTGAGACATTACAAAAAGCACACTCACCCACAACAGTCCCTATGGGTGCATAGGAATGCAGAGATGATTCAAACGACAGCCTAAGTTACTATGTTTGTTAGCTCAGATGCAGATGTGCCATGAAGTAGAAGAGACAGGAATCATTACATCATGAATGCGATCTTCTGGGTTGTTTCTTCTCAAAACAATTTGGACATAAGGCAATATGGATGATTAAAGAATAATTTTCTCTAATTAAAATGTAAAAGGTAATTTACTGTATATCTCAAATGAGATGTTAGATTTTACAATTTCAAATTATCACAGTTATATATTTTTTTTTAACTGTGAGACAAAGAAGGTTCTGTAAATGTATTATATATATATATATATATATATATATATATATATATATATATATATATATATATATATATATATATATATATATATTTTATTCTATAGATACAAAGTATTGTAAAATTCTAAATGTCATTTATTTGGGAGAAATACACTACTGTTTAAAAATGTTTTTTAGAAAGCCGAATACATTTAATCAAAAATACTGTAGTACTGCGAAATATTATTACAATAAAAAACTTTTCTGTTTCACTGTATTTTAAAATGTAATTCATGTCAGTGATGGCAAAGTTGAATTTTTTTGTGCCACATAATCTAATATGCTGATTTAGTGCTATATACATTTCTTATGTTATTATCAGTGATGAAATTCAAGATGCATTTGTTTCAGGATTCTTAAATAGAAAGTTTAAAAGAACAGTGTTTACCTGAAATATACTTATAAAAAGCCACTTTAAAAACACCATTTTGTAAATAAATTTGTTAAACTTTCAATTATAAAGCAATATATAGTTGTTAAATTGTTTAGTCATAATTAATGTGATAAATGAATAATAAACTACACCTATGATTACTCTGCTCCAGGAGAACAGTAATTAAATACAATTTTGTTCAAGTTCATTTAAAAAATTAAGTTCATTCTGATAGAATTTAGTTTCATTGCATTGATGATAAATGCAGCGATTGCAGCTTTTTTACGTTGTTTTCAGACTATTTTGAACCCACCGTATATACATTAGGTGTCTATGTGTCATGCAATACTGTCGTTGAAGTCTCTTGAGCTCCCTGACTGTGTATTTCTGGCAGACAGTGCCCAGTGGTTTGTCTATCTCTGTCTCTGATGTTATAAGATGTGCGTGTGTGTGTGTGTGTGTTTTACAGCGCAAGTAACCGTGGCTGTTGAAAACTACAGGCCGTCTGTGGTAAAGTCAGCCGGGGTGAGTGAGATGAAAGTCCGAGCCCTCGCGTTTTCTGCCCTCGTATGAGTAAAATCGGCACGTAAACAAATTAGGGGCTGAGCGACGGCTTTCCACTCCGTCTGATTCCTCTGATGCCTGTAGGCCCAGCCCAGTTGGCCAGGGTTAAAAGGCAGCCTGAAGTAGCTGAGTGCGATTTTTGGCCGTCTGCTGCTCCAAAATGAGAATGAAGAAAGATGAATTTAACATACTGGGTATAACATATCCTTTTCCCTTCTCTATTTCTTGCGCTCTCCCTCTTGCTATCACACGTGACCTGGCAGACAATAGACAGTATGGAAACACATCAACATTAAAAACGCGAAGCTGGTTGGATGAGGGAGGGAAAGAGGGTGTTAGGGTGGAGGAAGAGAAAAAAGGTTGCGTCTCCATCGGGCGCAGTCTTGGCAGACCGAGCTCAGCGTGACTGATGAGATACGTGCCATCTCTGACACCCCCGCTGTCCGGCACTGGGAGGGAGAGCGGGTGGGAGGAGACGTTTATGGGAAAGGCAGATCATCCAGTTCTGATGTGCTCGTGCCAGACGCAGGGTAAATCTCTCTCTGGAGACTCACAGCAGCCAGACTCCACCAGCCGTGCCCACGTTGTCACCGTCTGTGATGTAACGCATTCTTCTTTCTCTCGTGCACAGACCGACACCTAATTTGGGCACAGACTCCTCATCTGATGAGACTCCGTTATATGATTTAAACCATCTCTTCTGTTAGCGTTCACATGACCATGCGATCCATATCGTGTGGACATGTATTATATTGGCATGAAATACTTTTAGGATCTTTCAATACTTTATTTAAAACAATTTTTGCAGTTGCAGTTTTTTTTATTGAATAGCTTTGAACTAACACTTGTTAAATAAGTATTGCTCTCTCTCTCTCTCTCTCTCTCTCTCTCTCTCTCTCTCTCTCTCTATGTATATATATATATATATCTCTCTATCTATCTATCTATCTGTCTATATATATATATATATATATTATTACACACACATATCTATATATCTATCTATATATATATATATATATATATATATATATATATATATATATATATATATATATATATATAATTACACACACATAAAAATATTATATAAAAATAAAATATTTTTAATAACATAAAATGCAATATCAAAAGTTTCTGTCATGTTTCATGCCTCATGTTACATGTCAGCTATCCAAATATTCAAGTGAATAACCATTTTTTTAATGCATGTATGTGAATCCGTATTTCTCTAATAAGTATATACTTTCTGATACAGAAGGACACTGTTTTTGTAATTATGTCATTTTTTGTAAATATATAATATAGTGGACATGATATAAAACCTCTCGTTCTCGCTTTTGGTTGGTATATTCATTTGGTTAATGTTACACATGTCTAGTATATTATCCTCATTCTGTTTATTCTTTGTGATTAATGTAGCTGAACACTGAAATTAATCTTGTTTGTACTCCTATTTTATTTTCTATGTGCTCTCTCTAGCTTACAATCATTTATATGCACTCACTTTTGTAGCATCTGCCAGCTAACAAGAACATTTCAATGAACACAAAATCTATGAACAACTTTTAGTCCACAAAGAAGCTTATAGCAACTTGTATAGTACTTTGCGAAGCCCAAAACGCGTCTTGAAAGAAGCCTTAGAACCTTCATTTTTAGAAATTATGGTTAAGGTTGAGTTCAAAGGCACCATAAAAATAAATTAAATAGTGCTCCTAATCAGATGCTCTTGATCAATTACACACTTCATTACAAAACCAATCACTTTTATATCTGTTCTTACAGAATTCTGTGCTCTATTTTACAAACAAGCATGTATTAGGAAATATAAAGGCCTGCTTATTTTTACATGCATTCCCTCAGTCTTTTCCCAGTTCAGAGATTTGCTTTTCTCCAGGCAGACCCTCATTTCCTATGTGCATTTTTTGCACGTAAAGACGTGTTATTTAGTGTCAGTGCTGTTTGAACCTAAAGGGTACGTAAACGCATTGAGAACTTGGCTTATCGTTGGATGTCATCCTTAACTAGTGGCTTAATCTGACTCTCCACAGCTTTCAAGCAGCCAGTTGTAAAAAAAGAAAGGCAGCAGAGAATGGTTTCCAGATAAAAAAAGAAAAACAGGAAAGAGAATCCTCCAAATGTGGAGCCAGATGGCTCCTCTGTTCATGTTCTTGTACATATTTAGTCATAGCGTTTCAAGTGGTGGACATTTGCATGTTGGTTTTGTGATACTAATGAATATGTTTTTGATTAAAAAAAAAAAAAATTATAATAAAATGGCCTGTAGTGACTCTTGGTCTCTTACTCACTCTGTGTCTTAATTACTTCCAGGAGACAGATCCTCCTTTAACCTTTAATAATTTTAATCAGCTTGACTTGAGCCTAATCTTAGATAGTGATTTGTTATATGTTAGAAGTTGCTCCCTGTTGTCTTCTTGAAAGCCATCATTTGTTTTGTTGCTAACAAGCGAATAACAATTAACAAAATGAATTGAGCTATTCTCCTCAGGTCATGTTCATGTAAAGTGCAGTGCTGTGTATGTGTTTAGGTGACCAAATGTGCATTGCATAAAGAGAAATTAGTGTGCAGTGAATTGGTAAATTAACATGAAAATATGACTTACTTATAAATACTTATTATACAAGTAAAATAATATAATTGTAAAATAAAATACAGTAGATGCTTATACCTATATATATATATATATATATATATATATATATATATATATATATATATATATATATATATATATATAATAGTGCTCTAAAAAAGTGGATCCAGGTGCATATGGACCTCAAATCTCAAATGTAATTATTAAAAAGTAATTATTTTGTTTCTTTTTTAGTTAAAAAAAACTTCTCTCTCTCTCTCTCTCTCTCTCTCTCTCTCTCTCTCTCTCTCTCTCTCTCTCTCTCTCTCTCTCTCTCTCTCTCTCTCTCTCTCTCTCTCTCTCTGTACTTCTCTGTGTGGAGTTGGCTGGTGGTTTGATAGGTCCTGCTTGGTGGGATAATTGCCTGTTAAAGTGTTTGGGAGGCAGGTGCAGGACGGCTGTGTTACCAGAGCACTTGCCCCTGAACTCAGCTCAGGGCCCCTGGCAGACGCTCTGAATCAACGCTGTGTTCTCTTACATAGTAAGCTCCTGTAAAAAAACAGCCATCTGCACAAATATGCAGAGTTTTTATAGGTGTACACTGAGAATTAGCTTCAGGAAGGACAGACTCAATGCTTGAAAGATTGCTGACGTCAAGTTCACAGCGTCATTCATTCCAGCCAAGAGTTTTGTTGTAGAAAGGTAGGCCAGCTTCAAATTAATTGACACATGCACTGTTGTAGATTATATTTAGTTTTCATCCAACATGCTTGTTGTCAAATCCAACTTTTTTATGTAGACCAGTAAATGTATTATTGAATCACTGGGGAAGAACTACTCAACGTGTTAATGTTCATACAGTGTGTAGCCTTGGAAACTAATGCATTCTTGTGGATTGGTTCATTTGGCTAAAAAAGTTGTTACATTCCGACATTAGCATTTAACTCTTCTTTCTATTGAGAAATATTTAAATTATCAAATAAAATGATAAATAATAAAAAAGTGTTTCTGTTTATTAATTATTAGTAGTTTGTGATATGTGATCACATATAAGAAGTAATTCATTTTATATTTACATAAAACTTACTTTTTTTTAAACCATGCTCCTCTTTAGAGCTCAATTCAAGTGTGCAATGCATTTTTTTCCTTACAGTTTTTCTCGGAAATTCACTTTCAGTTCAGAGTATCTTATAAGCCACCATTTCGAAACGGGCTTGACATTGACATTTTCTTCATAGTCGTTTTATTATTATTGTTGCAAGTCATGCTGTAATATAGCATGTAAATTCAGTCCTTTCTCAGCTCCAATCAACCTGTCAGGTCAAGATGCGCTGCATTTCATAAGTATCAGCTTTGGCAATAACATTGGATCAGCTGTCTTTGATGGATAATCCAGAACCCAACGTCTCTAAATCATTGCTTGCAATGTACAGAGGTCTCTCTGGTTGTGACCAGCCTATGATTATACGATCGAATATCATATGCTGAAATAAAAATACTTGTATGATGTTTGTTTCTCTGTGTTTTATGACAGGCTGAAAACCTAACCGAGAGGCAAGCAAGTATTCTAAGGTCACTAATGATTTTGTAGTGCACTTAGAGAGAAGCACATTAGGGCAGTTGAGGAAGTGTCTCCGTTTTCTATAATGAAACCACAAATTGAAGTCACAATTTCGGAATACTTTCCTTGTGGTCCAGACCTGGTTTTCCAGGCCTTTACAGTATCATCATAATCAAACGCATATGATTCCTAGAACCTTGCTTTTTGATATAACATTTGATGTTTTAAATCATTCAGGTATTTCTTTTTTATTGTATCAGTTTTACAAACTAGAATTCCTCAAACATGCTTGGAAGATCTGAACCGAAATTCCAAAATGTTTCAGAAATATAAATACATTATATTTTGTGCGCTGTATGAAAGAGCAGAGCAATATGTTTGCAGTCAACATCTGACTGTTGAATGTTATTGCCATGTTTAGTGAATCCAGGGCCAAGCATGCGGTAAATTTAGCTTTGTTTAATGTTCAGTGCCTTTGATGTGTTTCACGCAGAGCTGCATTGCCTCCGAACATGAACAAAATCGCGTGAGTATCCTGACTGATCTCCATTGTTTCCCGTTGTTTTGCATTATTAATTGCCGTTTTGTTGCAGTGTTGTTCTGGAGCTGTAGTTTTAATTATCTGCTTTACATATAAATGACCTTGCAATAAAGTGACTAATTGAGTTTTTTGACATTTGAGAAACCATATGTCTTTTTATGTGGCTTAGGGAGCTTCAGAAACATGCTGGAAAATGACTAGGCTTTGCGATACTATAAACCAACCACTTAAAGAGAAGTTTGTAATGTGAGGAATGTAAACTATTTTAACATAATGTTTATAAATGTGTAATGTTATAAAATGGATGTCGTAGAGTTTGTATGAGATTTGCTATTACTGGGATCGCCTTGGGCTGAATTATTGCTTTAAGAGTGTAATCTATCACCATCAGGCTCTGGCAACAAAAGCTATAGTGTGATGAGAGAATTTCGATTATGGACAATAATGCCTTTTTAGCAGTAATTGTATCAGAGTCATCATGGCCTCGTTTATAGTTTGACAGTTCACCCCAAAACTGAAAATTCTCTCCTCATTTCATTACAAATGCGGCTGCATTTCTTTTGTGGAACATAAAAGAAGATTTTTTTGAAGCCTGTCTCTCTTTTACATGAATTACATGAGTTTGACATTTTCAAGCTTCATAAAGTATCCAAAAGCACCATAAAAGTAATTTATAGGATATTCGAAACAATATTTGTGTCAGGAGCTATAGAGTGGGAGTGAACTATAAACTATATTGTTTATCAATAATCTTTAACTGCTGCAACCTACTCATTGAATCATTCCTAATAGATCAGTCTGACTCCTGAATAGATCTGGGTTTTAAATAATTGAAGGTTCAATAAAATGATTTCTTCACAAATTGGATGCTAATACTTCTGTCATGTGGCTTTAGAAGTCTTAATATTGCATGAGTCATGGGCCACTTTTATTATATTTTGTGGTGCTTTCGGGTCTTAAAAAAACTTCAGTCCTCATTCATTGGAAGGAAGTTGGTTTTGAATAAAATGAGAACATAATGACAACATCTATTCGAAAGTTTTGGTAACGAGATGATAATATGATAATGAGAAAAGTTTCTTGAGCACCACATCAGTGTATTAGACTGATTCCTGAAGGATCACGTAAAAGACTGGAGCGATGAACTTCAGCTTTGCCATCACAGCCATGAATTACATTTCAAAATACTTTAAAACAGGTATTTCAAATTATTGCAGCCTTCGTTGAACCTTACCGACCCTAACCTTTGAAACGGTAGCGTAAATAATAGCTACATTTTCTTTCATCCCTAAACTAATCCTTTAGAATGGACACAACAAGGTAGTTACAATAAAAACTTGCTATCTGCTTCCAGCAGTGTACAGAAAAAAAAAACAAAAAACATTTTGGATGGCTCTGCTGGATCCAAACTGCGGATGAGCTGGGAAGTCTCCTGAGATACTGATGGAATATAGTCATGCCAGCCTTTCAGATGAGAAGCGCATTTCATATTCACGGGCGCCTAGCCTCACTATACCTTACAGTCTCAAAATCCTCATATAATGACATAGACTTTCCTCTGTGCTCCTTCCTCAGTTGTGTTCACAGCGTGTGCAACATAACTTCACACACACACACACACACACACATGGCCTGGCACCTGGGGACCGAATTATCACAACACACATCAGCCACCTCTGCATCTTACTTTGCTTTTATGAGGCTTTTTCTTTATTATTATTATAATTTGTATTATTTATTCATGCCTCTATTTATTTATTTCTAGATGGTAGGCTGAGTGTACACTAGACAAGTGCTGCTTTCTGTTTTACTTGTGTCCCAGAAGCCATGTTAATGCCATGCTGGTTGTGGATCTGTATTTCACATTAACAGTACCAGCACCCAGCTGCTTTATGGAAACTGAAAACGTGGCTGACTCTTAAGTGCCTGCATCAGTGCAGCACGTATGGAAGCGCAAGGTATATGTACAGTATTATAAATCTGGTACATTCACAGTAATTGGTAACTAACTTAAAGTAGCAATGCTGCTGTATCTTTCTTAACTGCGTGTCTGACAGTTCAGTCTGCTGGTTACATAACAGTTTAGCTTTTCCAGCGATTTTTTTTTTTTTTTAACAAGCTTTCCTAGGAGTAGTGGTTTAATGTGACAATACACTGTTTTTTTATGTCACATTGCATTGCACCCGCAGCTTTACAGCCAAGCAAGCCGAAGCAATTATCAAAAAACACTTTCTTAAACTGTCCTCTCTTGCATGTAGCAATTCTGTTTCCTTTTAGTGAACTGAATAGTTTATCTCAATCAGAGGAATCAATAATGGTTCACTAATTCATTAGATTCATCGATGTACCCCTTGCAGCAAAATTTAACAACTGTTTTAAACAAAAAAATGTGTTTCATTCATTTAGTTGCCCTGGCCATTTTTGTTTAGCATATATTCCTCATTAGTGGCTATGCCTATGGGGCTGTTGAAATGTTAACCATTCAGTGAATTCTAGTTGACCTGTTGGGGTGTTTGTGTCTATGTATATCAATGGAGTCTTTGTAGGGTAGGGAGTTCATTGCCATGTTTCTGAGTTCTAGAAATAATGGCATTTCTTGTTTTATTAGTTTGACCACTAAGAGTATCTGTTTAATAATGTCACAAGTTTATTATATCATTTTAGCTTTAGTTTTGTAAACTAAAGCCCAAAAGATTGTAGTTTGTGAGATTTTTGTTTTTGAATCGTGACATGAGACATGCTCACCAATTCGCATAAAAATACAGTAATTAGTTATATAAAGTAAATAAAGCAGTGCTATTGTAATATATTATAAAATCTGTTTTATTCTTGTGATGCAAAGCTGATTTTTCAGTAGTCGTTAATCCATTTTTCAGTGTTCCATGAACCCATCAGAAATCCTTGTATAATGCTGATATGGTTTTTAGAGGCATATTGTTATCAGTATAAAAGTTAATATCTTGCTGTTTTACATTTCTGCAAAACTATATCTTTTTCCAGGATACTTTAATGAATAAAAATATATATTATTTCTTATTAAAATATTTGGTAACATCATAAATATCTTTTTATTGTGTATCTTTAATGCATCTTACTGACCCTAAACTTTTGAGTGCTACTGTATTAGAAGATATTTCCCCATAAATAGCTTTCAATAGCTACCTAGTATTTCAAAAGAGCGGCTTGACTTCTGTTGAATTATGAGTAGCTCGTCACTTGGCACACTACAATTTCAAAGTACCTTTCCTAACACCGCCAAAGGCCTTTTGTTGGTCCCTGCATAGACCCGCCAGTACTGTCTGAAATGGACAAAAGAGATAGAAAAAGACAAAAGGAGAAAATGTTACATTTCCTTTTTGCAGGGCTATGCCTTCATTTGTCCAAACATCTCAACACAGCGTCCTCTTTTCAGCTCACTGGAGCCGAGTGATGTGAATTTCATTTATCATACGAGTGGGCACTCCGCTTCCATCCATCTGCCTCGTGCTCAGAAAAAAGGGAGCCCAACATAAAGAAAAGCATGAGGAAAAAAAAAAAAAAGAAAACAGAACAAAATTAAAGACCTCTTCTTCCAGAATACTCATTTGTGCCGGCTCATCTGCATCAGCTCTGAGTTCTTGTAAGCTACTCGCTGGGTTTTCGAACGGAGTGGGAGGCGGGAGCAACGTTTAATGGACTGCGCTGTTCAGATCAGATCCATCAGACAGCAGAGGTGAAGAGAGGGGAACAGCTTGCTGGTAAAATGTGTCTCAAAGCTGTTTTTAGAGGGACTTTCTCCGCAAGAGCATCTGGCATTTGCATGTGCAAGAGCAGCGGCCCATGACCTGACCTGCTCTGAGCAATAATGAAGCACATCGTTGAGTTGTATTATCATCAAAGAACGCCTTGTGTTGATTGCGATTAGGATGACAATAAGCGTCATCTGTATTGCCACGCTATGTAATCACTCACAGCAGTCGACCGAGCTCTCTGCTATGATGTGCCCTCTCTGTTTATAGTAATGAGTTCATCTTTACACGAACAGACGTGGCTAATTATTAATGCTGCAAGCGAAGATTAACATAATTTTGGATTCATATAAAACACTGATCTCTTTCCAAATTAGAGTTAAGGTTAATTAGAGTTCAAAGTATTGAAAAATCTTAATTCTCTTCTGCGTTTTAATAAGTGTAAATTTGAGAGGGGATGATGGTTTGTTTCCCGGCTAGTGAAGTGTCACAATCATGCATCGGAATTTTTATTTTGTTCATTTCCAATGCTGAAAAGATTTTCACAGAGATCAGATGCTGGACAATATTTTTAATCGACTCTTTCTGCAGGTAAGATAGACCAATAGGTGGCGATAAAAGACTGTCCTACTGAGTGAGTCATTGAATCATTCAGTCAAATGATTAGTTCAAAACAAATTCATTTAGGAAATAAACAAGTGTGTACTGTATATATTTATGATGTATGAATAAATACACACACAAGCATGTATATATTTAAGAAAAGTTAACATTTTTATATATACATATTATAAATTATTATTACATATCAATCAATCATTTTTATTTATATAGCGCTTTTAACAACACAGGTTGCATCAAAGCACTGTACAGTATAATGTAGAAGAGTACAATGACAGGGATGTATAATGACGAGAGTGACCAATTTCTTATTAAATGCAGAGACGGTCTCTGTAGTCAATTCGACGTTAAATCACTAGAAGTTAAGTGTCCCCAACCAAGCAAGCCAGAGGCGACAGCGGCAAGGAAACAAAACCCCATGCATACAGAATGGAGAAAAAAAAAAACCTTGGGAGAAACCAGACTCAGTTGGGGTCAGTTCTCCTCTGACCGGACGCCCAGCACTTAACTTCCAGTTCAATTTTAAACGCAACTGTGTCAGATAGTGTAAATGACTTAGTGTGTGTGTGTATGTGTGTGTGCATCAGGATCTGGTGATCTGTCGACGGGCGCATCTAGGTTTTCTGGTCTCTGATGAACAATATGTAAATATTGTAAATCTATGCTGTATGTGTATGTTTTTTTTATATACACAATAAATACACACATGTACACACTTATTATGGAAAGAAAAACTTTAGTAACACTTTAGAATAGGTAACATTTGTTAACTATTAATTATGACTTTTCCCTTAATATATATAATCCATTAATAGTTAGTAAGGTAGTTAAGTTTAGGTATTGGGTAGGATTAGGGATGTAGAATAAGGCTTTAATGCGTGTTTAATTAACACTACTTTATAGTAATTATTCTAGTATTATGCACGCTAATAAGCAATTAATAGGTGTAATCGTAAAAAATAAAGTGTTACTTTTATTTTGGATGTGATTTAATCGTGATTTATTGTTTGACAGCACTATTCAACATGTTCACACTTATACTTCACACTAAACTTAACGTGAGTCATGTTATGTTGCGATTAATCTCAGAGCCGCGTGGTTTCGTTTAAAGTTTAAATCTCTTTAGTGAATCATTTCTCATGCCATGGATTTGCTTTCTGGTTTGGAATTTTGTTAAAAAAATATTCATGAACCACCTGGCAGTTTAAGACAACCTCTCTATCCTCAGTTAGGGAAAATCTGTTAGGGAATCAGTGGAAAGTTTTACATAAACTTAATGCCATACTCTCTTTTTTTTTTTTTTTTTTTGACTGCCTCTCTTGTTGCTTTGGTGGGTACTTGGAAATCGCGCATAGATATCACAGTGTCCAAACCATGAAACACAGACATAACCGTGATAAATAGCCTCCTAAACCAGTTCTGACGCAGTCTAGAAAGCCCCAAACCGTCTGTGCCATGCAGGCTGAAGTGAGAGCCAGCTTATTGTATTAGTATTGTGTTTTTTTTTTTCTCTGAATTCCATTATGGGTGTATGTTTTTTTTCTTCCCACACCATGTAATGTTTTCCTGTGAAATGTGTTTCATAAATGATTTGCCCAGACTTCATGTGTCATTTGAGATGCTCTGACAAAACTTCTCTTCCTTTGAGTGCAAGAAAAAAAACCCCGTTATCTTCAAACGGCAAACTTTCTTCCTCGGGGACTCGCAGACTTCATCAGTGGCGCCTTATTGTTCAGTTTCCATTCTCTTGGTTTTGAAGCTACAATAAAGCCCTATGTCTGATACTGTGTGATGTGGTTTCGTCCGAGAGAAAAACAATCCTTTATTTTTAAAGAAAATCCCATATTCCCAAATGAATTGATAATTACAAACAGGATCGTTGAGATCTATGGCTAATGCGGAGACTGAAAATATGGTCTCGATGTTGGACGACATGTTTTATGAGGTTGGAGAGTGAAAATAATTAGAAATTCTTATGATGGTTCTGAAAAGACAGGGTGATAAAAGACATACGACCCACAGCTTGCGAGCTGACTGTTGGGCATGTCTTTTCGCTTTGCGTTCGTATTGCTTTGAGGCATGAGTGTCAGCGGGCTTCTTCCTTCGCTTTAACAGCGAAGAGGAGAGCTAGCGTGCGAGAGGAGCGTGGTGGGTCAGGGTTTATGAGTAAGCACATTCAGTTTTAAGGATTACGCTGTCAGTTTAGCTGGTGATGATTCCCTGTGTACAAATGTGGGTCAGGAACCTTTAAATATGCCTCTTATTTCTGTTCGCGTAGAGAGAAATGTGAGATTCCATGCATTTACGCCGAATAGGCGAGCACTTTTTGACCCTGTGCTTTTTAGAAAATAAATCATTTTAAAAACACACGTCTTAAAAGGTGTTTATTCATGCGTTACTAGAGAATTGTCTTTTCCTTTATAAAGCTAAATTCTTACATTTTTATCATTTTTGGAATAACACGGCCTACTCATTTGTCTTTTACAAGGCTAATATCATTGTTATTTTTTTGTCAACACAATTAAATAATATTTTCACACTTTTTGCATAATTTGACAATGATTGATTGAAGTGATGCTGTAAACTATTCTGTGATATTTATCCTCATTTTCTTTTTTCTTCACACATCATGCCTCATATTTCATCTCAGACAGGTTCTTCACTGGCACTGCCGGCTCCTTTCATAGCCAGTACACTAACTTTTGATGGTTGTTGGTTATAAAACAAGGGAATTTTGCAAGAAAATACTATTTATTTCTTTCTACTTCAAAATTTCAAATGTTGCTTGATGTTTCCTTATTTAACAGGGCTGACGAAACATAGGACGTGTGGCTTCATTTGTGAGCTTTACTGAACAGGAGTAGTCAAAGACACAAAGGCAAACAATGGCAGACCATATCGAAAGCAGATCACAAAACAGTCCAGTAAACATTTACGTGTGTCCACTATTGGCTAACCGTATCCTGAGAGCTTGACAAGAAGGGTAATCCCTTCTACTATTCTACTAGGAATAGAAAGCTAAAACTAGACTTAGGAAACAAGGATCTGGCTCCATACAAAAGCTAACGCTAGGAGAGTGATATACATTATGCAATACTCAGCATGAAACAGAGAGAGAAACTTTTATTTAAGGTGTGTGAGTGATTGAATGCAGGTGAGTGCGAGATGAGTTTTTCATCAGTGCAATGGATGATGGGAATTGAAGTCCAGAGTGAAATACAATTGTGGCGTGGTTAAAGAGTCAGTGTGGTGAGGGAGTGATATCTGGTGCTGTGTGAACGGAAATTCGTGGACCAGATTTGTGATACCTTGTAATTATTTGTAAAATCTACATGTACTTTTCATGAAAGTAGCTTTAAAGTAAAGTGTACAATGACTAATGCCACATCTTTAAAAAGTAAAAAGTTTTAATGTTTTAATTTTACATTTTGATTGAAGTCCGCTTTGTGCTTAAACACCCATGTAAACAGTGTGTGTGTGTGTGTGTGTGTGTGTATGTGGTAATATGAAATGCAAGAAATCCTCTGAGCAAGCACCTACCCAGTGAGCATAATGCATTTATGTAGATATCGTCTGACCAGCTCCATACAGAAGTCAGTTGCTGTTTAATAGGATGGCCTGTCATCATGAATGAATCCGGTTCAGATGAGGTCTATGAAAACAATGCTTTTTCAAAATATCAATAGACCAAGACTAATGAAATTTTAATGAGACTTCTAAAATGATATTTTAGCTATGCGGCATAGTTTCTGCTAGAACAGCAATAAACAAGGAATGTCTCTTCCTCAGAGGATAGATTTGGATCTAGGAACCAGATATTGCCAAGAATTGCTTGGTTAGGGACCATTTGTAAAAGTATAGAAATTGAAAGTAGGCTTTTTTTAAAAACTCCCAAACTGATAGTCGACCACACTGAGAAGCAAAAGCCTCCATCTTGAACATTTCCAGCACCGTGTTCACTGCCATTCATGATCAGAACAGGTTAATCATGCGTGCTCTTTGAAAATAACAACATAGCATAATAATTGTATTTTATTTTTCCACGAGAAAGTCAGAAATGCAATTACTGTTCACACGTCGGCCAATTTGATGTATATATGCAATTTTTACCAAATAGTGGTGCTATTGCATAGGAGGAAAAAAAACAAATCGTATCTGAAAGCGACTTGAGTTTATTGCTAGTTCGTCATGTTGACATTCTGGACATTTTCATGAATACATGGTTATTTCTGGTATCTCTGCAGCACAGGCATGTCTGAGGTCAAAAATTGTTTCCAGTCTTTAAAAGCATAACAGACGCGTCTCCTTAGGGCCGTGCAACTGTGACATGTTCATTGACACGGCTTTGAGCATGAGCACTCGGCAACGCTAGGACCTCACACATTCACCGCTGACATTTAAAGGACAGCGTAAAGCTGTGAACAGAGCATCCGTGTGTGTGACACATTGCCGAAACGACATCTCAAGACTTTTTTTTTTGCAGAGGAAAAAGGGAAAGGGGGTGTGTTTCATACGAGTCAATTCACAGAAAGCAGGCTAACCTTTGGCTGCAGGTGTCTGTATGGAGGCAGACGTGTGGGCCCACCCCTTCATGAAACCATTTGTTCACAATCTAGTAGAGTGTAAAGGCTGACTTGTCATCTCTGGAGCGTAAAACAGAGGTTTGTCAAATGTCAGAGGATGATTCTTGGGAAGCCAATAAGGCTTAATGCTGCACTGTGGCCGCCAAGTTGAAACAGTACAGTAGTGTAGCTACAAATAGTGAAGCTCAGTATTTCTAAGTAGAAATGCGCTATTTTGGATTTGTTTTATTGATTTCGTAGCTTGATACTTGTTGCCACTAACTATTAAGCTACATTTTGCATGACAGTATCTCAGCAATCAACCATTTTCTGTTAACCAGAGAGATCTGATTCATGAATAATTCACTAGCGCGAGTCAGTTCTTTTTAATGAATCAGTCATAGGGCTTAGCCTAACTATTAAGCTGATGATACATGGAGCCATTTCTTTTTTTTTTTTTACAATTAAATGTATTCTAGAGATACTTTATCCTTAACAAATGCCCCTCTTTTCATTAACACATATACTACTTTTCAAAAGTTTTAGTCTTTTATGCTCATCAAGCCTATATTTATATTGATTGCTTTCTATTTGAAATAGCTATATTTAAAGTTTTATTTGTAATTTATTATATTGTTTCTTACATGTGTTGGCACAGTTTTTATTGTCTTCTGTGCCACATGACCCTTCAGAAATCATTATATCATGCACATTGCAACTGTGATACTTCTTATGTAACATTGTAATGGTCTTTACAATCACTTTACAAACAATTTAATGCATCCTTCCTGAATGGAAAGTATAATAAAAGCATAATGAAGTATACTGAAAGTATACTGTTTCAGATGCGTGTTCATACACCTGGAGTGAGGGCAGACATGTGCAGCTGATGAATGCAGCAGCCCATCCCAGGTGACAGGGCTAACCGGGTCCGAGCTGACAAGAGTCCCTGGAGAGTTCATCCAGACCCCTGGCACGACTGCGCACACGTTTTGCTTATACACACTCTTATTCAAGCAGCATTCTGTCTAAAGTGGTAGGGGCCCGTGTCATAATATATATATGTCACTGCCTAAGTGACGGCACCATGGACTCATGGACTCCAGCTATGGTGGACATAGAGGACATGATGGGTCCATTTGTCATCTTTCTGTCAGGGTTCCTAGGGTGTTACGGGGGTTGTGATGGATTGGGCTGAGGGAAGCGGTGGGAGTATTGATTTTCACGTCTAGCTTTGCCATAGAAACCACAGGGAGGCGTAGTTACTGTACCTGTTGTTGTCAACACTTATTTGACAACTATGTGCAACTATAAAGTCCAACATGTGCAGGATAATGCTCTTGGAAACAAGAATATGAGCACTTTTTGTTGCAGGACCAACTAAATCAAGGCTGAAAATGTTTGGTTCATGTTATAGTTTTTATTTGAAACATACTTTAATTGAAAATATGGTGTGTGTGTGTGTGTGTGTGTGTGTGTGTGTGTATATATATATATATATATATATATATATATATATATATATATATATATATATATATATATACACACAGATTTTATAAAAAAATTTGTTTTTAAACATAATGTATTTAAACCTTTGATAATATAACTTTAACCGTTTAATTTTGTATGTTACAAATAATAATAAATAATCACTTATTAAATTGAATTACATACTTTAAATTTTTTTTTAAATGATAACAAATAGCTGCTTAAATGCTTTTGACAAAAGAATATTTTTCTCATAAGATACATAAAATTCCAGACATGAAAATGAATGACAAAATAACATGTAATTTTGGTATAAGAATAGTTTTGATTCACGTTGATGTTTAAATGACATCAGCCTAATCAGATCATCACCTATGCGTGACAGACTGACAGCCATGTAACGTAAAATGATGAATCACTTTTTTCCCCTCTCTGCTTTGTCTTTGTGGTATTTAGTGATCCGTGCACCGACAGAAGCGAAGCAAAATAAGATTGAAATCATCGGGCCACACATGCTGTGCATGCTGGGAGGGGGCCAGGGGGCTGCTGGCTGTGGGGTGATAAAAACTTAATTGCTGAGTGCTGCTTTACAGTCGTGTTTCTGCGGTGAGGCTGTGAATAAATTCCCCATGACAATGTCTGTGCTCTGTGAGTAAACACAACACTGGCAGGTCCTTGTTTGCATATTGTTAATTTGTCCACGTCGCACCACGGCTCCACGGTGCTCTTGGAACCGATGTGAGCCGTCACGCTGCCACCCGTGCCCTTCCGCCCGCCGCCCACTGACATGTTAGCATTTGTCTGAGAAATGCCAGGCCACGGATGTGACATGGTGGCGGCGTACCACATGGTCTTGGACCAGGGTGATGGACCTGCATGGGGTGGAGTGGCAGTACAATTTTAACCCTGTCTGAAACACTTCACATGCAAAGCGGACCCCCTCTTTGGGTCTGATGAGGCCATATAGCTAAATTAAAGATCGGTGCTGCACTCGATTTGTTTTTGATGCAGCTTGGACTGGGGGTGGAAATGACAATCGACATGAGGCAAGCTGTCAGTCAGCTCACAGGGGTTTCACAGAATATGTTCCAGTAACATTAACTGGCTTGTTGTTTAGTGTTATACAAGAGTAAGCTGTCCGTAAAAAAAGTTACAGCTAGGAAAAAATGCATGAATGCAAAAGGAGAGACTGGGGACAGTTACAGCATTGGATGAATTAATGCCGTGAATTTAACCAATTTTATACTGGGTCGCAATCAATACGGCCAATATCATCCAAAAGCACATCAGAGCTGTAACTTTTTAATTAATGTAATTTATACATTTTTTTGAGACTATGTTAATTCTTCTATTAATGTTACAACTCAATTTGTGTTTAAATTATTAGATTTTTTTGGAAAGTTTTGCTATTATTTTAGTTTTATTTTTTTTTTGTTTTATTTAGTAAAGACAAATTTTTCAGAAGTGACAATAGTGATATTTATAGTAAATATTTTAGTCCTGGCCTTTAGAATTTTCTATTCATTAGATTAAAATTAAGCACAAAATTTTAGACAGACATAAATTAAAACATAAATTACTTAATTACTTAACTTCAGGTACACTTTAAATACCTTGCATTTAAAGAAAAATGGTATTCAAAGATCATAAAACCCTCATCAATAGTGACATTATAACATATTTTGCTTAATATCAAGGCATTTTGCAAAATTAGTACTCCAAATAAAGTTTACTTATAATTTAAATGGCAGTAAGTCTTGAGCGATATGTCAGATAATATGTTAATGGACTTGAACTTAGTATAAAATAATGTATTTTGAATATATCACTTTTTTAATATAAAGTACGTCAAGTTTTAAACAAATTGACAAAGTTAAAGCTTAGCAAATAAAATTTCTTATACAACATTTTTGTTGTCCCCTGTTACGTTCACAGTGTTTTTAAACTCATTTTAGCGAATATGTTTATTGCACAGAAACGTCCTTTTTTATACCCTGCAGGTTTAATTATATGCTATTTAAAAATGTTTATTATTTTGTAGCCCGAAGCCAGTCTCCTCCACAAGGCTTTTGTAATACACTGTAGCATGAGTTTTTGCTTCTTCCGTTGTTTGCTTTGAGCCGGTGTGAATGTGCTGACTAACTGCTGTCATGGTCCTGCTCACTATACGGAACATTACAACCACAAATCCGAACACAGAGACTCTCAGCTCTTATTGATCTGTCAAAAAGGTGAAAAGCTACAATCACAAAAGCACCCGCACAATACGATAAAACCCGGAGAAAGTCATTTGCTTGTACAGCTTTCGAATAACTTTTTGACGTTTGGACGTCAGTTTGGTTTCATAGATTTAATAGCAGGGTTCAGGGGAGAAGAGCGTTTGTTGAGTCGAACGGTGAAAAAAAAAAAAAAAAAACCAATCACTGAAACGTATTTTCCGTTATTACTGGCATAAATCGCAAGGAAGGCCACGTTTGCGTCAGAGTTAAAGGTTTTAACTGGAGACGGAGTGGATGATGGGATTGCAGGGGACATATATATGAACATTTTTGTGTGGAGAACAGAAGGAGGTGTTGAAGGATTAGACGTAAAACACATTTAATCTCGATCTCAATCACAAAAAGTGTGTGTGGGTTAGGTTTCGTCTATATCGCGACGAGTTTAATAATGTATTTCAGCACACAGATTTGCTTAAAATAAAGCTCAACATACAGCAAACGTCTGCACACATGGTTTAGCTCATAAATGTGCTAATTTTATTATTCATAAGAGTTTTCTGCCAGATCAGTCCCTCTCACCGATGATGTCTCTTGGCCGGGTTGTTGTTTTGTCTCTGAATTAGCAGTCTCAAATGTACTCCTTGTGATACACAGATGCATTTTCCAGAAGACTATTTATAATAAGCCTGAAGTGTATCTCCAGAAGAAAAAACAGTATTATGGGAAAAAAGGTCACTACGAAATGCCTCAGAAACGTCTGTCCCTGCCATTCCACACTGCATTGTTGTCCATGATTTATTCAGCGTCTGCAGACGTGATGAATTTTCCAACATTCTCTATATTCGGCCAAAATGCGTAACCAGAGTCCCTCTTCATCACGTCTATGTAATGTTGCTGAAGCATTTTTTGAGTATAAAATACATTTTCTCAGCGCACTCGAAATGCTAATTAAACGAACCCTGAAAAAGTGCAGTACTTTAACTTTTTTTTAAAAAGCACTAATTTATGGAATCGTTCTACTGCAGCAGCGCCTATAGCGTTATACGTTTCCTTTTGTGTTAACTCCATTTTTCTTCTCGCGTCCCAAACGGACTTGTTCTGATTAATTAGCGGCTGAAGAATATCGATGGCAGGCACATTTGCTTGGCTCGCAGGAGGGTGCGAAGATGCTCGCTGTGGTGTCTAAGTGCATCCAGATATCTGTTAATTGGCTCTCTGGATATTCTAGATGTGCTTTTGCCTCTTGTTTTACCGCCTATCTTTGATGCCGGCATATCACAACAATTACTCCAAGAGCCTGATAAGAGATACCATCAACGTCACGAGCGGCGCACAGCAAACACAGCGTGATGCTGATGAGTATAGTGAGTGTTTATCACTTTCTGGTTGGTCGGCTGCTCGTGGATTAATTATCCTTTTAGTTTTGTACCTCAAACTCACATTAGCTTAATTGAATCTTGCAAATATCACACACAATTGGGATATCTTCTGCGTAAACAGCTGCAGTTTTTCTTTTCCCCGTTTTCTTCGTAACAGAGCATCTCCAAATGGTATCATTTATATCTCGTCGGTTAATTAGGCGATGCATCGGACTCAAGCGCGGGGTCATTGTTTATTTAAAGATTTTTCTTTTGCAATGCAAGTATCGCTGCTTAACTTGCTCGGCAAATATAGACCTCGAGTAAAGATGGGTTGTAAAATATTTATCAATGCTAGTGATTTGAATTCTCCCCTGAATGTGTAAGACGGTATGTTTTATAGTAAATAAATCCATGCCTTTACAAGCATATGTTTACATGACGATTGCTATAAGGGTAAAATGGTTAGGGCATAATTCATATTTGATTTCTACAAACAGACATCTGTACTTTAGCAGTGAGAATTGATCCAGCCATTGATAAGCGCATACGTCTGTGTATTCTAGTAGTTATTCTGAACAAAGTAAAAAGGTTTAGTACTTCTGCCAATACTCTTTCTAGCACAACATGCCAAGCCAAAAAAATTCAAAATCTCACATTTTAGAGATTTTTTTGTGCTCTATGTCTATGACTTGTTGCATAAGCTTGGGCAGAATTTTGTGGACATTTGGTATGACGTAATGTTTCTTTCTAAAATGGATATATTGTTATTGAAAAAATTCAATTCCAGATTTACATTTTTCTAGTACTGTTGTTTTAATATGTAAATATACATAAATATTTAATTAATGAAGAATGTACATTTTTCTGATCATCGTTACCATCTTTCTCAATACGCCTTATTTTCAACATTCAGTGAAATAAATATTGGAATAAAGCTTTCTGTATTAAGTCCCCAATGTCGAACAGAGTAAAATGAATAAATATCTGTGTTCCACCAAAGAAAGAAAGTCATGTGGCGTTTCAGCTACATAAGAATGAGTAAATTATTACATAATTAAATTTTTTTAGGTAAAACTATCCCTTTAAGGCTCACAGCCTTGGCAATAAAAATGTTTCCTTTTACATATCTATTTTTATCATATAATTTATCAGCACTTTGCTTATAGTAAATCCACAAATCCTCTTTAAAATCTGTAATCTCATCTGTTTGAATAACATTTCAGCAGTAAATATAATGTCATTCTATTCTGTCTGAATAAACAGCTGTCCTATTAAATAAATCTGTGAAGCGTAACGAGGAATTGTTTTGATTTCATTGCTATCTTGTTTGTCCTTGCTATATATCTTAGAGATTTTGTTTAGATCTATTTTATTTCACAGCATACGGCGGACTTCATTTTGTCTGTCTGGAATAACGCTTCAGATGTGACTGAAAAGAACCTGGCTCTCATTTTTCTCAAATGAAAATATTGGTCTATTAATAATGTGACATTCTGTTGCGTTAAAGTTAGGCAGTTACCAGCCACCGAACCGCCTGTATTGGTGCTTCAAGGTCTCTTAATATGCAATACGTACCGTCTAAATGCACACCTGCTAGACCCATTAAGTCTGCAGGATGAAACTTTTCCAAGTCTCAACAATTTGACGATTTAATAGTGATCTATAAAAATGTGTGAGAGGGGCTCACGGGGAGAAAGCGAACAGCAGGGCTCTCCAGAAACATATCGGTTCAGTGTGTGCACATTATAAGGAGCCTGGTCCTCTGGCTCGATTCTACGGGAATAGTTTTGTGTGCAGACTATGTCTAGATGTGTGTTTGTGCATGTGTGTGTGTATATATGCATGTATATGTATATTTGTGTGTGTGTGTGTGTACCAGTCTGCCCTCTTCCCCCATTCTGTCGACTTCGTTCCACTTGTCTCCATAACTCTTTTGCTTGTTCTCCTTTGCAGACAGCTGAGGCAGTGGAGTGGAGGAATAAAAGATATCATATGATGTAAACTGATTGACAGAGGCGGGACAGTTTAATGAAAAGGAGAAAAGAATTCGGCCCAATTTTTGCAGGTGAAAGGGATGCTGGGAAATCTGAGACGGATGATGAATCGTCATCTTTGTGAATAGCTTTCTAAGTGTGTGCAGGGGAAAAATGTCAAACAAAGTTGTGATAAATTGACAGCACATGTCCGAACGTGCCCACTATCCCTGCTAGATGACAGATCCTTCTCGTGGGAAGACAGTCAGGGGTAATTACATCAAACGAAGACATTTAATCTGTGTGGGGTGTTTAAGATTTAGTGCAACTGAATTGATGCAATTTTCTTCACCCCTTTTGCTTTATTCACTACTTAACCACATGAAAATGCTTCTATGCTTCTCATAGTTGCTGCTAAAAACAACAATTAGTATTTCAGCAACGAACAATAGAGTAGAATGAAATGCACAAATTCCACATTGTGTCCTTTCAAAGATGTGTTTTGTTACTCATAATGGACAATATCATTTTATTTATGTATATGCTTTAGGACCTTTTTTACTATTCTGTATTTTGCATTGGCATTTATGCATTTAGCAGATGCTTTTATCCATGGCAGCTTGCATGGCACATTCATATTTTTCAGTATGTGGCTTGTTCGACAATGGTTAATGCTTTTTTTGGTACCGTTTATTATTTTAGGACCCATGATGTTGACATTTACATTTATTGTTTTAAAAATAAAAACTCCATTTGCTGTTTTACAATAATATAAATAAACTAAAACAGTCGTTTCACCTGAACATTGTTCACCCTAAATAAAAATTAAGTCAGTTACAAGGATGAGACCATGTTGGTTGTTTCTTAAAGAATCAATTTACCACCAAACAGTAGCTTCATAACTCAGTAGATAACAGTTACATTACCAGCCTTTTCTCCCACCGGCAATGCAGCATCGCAGCTCGTTAGGCCTTCACCAGATTAATTAGCTGGATATCTACAACGCTGAATAATACTTTGCAAGTTACAGACATCCTAACGTTCATGGTTAATTGAGAAGAGTATTGATCGCTCAGAGGCGGGAGCCAGCAGTCGGCTGTCTCACAGGTCGATTGATGTGAGACTTACAATGAGAGCTGAGTGAGATCCAGCTAATCTCTCTTGGTCTTTTTTTTCTTCACACACTCACTCTCTTGAACTGTGAGAGATAGTATTGACTGAACAAAAAAAAGGTCCATTGGTTACACTTTATTTTAATGTATCCTTGTTATGGTGTAATACATTTAAATATTAATTACTTAATATTAAATGTTTTTATTATTACCCTCTAGCTATCTATCTATATATCTGTATTTGTTTATAAAAAACGGTAAAATCAGAAACAAATTGTGTAAAAACAGTAATATTATTACAATGCACTATTACTAGTAAATGTAGTACCATTTTAATTACTGTTAATGTTTCTTTTGCAGAATATTCTGTTGCAATATACAGGTTGAAGCGATTTCAGTGTAACATGTAACCTTCAGAAATCATTCTAATACGCTGATTTGGTTCTCAAGAAATCTTCTTCTATATTAAATTTATTTAAAGTCAAATAGAAGTCTTTACTGTCACTTCTAATCTATTTAACGCATCCTCTCTGAATAAAAGTATTATTTCTTTGGTAATAACTTACTCCCCCCAAACTTTTGAACTGTAGTGAATAGAACACGCACACGCACACACACACACACACACACACACACACTGCACAATCTGACTGTGAGTTGAAGGACTCAATGTGCGCAGATAGAATTTAGCATAAACCTGCAATGCTATTATTTTAGTCCTATCTACCGTGTCTCTTTTAGTTCAGTTAATGTTTCTTTGGCCCAGTCTCACCTCTGGACCAACTGCCCTCACCCTTCACAATCCATCCTGACCCATACAGACTCTCTGTATGCCCACTTTACTCAAGTCAAGGCAGCCAACTTCAGGCTAATGACTGTGAGAGGTAAGTTTGCATTCAGTCCCCTAAATTGTGCCATGACACGGCAGACTGCATTTATGACTGTTTTATTCCGCCTGGGATCGAGCTCGTTTTTATGATATACTGTAGTTTGTATTACCATTATTGAATGAGGCCACAGTTTAGTGCTCGTTGCCTGGGCTGTCAAAAGCCATTAGTGCAGTGACTCAACCTAGCGCTGTCACGCTTCCACATGTATGCAATAAGGATGATGCCTGCAACTCTAGCTGTCCTTGTGGGGGATCCAGATCTTATTTGTGTTCTATCTGGATCTGAAAAAACAAGAAAAGAGGATAAAAAAGGAAAATTAATGAGTGAAAGACGATATAAATATTGCATAAAATAAAAATTGTAGAAGTTTTGGTATTTATGAAATGTGTTATAAAATGCATTTTATTCCTGCTTGTCTTGCTGCTGTGGTGCAGCAGACTAAAAACTCCAGGCCTCACTGATACATTTATTTATATTATACATTATACATTATTTGGATATATAAATGTACAGTATACATGGCCTATACATTTATATAAAGAAGATGCCATATATATATGGTGGAACAAAAAAAAAATCTCTCTTTGCTCTCTCTATACACACACACACACACACACACACACACACACACACAGTAGTCAACATTTGAAGTTGGTTAATAAAGTGAAAATTTGTCCCGAGACAAGAAGGAATATTGTTTTGGTTTAGGACAACTTTGATAAAATGTTTGATCCACTTCAAATATTGACTACTGTGTGTGTGTGTGTGTGTGTGTGAGAGAGTGTGTGTGTATAGCATCCTTGATCAGTGTACCTCGGGTCGCAGTAGCCTTCCTTCCCACAGCTGTTGTATCTGCTGAACACAGGTCGAGGTCAAGAGGTACAAACTCCCGCCCTGGTTTGACCATGACTTGAACTGCTCCCCCTACAGGGCATAGATAGAAGTAATTTAGAACAGACAATCACTTTTCCGTCTGTGATGTCGGGTGTGCCTCATCTGCATGCTGCTAGCAAACTACAGCTGTCTGGTCTGCATCACGGCATGCAGATATTTCTGAAGCTGAACAGGAAATTCCTCTGAAATATTATGCGGAATTAAACCAGACACCCTTTGGGTATCACCTATTACAATTAAACACATTTTAATCACTCTCAATCTCTTCGCCAAATAACAGGTGAAGCAGGTTGATGATAAACAATGAACAAATTGGGACATTAAATTACATATAAACATATATATGAAATCCATGTCAGTTTAACAGGGTCTGTCGGTACCTGCTCATTTCTTTTTCCAAGGCTCGGGTATGTTGAACTAAAATAAGGCGACCACAGGAATTTGCTGTGATGTTTCTAAACCGCCTTTCTGCAAATGTCATTTTAATTATGTAATGTCGATTCCGGTGCCGGTACGCACCGCTTTAACTGGTTTAGAGAAACGCTTGTTTACGGAGGGAAAGAAAGATGTATTGTTGCTCAACATTATGAAGGAATTTTTAAACAGGATGTAGGTTTTTATAAGGCTGGCATCGACACTCATCTGCCGTGAATCATTCTCGGAGTGCACACGCACTGACAGCGGCAAAATTCACAACAGGTTTATTAGTTTTGTGACGCATTAAGTCAAAAGGAAACATAAATGCGGCTGCTGTTTGCGTGTACCCTGGAGCATAATGGCACGAGGGGCACAAAGTGACAGCGGCAATAAGTGAAAATAATCGCTGGTGACACTTAACTGGACTCTTGGCACGAGCCGAGGCTATTCACCAGTCATGCCCGCCCTGCTCACCGCCGCCTCCTGCTTCATCACGGCGACTTCTGACCACAGAAAGATGGGAACATTTTTCGACCCTTGATGGCAGAGGCACAAAGGCTTGATTGTGCGGGTCATTAAGTTAACTAGTCTATTTTGCCTCAAATGGTCTCTGCTATGAGTTAAGGTGAGGTAATGTTTATATAGCATTATACCACACCACTTTCTGAAATTGAAATGCACACAATAGGTATATTCACACGGCGCTTTTCTGCGCGAGAGAGGAGATGGAGGGAAAGAAGGAATAAATTCTATATTCCTCCACTCTAATAGGTGTAATTACATTGGTGATATGGTAATGTAGAGGCGCTCCCCCCGTCTGGTGCGAGGGGAACAAAGAGCCGCTTGTACGGCGCTGGCGAAAATCAGATGTTAATGATATTTCAGGACCTTGTTGAGTCTGGACAGCAGGGCTGGAGCACCTAGAGGGGAAATGACTTCCATGCCTAACCTATTTCAGCCGGTCTGAGCGATATTGAGGGGGAGGGAAAAAGGAGGAGGGTCTGTTGGGTTGGCAGCCGATTTATCCATTTTACAATCTGGCCAATGTGTGAAGTTAGACTTTCAAGATGGCTATTCACGGGGCTTTTTCCAGACGTTGCAAAATTCGCAAGATTCGGGTTCACTGATTAGCGTTTTTCCCTTCATGCGTCTCATTCCACGTAATAAGGAGAGCGGGAAAGGGCCCTCTGCGTGCACATGCAACCGAAGTCAAACAGCACCGAAACCCCCCCTCTCTCTCTTTTTTTTTTTTTTCTTTAGATAATTTGCACTTGGCTCGACGTTGTTATGAGCACAGAAAATGCCAGATGGATTTTCCACAGCGCTCCCCTTGATGGGGCGTGTGCTGGACATGTCTTGCCAGACAAATCCAGTATGAGTTTCTGTACCACAAAGGGCACTACTGTTTCATAAAGGAATGGGCGAATGCCCAATAAACAGGACCGGGGAGACTCGGCGGAGCAGCAGTAGCGTTTTAAGTCCACCGTGGGCTTTTTTACAGAAATCTACCGTGACGAATATTCAGCCGTAAGGGGTCTGGAGATAAAAATGAATCGAAGGCAAATCACCAGTGCGAGTCTATTCTCAGAAAACATCTGAGGTTTGAATCTGGATCAAAACTGCACTGTTTTTCCCTAAATTTCTAACATGTGTAAAATAATATAAGATAATCTACTGGAATGAACAACAAACATATCCCACAATAAACATGGCAATGAAAATTCTTTTTTAAAAAATCTCGCCACATCCACTTCAGAAATCAATTTGAGTAGTTTCAAGAGTCGGTGTGGGTGGGATGGGGTTCCAGGATCGGCTTAATCTCCGTACGTTTGTTTTTCTTTGCACTCATGCAGTTTGTTAAACGGGAAAGATTATTGTGGATACGTGCGTGTGTGTGTGAGCCCGTCTCTTGCAGTAGGCATTTGCAGCAGCTCTGCTGCACGTTGTGATATAGAAACGTATTACCTGGGTGACTGCTGTTTCCCAGAATTCACAGCTCATTAAGATGTGTCCCTTGAGCAACTATTACAAATTTAGAAATCTCATAAAGCTATAGCTGCTGTACCATTGTTGACACCAACCAACAAAAAATATATATGCGGTGCATTAGCTAGTTCTAAAGATAAAGCCGTTTTTAAAGCAGGACAGCTTAACGCATTACATTTATTTACACAATACATTCACAAAGGGAAAGTAGCAGCATGATGTGAATGTAGTTTGGCAACTTTTGTCTTAGAGATGCATGTGATTTAGTGCATGTTTATTATTTAAATTTGCTTTATATATATATATATATATATATATATATATATATATATATATATATATATATATATATATAAGCACTTTAAAATGATTATTTTTTCAAACACATTGCAGGACTGTAACTTAAATTTTTGTCATATAGTGATTTACCGATGCTTGTTTTTGTGATTTGAGTATCATATTGGGTTACCATTGGTAGTTGACACCCCCCTTTTTTAATGAAATGTTTTTTTCTTGTTGAAATTGTTTTTATTTTAAGATTCTGAGAAAACTACACACTTTGTTTTGTATGAAACACGATGAAATACGACTCAACAAATAAAACAAAAAAACACAAAAACAAATCAGCTAAACATTTACACTGTTATTTCTCTGGATGAAAACATACATATTAATAACACACCTGCTGTATAAAAAATGTTTTTTTGTTTGCTCTTAAGGATTTTGTACCGACTACACACTTCGAAGTTTTGTACGAAACAAAATGAAATGAAACGCAACAAATCAACTAAACATTTACGCTATTACATCTCTTGAAAAAATACACACATTAATACATATAAACATCTGTTGCATAATACTTTTTTCACGTTTGTTTTTTAAAGAAATGAAACAACGAACAAAACAAAGACGACAACAAATCAAATCAACTAATTATTTACACTATTATATTTCCGGGATAAAAAGTATACGTATTAATAGCACCTGTTATATGTATTAATACTTTTTAAAATCGTTTTCTGCGTAATGCATGGCAACGTAAACATTCGCGCGCGCACAGAACAAACCCTCACGAGGATCTCGAGTGAGGCTATAAATCTGAACAGCGTTCCATAATAGGTGTCGCACGAGTGCAGTAACATGTTTTTTTGTTCCACGCGCTTCTCGTGCTTTGTCATGCTGCTGCCATGCGAACAATTCTAAATCTGAATCCCAATGCTCCTAATGTAAACACTGCCTCACAGAAAATCACTTCTAATCTGCCTCTCTCTGTTTGGTAATTGCGCCCAGTCTTAATCTACGTGCCTGCTCGGGCTCCGCTTCCCTCTGCTTTTAGTTTGGACACAGAGCTTTCATGTGGCATATTGTCTGACGCTCTTTGGAAACTGAAATGCATTACACCATATGCTGTGCTGCAACTCATTAAGAGCAGTGTCTGCTTCAAAGGCCTGCGACAGATTGATCCTCTGTACTAAACCCAGCCTGAAATGCATTGGAGGCAGGGCTTTGAAATAAATAAATCGGGTTTGAAATTGTTAACTCTGTGATAATTCCCGTGCCGTTGCTGCTAAGAATGCAGAATGAATTTAATTCTTGTAGAAAAAAAAAAAGTCACTAAATTGTTTTTAATTGACATAATCGAGACAGTAGGTTTTATCGCGTATGAAAATCTTACATTAAGATCGTTCCCCGAGCTTTTTGAACAGGGGCAGGGGGCAACTGTGAATAATTTATGTCCATCTAAGCGTAACAGTCTGTGGGAGATTTCACGCATGAGCATACATTTTTAGCCCGAGTTTGTGCCATTTAGCGGAGAGGAAGGGAAAAATCATAATATTACATCAACCCCTCCCCAGCATGACACTGATAGAACAAAGCTCTCTTTATAGATGGGTTGTTTAGTGTTTGCATTTAAGTGCATATATGTAAATGAGGCTGAACACCTGCAAGCCGACATATACGTACGGATATGTCATACGGAGATGTGAGATTTAGTCCGTGCGCATGCAGCAGCAGGTACAGGGGGTCACATTCAGCACATCTGGTGTTCTGCAACGCCTGTTTGATGAGCTTGTAAAAGCAGAAAGTAACAGAGACAGCAAGAATCGTATGACTTAACCGTAAAAGTGTCACGGTCTATTGCACCAGAAAAAGAATAATTACATAAAATATCAGAAACCGCTTCGATAATCTACCATCTGTTTCGATGTAATCGTGAATAAAAAAACGGAGATGTCTCAATTCTTTAATAGAAGCAGTTAAGAGCTCGGGTTAATAAATACCCTTGCCTGATCGCTTTACATTTAACGTTATTACGTAAAAAAGAATTATTTAACAGTTTTTTAATTTAGTTGTTTTGGTTTAAATAAATAAAATAGTAATGAATAAAACGAATGAATTTAATTCAAATAAATAATGGATATTTATTTTAGGGACAAGTGTTTTTCCAAAAAAAATAAAAAGGTGCACGTGTTCTGTATCATGCAGTGTTTACCAAATTGCATGCATGTTACGTCTTTAATTCTGTAAATCTTGATTTTCAAAGTAAGCTTTTTTTCGTGTGTTAATGTACACTTTATTAATTTCGAATGTTCGCTTATTCCAATTTATTTATTTTATTGCATTCTGGAATGTTTTAAATCAATTCTTTGTTTATTATAAACAGATGCCACGGTTTCTTTTATTGTTATATTTTGTTTACGGGACGAATATTACTTCAAAATGATGGACATGACAGCCTTGGAAAGAAAAGCAATAAGCAATATGGATGGAAACTAAAACACAGCACCCCCCCCCACCATCATCTGGTAACTAGTCTCTCCATTTTCCTCATTAAACACAGTTTATACTGCTTGTCTGTTGTATGATACTGCATAACTCTTTCAAATACTTTTGACACTCAATAAATCCAGTGAAACTGTATCTAAATGTAGGTCAACTTTTAGACGTGGTAAACAGAAAACCAGAAATCCTCTCACAAATTACGCTAATTTAGAACCGTTGAGCTCAAGCGGAGTCTCCCTCTAAAAATACTTTGCTTTTTGCGAGATTTGAGGATGAAAAAACACAGAAATCTGTCTTCATTCAGTCCCACTCAATTTATTCCAGAAATGAAACACTTTTATGTCTTTACACGCAAATGTGGGCCGTCGTGGGGCCTCCACCGAGAGATCTCAGTGAGCATCAGCGAGCATGTGTGTCCTATTTGGGTCTTACAGTAACGTGCCATCTGTATTTGTGCTTGTAATAGTGTGATTAATACCGGGGAGGTACATCACACACTCTGGCTTTGGGTTTTATGCCGGACTATCAGCATGCAGCTCCGACTTTCATGTGCGGATCAGCAAATTGAACCCAAATGCTGTAATGATGTGCTTTTGAAATAATTCCTTATCTTTCATAAGCAGTTACTGTCGGAAAACAATGAGGATATTCCTGCAGGCTGCTGAATATGGTTGCGAATATTCAGCAGAAGCGGATCTGTGCCGTATCTGTCAGCATGCTCGGAAATAATCAATACGACTAGTATCTAGGATAAGTATTGGAGAAGAGGGCAACCTGGGGGTCTGCGATTATTTATTTGCTTGTTCATAGGTCACGTGGAGCCGGAAATCTCTTCATTGACTCTTTCAGCTGATAATGGACATCGCCAAGGAAGGGTCACTGGCTTATGCAATGCACAGTGAAAGGATCATTGACTTACTGTATGCGGGCCAGTGTTTATTGATGTCTGTTTTTAATGTCAAGGAATATTAGAAATTTGGATGGGTTTTTTGGCCACCCTTCAACATTTCACTTTAGCACTTATAAAGCTTTAAATTGGCCAAAAAAAAAAGTTTTGTTCAGTCAGATGGCAGATTTTTTTTTTTTTAGACTATCTGGCTCAAATCTGTTTAGTTGTTTATAGTCTGAACAGCAAAAAAATTCCACATGGAATCTATTTTTCCGTGGTTTAAAATGGCTTTTTTTTTTTGTAAACGCTATTCATTCTGAACAATCGGATCTCGATTTCAAGTAGTTTTCATTCTGTTTGCAGTGCAGCATGTCACAAGTCCTATAAGTAAATGATTATTAAGGAAAATATGCTTTTCAAAAATAAAAAGTTAACGTGCATTTGATATTCGTGCAGTTTGTGTCACAGGTCAGAAAAAAAACGCACATGAACGTTTACAGTACTTTTCTTCAAATGCTTTATTTGAACCTTCGAGTGACCATGTTTAAAAAATGCTGTTAAAAGCTTTGGTCTTAATAGTTTTACATTTAATATGATTGGAACATGTACATGCACATTTAAACTAAAAATGTATTAAAACACACCTGAATAAAATAATAAAAAATTAAATACATTTTAATGAAATAAAAGCACATATTTCATTAATATTTCAACTAGTTTAGTTGTGTAAAATGTGCTGTAATCTGCAGTCATTTTTGGACACGCTTGAGTAACCCCTTCACTTACCTCCTTTTGGTCTGTTGTTGAGGGATCTAGTTGCTTATAGCTATTTGGAACAGCTATACGAGTTCTGCAGTGCCCTTTCTGGGGCACAAAAGTGCCATTTGGAATCGGTCCATTCTCTCCGTCCATAACCAGCAGATAAAATCTTTGGCTAATTACTGCAGCCGGTCCAATAACAAAGGCAAAAAAGAACCTGCAAAGTCATTTAGCTCTGTGAGCATTGCTAGAAAGTAATTAAAGGCTTTGCCGAGAGAGCTGTATCTTTTGAGATGTGAGATCTGTTGAGCTGGAAAGCCCGAGATTAAGATGTTTTGCATCAGCTTTCTGTATCACTGGAGAATATGAGAGAAGAAGAAAAAAAAAATGTGTGTAATAGAGACACAATGGCATGACAGAAGTGATATAGCAGGCTTTTCTTTATCAAAAGAATTGGCTGAAATGATGTTTCTCAATGTGGCGGGAGGAAAAAGAATGGCTATGAATAAATATGAGGATTCTTGCCCAGTAAGGCTGCATTAGTAGAAATCAAACAGCTAATGTGTGTGAATGCTAATAATGTCCTAAAATACATAATGGTGTTACCTTGGAAGGCCTCGTCTTTCTCCTGAGATGCCTGGAAGTTCTGCAGGTATATTCAGTAGAGTTTCAGTTTAGCTTGTGCTCTCGACTTTACTACACTATTGTCATTTAAATAGAAAATACCCAGCATTCTGCAACTATTTATGCTATTTCCATTTTAGTAATGCTTTTAAAAACATTGTGCATTTCTGAGGTTACATTGTCAGCTGTGTCCCGGTGGGCCCTGAGGGATTTTAACTGTTGAACCATAGTAATAATTTTGATATTGTGTTAATCTTTGAAGCAATGACTTAAACAATAATTTTTCTATGTTTATGCATTTGACAGATCAGGAGTCTCAGATTGTATGAATGATTATATAGTTTTATAAGTGGGAATCAAACTTATGACCTTTTGGACATGACCTTATTTTTTTGCATACACCGTCCAAAAGCTGTCTTTGAAAGTATATTAGGTTGACCACTGGTTGGGTTTATTTAAACAAAAATACAGTAAGAACAATAACATTTTAAAATATTGTAATTCAAAATAAAAACACAATTAAAGTCAAATTTGTTCTTGCCGTAGCAAAGCTGAATTTTCAGCCTAATTTCTCTTCAGTATTCAGTATAATATGATCCTTCATGATCAAGAAACATTTATTATCATCAGTGTTAAAATCAATTGGTACAATTAAATTTTTTAAGTTTGTTTAATGATATTTGTAACATAAATTATTTGTAAACATTTAAGTGACTGCATTTTAAAGCATCCTTTCTAAAAAAAAAAAAAAAAAAAAAAAAAAAGTATTCATTTCTTGTGAAATGAAGTCTTACTAATCCCATATAGTAGTGTATGTGCTATGGACGGAATTACAGTGTAACTGCAGCAGCTTTGGACAAATGACCTAAAGCTTGAATCTTTTTGGTTGGTGTTTTTATGGAAAAAATGGTCATTTTCCAAATTAAATGTGCTACATATTTAGGTTTAGTGTGAAAGGAAAAGACTGTAAACATCCACAAAACCTTGAGTGGGTTGTGTATTAGAAGCAGTTCAAGCTGAACTGATGGCAGAAGTTGAATGGTTAGTGTTAGGGAACAAAACCTTAATCAGAATGTTTTAGGAATATCAGCTTAAGGCTGCTTTAAAAACACAGTAACATGTTTCAACAAATGCAGAGCGACAGCAGTAACATGTTTTTCTGTGGGCCATAAGACGACTTTCCAATAGAATTGCAGTAAAATGGAGGTAGAATGAAGAAGGAAATCTGAATGCGGTAGACGTTCTCCATCTGCCACTGCTCCACTGTGAGACTCCTCCGCTTTGTTCGGCCCAGTTTGAGGGGGGTTGCTTCTGGGGAGCATGTTTGCCAGCCCTATCGCGTTTCCCAGAAACCTCAAAGAACATCTAAAACATGTTTTCTCTCTCTCTCTCTCTCTCTCTCTCTCTCTATCCTACAGACTGCAGTGAGGGCAACACTGTCTCTTCTGCAGAGGATTATATCCCCTGAGCATTCATGACCTTCATAGTCTCACTGGAGAAGGGCGTGTTCTGAGAGAATTGGATTCTCTTTGTTGTGTCTGTTTCTTCATTCTCTTTTTAGACTTACTTCTTAGTTAAGCAAGCAAACTGAGGTACAGTAAGCCAGAACACTTTTATTAACATTGGCCTGCTGTGCGCTCTTCATAGATGCTTAACTTCTGTCGTCCTCATGGCATCTCTCAAGTCATCGTGAAAACAAACATCTCTGAACTGTTTTGGCACCAATTAGCACACATGTAAACCGGTATAAACAAAGATTTATTGAGTTTTTCTTAATCAAAACTAGACTACAAAAAACATGACATTCCTTTATGATGGACCTCCACAGATATTGATGCAACTCATGCAAAGAATCTACTTTGTTGACAGTTGAAGCTGAAATGTCTCAAACTTTTCAAGTTTATATTATCGGCATATTTACGTTTTCATGCAAAAAAAAAAAAAGCAGAAGAACGGATGAAATGCATTAAGAAATGCGAAAAAAGATACTGACATAAAATATGTAAGCAATAAGGTATGAGAGTACTAAGGTACAAATCAATTTGTGTTTATTGTACTTTTATAGAACGGTTGAAACTAAAAATATATGCACATACAGTATATGAATTTTCTCTTACACATACATCTGCTTATCTCTTAGCATGAGAAAATGTCTTTTTTCTGTCTTTTAGTTTTAAAACAGACTGTTTCGCGGCGCAGCTCGAGATTATTTAAATGTATTTTTATGTCCATCAACGAATCTGCTGACACACCATGCTGCGTTCGTTGTCATGGGAACATCCCAGCTGAAGGTAATGATTAAATTACATCGCTCCCTTTGCCGAATGCATTCCAAACAACTAAATAATGACACACGTGCTATACTCACTCCAATTTCCCACTGACAAGGAGACAAGGATGATCACTTTGATTGAACCGTGCGATGAATGATACGTGAATCGTTACACCCCTAGCGTGTACATATGTAAAAATGATGGTGATATATATATATATATATATATATATATATATATATATATATATATATATGTGTGTGTGTGTGTGTGTGTGTGTGTGTGTGTGTGTGTGTGTGTGTGTGTTACTTCCTACGTAAATATGCTTCTTAGTTTCTCATGTTTCATTGCTCAGACAGATGCAAGACAGATTTGAATGTGGGCTTGGCAAAACGAGAGCGGCATTTTTGCAAGTTCGCCAAATTATAAAGTCCAAAGATTAGATAATTATGTGAGTTTTTCAAATCTACACTCTGCTGTGCTTTGCAAAAATGTATGACCTTAAATACAGAAGAGCAGCCTAAGCCTTCTTTATAAGCTGTCACTGATTACAGTTTTCTGCACCTAGTCTTCCACCCAAAAAGCAAGCCCGGTTTGATAAAGAAGACGTGTATCCTTCCGTATGATTAATCGATCCACTTCTTAGTGCTTCTACTCCCCCTCAGACCGCCAGAGTAACTCCTCTCACAGTCAGGACACTCTGAATTATTAACCAGCAAAACCCCTTTTAACTTACAAATCAAGTCTCGGTCATGAAAACCAGAATAAAGCTTTATGCTGACTTGATTTGAAACACGTTGCCCTCTCAAGTCGAGAGTGAAATCTTGCAGTATTTGAGGAAGACATAACGCGAACCAATAATCAGTTCATGAGATTCATGCGGTTGGATTCGTAGTGCTCCCTATTTCAGGACTCCAGAATATGAGTAAAAATTCAATCATTTAAAATCTATTTGAGAAATTAATTAATTGAGAAAACTTTGTGTGCATGCATCTCTGATTTTGTTAGTGCTCTAGGGTTCGCTCCACACAGCAGCGCAAGAAAATGACTCTTATGAACTGGTTCTTTTTAATGAGTCAGTCAAAAAGATTCACAGACCCAGCCTTGTGCTTGGGTGCCACGTTTAAAAAATAATCGACATAATATCTTACTTCATTTTTATTTTATTTTATAGACTTTTGGGTTGTTTGAAGCCCTGTGTTTGTAGCCTGATCTTATTAAAATGTTGGGCTTTGGTGGTTTGCAACTTACACGGTCACTTTAAAGACGCCACACAGTGCCTCTTTCATCAGTGGTTTGGTGGAAATATTCTGTCTCCAGCGCTTCACGTAAACCCTTTCACAGTCTGTTACATTGTAGAAGATGGAAGTCTGATAAATAACCTCATTACAGGAGTTCAAAGAAAGTCGTCATGGATTGTCTGGAACTTTCCATAGACCGTGTGCTGGTTAGCCAGCTGCAGGCCTGCGTCTACAGTATCTCATCAATTCTAAGCTGATTGGGGTCACGTACCGTGAGGAAAAGATATGCTTCGGGGCTCCAAACACTGTAATAATGAGACCTCCTTTTTTTACATTACCGAGGACAGACTTTGGTGAAATGTGATCACATATGTTAATGAAAACCATAATCACTTGCCAGTGTCCCAAATTGTAGACATGTTGTCAATGTGTGTTTATTCACCATCATTTCATTAACGTTTTGCTGTTTTTAAAACTTTTGTGCTGAGACCCAAAAGGATCAATATAATGATCACATGGAGGTGAAGGTGGCATCAGAAAAGAAATAACTGCTGATTTGGTAATAATAATAAAAACAATAACAAATAATAATAACAACAGTTGTTATAGTACTACTAGTAGTAATAATAATTATTAATAAACTATAATAAGTAGTATTATTAAAGTATTACAACTACTACTGTTATTATTATTAAATGTAAGGTTTAACAACTAAATGCTGTCATCATTGCTTATTTTATTTATATATATATATATATATATTATTACTATTAATATTATTATTTAATATTTATTATTATTTAAATGTATTATTTTTTGAATGTTAAGTTTGAAACTACTGTAAATACTTTATTCAAAATTCACATGTGAAAATTTTCATGTGAAAAAATATCTTTGATTCTCTGTGGGTCATGAGACCTATTTAGCTCTTAATTACCACTAGAATATTTTGGAAACTTCTAGTGCATCACTTGGATGTTAATCGCTGCAGACATGAATGATTCTGTCAAATTGAAATGAAATGCAACCTATAATCTATAATCCTACAATTTAGCTGATAAAATAGATAAGAGTGTGGGTGGTAGGGGAGGTGACAGCATGGAAACTTCATGCCTGAGTGATCAGGGATGATTGGAGACTGAAGTATTGACAGGAACATTTTCTCATCAGTTCCTCTGGATGGAACAGACGGCGGTGACAGGAGAAAGACACAAGCCTTTTACGGAATTTCAATTCTCCTGCTTTCTCTGAGCTTCCATGGCTGAGACATGACGGGGAATGGGTTTTAAGATGCAACGGGTCATCTGCAGTTTTTATACTGAAAAGTGAATGGCAGATAAAACTCCTGGAAAACATGTCTTGGAAGTGTGTGCTTTATCCCCTCTACAAACCTGAGAAGATGATTTTCATCTCATTTCTATGCACGTATCACATGTTAAAAATACTCTTAAGACTGAACTGGCCCAGTGAGTTGTCTTTTGGTGACTCTAGAATTGGCTGAATTTAATGCATGACTTGTTTAAAATGCAATAAATAGACCCTCGTATTCAGAGAAGGAGAGTAGATGTTCTCGACACAAATTTGTTGCTGCGAAAAGAAAATGCAAAATGTATCCTTTTCATCAGAGACAGAAGAGTTTCAATCGAGCAGGTAGAGTTTCCATTTTGTCTCATTTTTGGCCTTCACAGCTCGAAGAAGAGAGAGAGGGAGAGGAAAAAAAATCTGAGCGCTTGTGAGATCTCATGCTGTGTACAGGGACAAATCTTGGTGTCTGAATATATAGTGAGTTCAGAGGAAACCACTTCAGAGACTTTACTACTTCAGGTCTGCATGAGATCAGACCTTCTCTTAGTGCAGCTTTGAACACATGACAATCTGAGTGTGATGAACAAATGATATTCCATATCAAGTGTTCCCACTTATCACCCACTCCACTCCAGCCTTGTCTATGATGTATAATGTCACAGATTGAATACCTCTTCTCTTCTCAAAAAAGTATTGTTTTTATGTTTTATTGACAAAGAATAGCAAACATTTTAAAATGTGTTTTCATTTGCCTATATATGCGTCTTTGAATTTATTCTGCATTAATTGTTTTACAAATTAAAAAAAGCATTTTTTTATCTCTAACAATCACGTGATGCTTCAGAAATTATTCTAATATGCTGACTCATGCTCAAGAAACACGATTTCTTTTCAGCAGTGTTGTTAATTAATTAAGTTAATTTCTGAATCTTACTGCCACCCAACCTTTTGTGTACATTTATCATTCAGGCATTTGATAATGTATCAGTAATCTATTAGACTTTTTTTATTTTGTACTTTACAAAATAAAAACCGAATTAAATCTTTGAGAGAATTATAATAATGATGGTACATCTATTGGTTTCAAATGGTTTCATTCTGAGTAGTTTTTATTTTATTTTCCATCATATCTCTTCAAGTTTCATTCTAGTCTTCTCTCACCTCATTTCATCTACAATTTCCATCTCATCATGTCTTCTGTTGAATCATCTCATCTGCTATCATCTTGTCTTGTTTACATGTATCCCTTATATTATCATCTCAGCTTGTTTCATGCCGTCTCCTCTCATCTCCTGCCATCTTGTCAGTTTTCTCCCAGTCGTCTCATCCCATCTCACATCATTTCTTTGGTATCATCTGGTCTCATCATCCTTCATCTCTTCTGATCTCACCGCGTCTCGTCTCTGGTCATTTAGATTCTCAGTGGATGTGGCATCACAGAAACCCTGAGTCCATAAACGTCCTGTGGTGCTGATAGGCCCTGCGTTCCTCCACCACTGATTAAAGATCTCTCACTCCACACCTATTCATTTTTCTGATTTATGTCTTGTCATCCAGCTGCTGGCTTCATATTTTTCTCGCTGTGCTCCTTGTTCGGCTTGTCCTCTTACTTACGGTAATGGGTATGGTAATCCTTAGGCCAACATTCATAGTACGCTGAAAACAGACAGAATTACTGACATGACACCGACAATCCTTTTTTTTTGTGTGTGTGTTTTTTTAAACAGCTGTTAAACGCAGCGAGTTCCCCCGCCTCATTGCTTTGGCTTGACACCTTTGCTTATGTTTCTGACTACTGATACTTGTTACTGTATGTCCTGAGAGTTAGACTCAAACAGATGTCTTTTCCTTGTCCTCATTCACACAAAAGAGCGGAGATGCCTCCGAGTTTCATTGCTTCAGAGTCCCAGAGGATCGCTTTAAATCGAGAGAGTGGCTGAAAACGTTCTTTTTGTATGACGGCCAAGATCATCAATCATTTTCCTTGTGATTTCGAATGCATGTGAATCCAATTTAGTAGAAATTCTCTCTACAAAGCCTCTACTAATGCGGTGCATAATCTGCTGGTTACACAATATACTGTGAACCAATAAGCACACAATGTTTTGCCAATTTGATTGATATATGGAAATATGAGGAAAGTTGTGTGCATGAAAATTCCAGCTGACATTGACAAAGATACTTTTTTTTCCCCCATCCTTTCTTCCATTATCGCAAAAACCCTCTGCACTCATGAAGTGGGCAACAAATGAAAAATAGCTACACCACAATAACTGGCAATACATTTCTCCATCCTGGTGACTGGCAGACTGCAGATGTTGGTTTAGAGTTAATGTTCTGTTATATATTTCTTTTTTTAACAGAATAGATCAATCTTGGTCGTCTAGGAAAATGTGAAGCTTGTGTGTTGTTTTATTCCTTTTCACAAATGCTGGAGTGCATACAAGTAAACTTTTTTTTTTCTTAGATATACTTTGTAAGGTGGGAAGGTTTAAAGCAAACACAATGTAAGTGAGCTTATGAACAATACCTGCACAGATCCCATAGGTATGTCACACGCTGCGTCTTATTGAAGTTTGATTAAACGCACATTACATATGTCCTATATTAAGATGCGACTCGTGAAACATTGATTTGGAATCGTAGTACTACTGATTCGTTTCTGCTACAAAGAATGCGTTTCTTTATTTCTTTAAGAGAATGTGAGGTTGTGAAGCTCTACTGTTCCCATAAATCTGTCTGTGTTTTCACACGTGTAAAATCACCCTTGTTGGCCTTTGGGGTCACTTTTACAGGGAGGTTGGTTGAACTCATGTTCACGCTACCTTAAGTGAAGCATTACCAAAAGCTCGGGGTCATTGGTGAACATGAATACGTGCAATTTTAAGTTCCCGAAAATGAGTTCAAAATGTGCTGCATGGATCTGCATGGATTGGTGCAAATGCAAATTGGACGCCATGCCCTTCTTAGTTGAGAAAAAGAAATCGAGCTGCATTTTATGCTTCTGCACTGGGCGTTGAAGTATGCCGTTATATTTATAGTCGCTATTTACCGTTTTTCCAGTTTGATGCATTTGTGTTTGCAAGCTTTTTATTGTCTTGCTAAATGTTTTTAAATGTGGCATCCAGGTAACCCCAGGCGGGCCGTAACAAATTTGACACAAAAAAGATTTAAAATTTATATTTTTAGCTATGAAATTTAACATGTAAATATGAATGCACGCATGACATTAATGATATATGTTTGTGTAATAATTACTATATTCAGATCGCTTTTTTGATAATACAACTACTTCATGCTACTTGCCTTTTTTAATGAAAAATTTACATGCATAGTGTGAAATAGCAAATGCACTGGATGTATTAACATATTCCCTTTATTCATAACAATGAATAAAAAACAAAAAAGTAAAAGTAAGAATTTTTGTGGAATTAATTGCTGTCATTTAATTGTATTTACAACAACTTTAGCAGTTAGCAATATGCATATGCTGTAATTTTAAGGAGAGAATATCTTCTCTTTAAAAGCTATTTAAAGCTTAGGTTTTCAGTGTAATACCATGTTGTTGTCATAATTTTATTTCCCACCCTTACATATTGTTATTTTTGTACCACTCAGATACTATTATAGTTTATAGAATTTGTTTTCATTTTCATATTTTCTGCTTTCATTTTAATTTTTGTTTAATTTTGATAATTTTTCCGTATTTTTTAAATATATATTGTGTGTTTATAAATATATGTGTTTTTTTCCATTTTACATTCTTTTATTATATCAAGTTAAATCAGTACTTGAAAGTAAGGAACTAGCTGAATAAAACAAGTTAATAATAATAATAATAATTTTTACTTTATTTTCATTTAATGTTAATGTTTTTGTTTTTAACTAGATTTATTTAATCAGTAAGGATGGGGGTTCCTCAGAAAGGGATCTTCATATTTGGGGGTCTAAAGAATTTCATTAAATGAAACAAACAAACAAACAAACAAACAAACAATGTTTTATTGATAAAAGACTGATTTCTTTAAAACACGACACAATCATTACTTAACCCTGGTAGAATGTTTTTTGCTTCAGTTGACTTTCTTCAGTTGCTTGGTTCTGGTATATCCCGAACGCCCATTTCTTGACCTCAGTGCCCACTGTGATTTCTGTTTCTGAAATGTTAATGGACAGGTCTGGCACGAGGTATCTAAGAGGAGCATACTCGAGGAGCCAATCAGACAGCAGTCATGGTCCTGATTGGACCCACAGCAGTGGTCCGCAGCAGAAGAACTGGGTCGCATCTTGATACGAGAGCGCAGGGCAAATTCTAATCTGGTGAAGGGGAGTTGAAAGGAAAGTGGAACCTTGGGTAATTCAGCACAGCAGCAACAGGCTTTTCCATTTGGACCCCAGGCTGTAGCAGGCAAGTCCTCCCATTTCGCAGGTCTCCGTGGGATTAGCCATTACAATGGTAAAAAGCAGAGGTCTGCAACAGCAAAGGAGATCAAAGCCATTTCTTTGCAACCAGGACCATGCTAAATGCACAATTTGAGGAGAGAGCGAGGGAGACAGACAGACAGGCAGACAGAGACCTATATACTCTGACACATAGAAAGTGGGAAACTGAGAAAGACACTTTTAAGGGAACTCTAGGTTCTATCTTCACCCCTCCCCTCTCGAGACATTCAGCACTTCCATATTTCATTAAATGTGTCGGGGATGAAAGAGCGAACGGGTCTCCAGCAGGGATTTCTCTTCTCTGATGCATGCCTCTGCTCATTGAGGCAGCTTTCTGCCTCAGATAGACTAATATCTGATTTGCTGCAAAGACACGAGTTGTCCAATATGTGCACATCCTGAATTAGAATTGCACAGAGCATATTTGCTTAATAGTCATTCTGTGTGCTCTGAAACTGGGCTAAATAACATGGAAAGGTAAAAAGTAGTATCAAATGAATTGAATGGTGGTGATAAAGTGTCAAAAGAATATTCCGGCTTCGCAAGTTTACAAGAATGGTGAATTACACGGCCATTTTTGTTTTTTAAAGATCATCACGTAACGTCCGTCTTTACTGGAAAATAGAAGAAGGTATTTGGAGACATTGGTTGATAGAAAGCTAGCCAAATCTGTTTGGTTGCCAGCATTCTTTAAAGTATCTCCTTTTATGTTCTAAGAAAGTCAGTCAAGTTTCTGGCTAGAAATGGCCCTCAGAGTGTAATCTAAAAGTAGAATATATAAAAATATATGCTTGCATGTTTTTTTGAAATACAGTAATCATTGAGGTTCTGTCTATTACCACAGGAAATAATTCACTCAAAATGAACGACTTGCAATGGAAGTTAAAAAATATGTTCGCAGGGAATTGGACCTTAAATGACTTTGTTTTCTCAGAAAAATAAAGTAGTTTAATGTAAATTAAAACGTGAAATTTTTGCTGTTAAATGCACATGGCAGGCAGGCCTCCATTATAGGTCTATTAGTGCATTTTGTTTCTCAAACTGAGGGACGTTGAAAAGGTTTGCTGTCGTAACTGATGGTGTGCCACCAATAAACAACCTGAAACCACTGTAAATGAACTGAAATTTTTGGATGGCAGAAGAAGCCCTCATCACTATAACAACCTGGAGCAAAGCACTTTATCCAAAGATGCATTAGCATGTACCGAAAGTCTTTACATCTTTTTTTTTTTTTTTTTACAAGAGCTCCAGCATACAGTTTGATTATTTATCATCACTTGGAAAAATAATTCTTGCTTTCAAATGGCTTCCTGTCCACCCACGGTCTTCCATTGGTTAAACCTGGGTTGGGATGCTCCTGACAGTTTGATCTCCCTGTGACGGCTCAAGTCTGAGAAGTGAGAGTGTTGCTGCCCAAACCTCTCTAATTTAATTGACTGGGACCTCAGAAGCTGGCGAAAGGTTGTGAAGCTCATTATCTGAAAGAGATCAAGCTTTTAACGTTGATGCAGGAAAAGCAAGAATATAATTTAATGAGTAAATGGAATACAGTCATGACAAGGAAGCTTTGTTCCTTGTTTGCGAGGGCTGCATCAAGGGATGAACATAATTTGTTGCAACTTGCTCGCGTGAGTTGGGGGGCTTGCTTGGGTCCAATTAGCAGCCGATGGAAAAAAACACTGTAACTTTGCAGTCGTAATGGATTGTGTACTACTGCATTTAGTGCTTCAGCATATAACTTGTTCAGAACATAATCTCAAGCAAGAGAGATATATTTGAAACGCAAATGTCAAATGTGTTATGTCTCTGTTTATTTATATTGGCTATATATATATATAATAATGAACATACCTTACTATTTAAAAATAGTCTTTTATGTTTGTTGTTTTTATTTCTTTTTAAAATTCTTATCAACACTGCATTTCATTTAATGAAAGCTGTTATATTACTACATATTTTACTTTATATTACTATAGATTTTTAAGTTGAATTTCTGACCGTTGTTATGACCATTAAACTCAAACACAAACAAGGAACGAGGAGTTGACAGTTTGCAAGTTATGCATGAAAAACACAACTTTTATTGAAGACTTTGGTCACACTTTATTTTAGGGTCCAATTCTCACTATTAACAATAATTCTCTGCTTATTAAAAATGAGTAAGCTCTGAAGTGTAGGTATTAGGTAGGAATAGGGGTGCAGAATATGATCACTCAGAATGCTTTAATAAACAGCCAATATGTTAATAATAGGCATACTGAGTTAATAGTGAAAATTGGTCCTTATACTAAAGTGTTACCAGTCTTGTGTTCTCATTACAAATCTCTTTTATTGTATTATCGGTATGACTCATTAAAGTCTCGTCTGTGTGAATAATGGAATTTTATCAAAATGTTTCCTCAGTGAGGAGGCTGTATACTTGATACAGAGCATGCTTAAGCACTGATGGGATTACCCATGCTGCACAGCAGGCTTCTGAGATGGGCTGAAAAGCAGTCACTGTGACTGTGATTTGCCAGGAGGATGTGTCCTCCCTCCAATCAAATTTTGTGAACTTACAATATTTTTTAATCTACACAGCGTTAATCCTTCCAAACTCATGTTTTTATTGTATTATTATGTCCTTTATCCATAATACTTTTTTATTTTTTTTTATTTTTTTTTATCAGTGAGTGATCTTATCTGAAATAGGAGATAAACAAGGAATGGTCATTTCTGGGAAATTTGTGTCAGCAATTATTTGAAACTTTCACACGCCATTAAAGGAATCTTTGTACACCAAATTTAATGCCATTATTATAAATGCATCGGACAAACGTTTATATTTTGTAAAAATTCAGCTTTTTCATTCTTACGAGAACTTTTTTAGCGTTTTTATTTACCTTTTTAAACAGTCTAAGTGAAATGAAAACGCACAAGATAGCTGATCGATAGTTTTACCGTCCATTGAAACGGAAGCAAGCAAAAAACTGTTGAAAAAACAAAAAATTAAAGCCTCAGGTAAATATAATGACTTTAATGCAAATGTATCCCCACTCAACATGAAAAAAACAGCAAAGCGTTCCCTCCCAGTGGGTGCTGAGTTGACACACTAATTGACATCCCGTGCCACTAACAAGAGATGATAATTGCCTTGACGGGGAAAAAATGAGGCAGGTGATTTGGAGCAATTACTGTGCTTTTTTGTGTCTAGAACATTCAGATGCAGTCGTTACGCACTAATGGAAAGTCTAATTAGACAGCGTAACATTAGTTACTGATATCTAATTATTTGATTTAATTAGGCACAGCCACAGGAAAGATGTACAGCATGATGCACTGACAAATTATTTGACATTTTGACTTGACTTTTGTCCTCAGGTGTCTGCTAAGGTGATTTAATTGATTTCTCTTCGTGAACTCTTCACCGTGTGTCTCTAAAACATGTTTACTTCCCTTTCAGAGGAAATAATTGTAGATATTTTCAGGGGATAAAACATTTCTGACTGAGATAATTAATCTTGTCCTAATCTGGTTGAGATAATTAATCTCCTGATGATGTTTGATTTATGTGCCGCATAAAATTGCTGTGCTACACAGGTTTACGTCACGCAGTTTCTGTGATTTATTTGAAGCTCTCGTGACCGTACAAATATTTTCATTTGCAAAAGATTAAAAGGAGCCGTAAATACACCAAACAAAATCCCACTCCAATGGACACTCTTTCAAATGCAATATATTGTATCCGAAAAGCTACATCACCCCGGATACTTGCCAAGATACTATTTATTAAATATGTGTCTCTAGGCCTTTACTCCTCTGATGCATGATGTCCACTATACAGTATAAGCCATTATTCTCCGTTTATGATGGAACATTACATTGAAACCACTATTGGTGACCGTTCACCTTTACTAATAATTGCATATAACCGTGCTCTTTATATGCTCTTTATATAAAAATGCCCATTCCAAGATAAAATAACTGTATGATTGAACTGCATGATTATCTTTGACACAGTAACTCTTTAATTGTAATGTAGAAACATGAATTTCTTTGTGAAGCTGATTTTGAAGCGATATGTATTGTGAAAATTGCTGTACAAATAAATGTGAATTCATTTAGAATTAATTAAAAAAAATAGTAAAAATGGAAAAACTTAATTTAATTACGAATAAATAAGAGAAAATGTATACAGATCAAAAGTATTAATAAAAACTGCTACAGAATCTCAGTGATACTAAAAGAACACTTCAGCAAAAGTTTATGAATTTATGTTTAAGTTTTATATTTCTTTTTAAAGAGCAATAAATTAATATAAATATGTTTTAGCATTATTAGTAGTAGTACTGGTGAGATATTTTATATAAATAAAATGGAAATCTGAGATAAAAAATAAGTTAAAGGTGCTGTAGGATTGACACAGAGTGGTTGAACTAGGTATTGCAGTCCAAATTCAAAATATTGGAGACGTTTTTTTTTTAACCCGGCCCCTCCTACTCAGACTTGACGCACACGCAGGTTGCCAGATTTCCCCTCAGACGCGTTTTATTTGCCAGCTTCCATGATCAAAATGAAATACGCTCTGTTTTCCGCCAACTGGCAACCCAGGGTTCCGAAACACGATTGGGTAAACTGGCAGTGGGCGGGTTTAACAAACAAAAAACAGAAGCTGACGTTCCGGATCGGAAAGCACATTTTCAAAGGAGAATAACAGACTATAGCATTGTTTTTCAGATAAACGAGTATGTTAACTTAGCATGTTTCTTAAATATCTGCAAACGTGTTATTTTTATGATTTAGTAGAATCAAAATCCTACATACAGCACCTTTAAGTGTATTATTTGTAATACAAAATCCTGGTTACACTTTATTTTGATAGTCCACTTTAGACATTCTACTAATTACAAGTAATTTTTGTACATGTCAACTAATTCTCATTCATTTGCAACTACAAGTCGAGCAACTGTTAAAAAACCCCTGTTAGGGTAGGTTTAGGGTTAGTAGAATAAGTTGATATAATAAGTTGACATATACTGTACTTACAAAGTTTCTGATAGTGTGTTCTATGTAGTGAAACCATCAAAATAAAGTGTAAGCAGACAGTCTACTAATAATGACTGCTAATTGACATGTAGTTGCAAAGTTACTTACTCTTAGTAGAATGTCTAAAGTGGACTATCAAAGTGTTTCCAAAATCCCTTTTGTTGAGCCCTGTTTTTAAGCATTATGCTTTTTGTGATTTAATGATTCATGCATTAGAGGGTTACTCTCCAGTCATGCTGCTTAACCTGCAAAAAAATAGAAAACGGAGTGACAGAAATGCTGCCCTGTTGACAGATGCGGGCGGAGAAAAGGGCTGCTCCTGTATATATATACGTATTAGCCAAGCGACACTTAAGGTTGATTGAACCGTGACCTCGTCTTCCTTACATGAGCGTCAGATGAAGAGAGTTTACTGTGCCCCATGCAAGAGACCATATAAAGACGTCACATTACTCTGTTCAAGAATGGAAATGTACTGTATGACTTAAATGGGGCAGCCGTAGAGTGAGAATGATGAAGTGTTTAGAGGAAAGCAGGAATATGCAGGCCTGATCTGCACTGCATCTGTTTTTGAATGACCATTCTGTGTTGTTTTATAATATTTTTCTACAAAAGGGCCTTTTAAAGATGTTTAAACAGTATTGGCATGGTGGCTGAGCTAGATCGTTGCTGGTAGCCTACAAACCTCTCCATTGAGCAAGGCACTTAACCCCAGATTGCTCCATGGAGACTGTCTCTGTAATAAGTCTACTGTAAATCGCTCTGGATGAAAGCGTCTCCTAAATGACTACTTAACATCCTCAATATACTGTATTGAATAGCTGCAGCAGTATGGAAAATTTCTGAAAAAAAAAATCCACATTTAGAGGGTCACATGCTGTGTTCAGCTTTGGCCGTGTAAAGCACTGAATACCTCACAGCAAATGAATGAGTATCAGAGTATCTATTTGGCATAGAGTGTTGCAATCTTTGGGGTTTTTCTGTTTTTCTGCTTTGTTCTCATGCTTGAGTGAGGTCTTGGCATTAATGGTTTAAAGCCGAAACACGGCTTAAAGAAAACATTACGGTCATTGCGCACTCTCATCAGATTTCCAGCACAATCATCGGCATGGAAGCCAGGAATAAATGTCTAAATATTGCTACCTCACATGAAAAAAAAAAAAAAACTGTGTGTGTGTGTATATACAGAGAGATAGAGAGGTTTTTTTGAGACAAAAATAACGTTTTCCTGGTTTACTGAATCAGTATCTTGTCAAGCATATTTACAACAGAAATAAATTTATGACACATTAAAAGATTATGAGTGGTCATTTTACATAAGAAATTGCCACTATCCTAGTTTTTACTGATTTGTCTGTGAGATTTATTATCATCACGTTTTTTTACTAATTTAAAACGCGATAAAATTAAGTATGCTTCTTTATGCTTTTGTATGTTTTAATACGTTCAAGTCAGAATAAGCATGTTGTTTGAATTGTTACATAAATATTGTATTTGCACTGTATGACTAAGTACTTTTTCACCCAAATTTGAACATTTTATGCTCCAAAAACTTTTGAAACATTAAACAGAGTAGACACTTTACTTATTTTTAAAGTGCTTTCTATGGACATAAAATCCTTTTGATGTGGATGTCTTTGACCCTTATCTATAAATAGATGGAATAATTAAAAAAGCTTTTAATATTTCGGTTACCGCTCAAGTACATCCAATAGCAAACTATAATACAAACGAGCAAAAGCCCTTCTGCTTATTGTTCTTTTGTGGATCCACATGTGTAAGCTCGTTCTCGTGCGTAGTATATGATAGAGTGTCTCATTTTGTTGCGAATTCCCAGCAATTCTCCTGAATTCCCATTCTCCTCACATTTACTGTGAGTGACGCGAGCAGCAGTAATCAGTCACATCGGAGAGGAGACGCTGGGCTTTGAGTAATGAGCTGCGTGTCAACCTCAGCCGCCCTCTACCTGTGAACACGCTGAGCCTCCATCAATAGTGAACGACTGCGGCGCGATTACGCTTTAATGTAGACCCGCAGAGATGCCTCGTATGCAGACTGCGGAACGGGAGAGAATGACAAAAGAAAGGACACGTGATAGAGAATGTGAATGAGAGACGAGAGAAGAAATCCGTTCAGTCAGCAGTCTCAGGTGTGTGAAGTATCTCGGGCCATTTTTCACGGGCTGACTGACTGACTGACAGGATTAGGGTGTCGTGTAGCGGGTGTATCGCTGAAACATGACTGATAGCCCATCAGTGACTGTCCTGATCGATCAGTCGGGTTCAACTGATGTCCGTCAAATATCACAAACTATATATACAGTGTAATCACGGTTGAGAAATAAAAAGTAATTGGGTTTTCTACCTTCTTATCCTAACCCACTCCCACACACACAAAACATTTAGCATTTTTAGATTAAAAAAATACACAAAAAACAAACAAACTCAGCTCAAACTGTCCTTGTAAGGAGTACCATGGTACTTTTTCTCTCTCTCTCTTTACTTCCGCACAGACACACACACATAAGTGTATAATATGTGCAGTTGGACTAAAATTTAGACATGCAAATGAGAATAAGTATCCATCCATCAACCATCTATCTATCTATCCATCTGAACAACAAAAAATAAAAAAGAGGGGCTTGTATTTTTGTTAAAACGCCATTTTTACTGAACCATTTTATTCTTGAGGAAATTGTCTTTTTAAATGTAAATTAAATTACATTAAATAAAACATTTCTTTTATTTTATTTTTGTAACTATAGAAGGAAGTCTATGAAAATGCAGTATTGATGTATAATTCCTACTTCCTAACACACACACACATTGTAAAACATTCGCACAAACGACAAAAATGCTTATCAGGTTTGTTTTCTTGTGCAAACAGCTTAAGCTCTTTGAGCTTATTGAACACAGTGCTGCCTCTTACCAAGAGGTCAATGAAGTGCAATTAGTTGTCAGTGGGTTTCATGTTTATTCACTAATCGGGAGCATTCAGAAAAATCGAACACTGACTGTATTGTGCTCGTTTAATAAATGCTCATACATGACTTGCAAATGAAACCTTTTCGTGGAAAGTCTAAGGGATCTGACAACCGTATTTCTTACGCGTCCTCAGCAATCAAAATGGCGGCTCATATTGACGTCCCACGGTTTCAGCGGCTGCAATTTGCATAATATGAGGCCAAAAAATTCTGACACAATTACACTCTCCTTTCCAAATGAGTCTGTGGGACGGGCCTGAGGGCGCTCGGCGTGTCTCGCCTCAGAAAGCGAGGCTATTTTGTTTGGCACGAGCAGCCCGAGTCGGAGAGAAAGCGAGCCCTTGTGTGAGCCCGAAACCGCTGGGTTTTACTCCTCCAGTCATTAGCAGAGAAAACTGGGCATTTCCTAATGACTTCACACTTTCCAACGCGTGGGTTAATCCATCTCTACTCAGGGTAGCTGTGCTGGAAAGCGTATAGCCACGAAAGAAGGAATAAATCTCTTTCTGTGCTATTCAGGAGGCAAAATTACCTCATGAGCTTCAGTGAGTCCTCACCTACCTCATTTGTGGTTAGAGCCCACATTAGCGAGATTACAAAATGGAGACAGTTTTTTTCTTCTTCTGGATACCGCTATAATATCACTGCAGATGATGCAATATGCGTTCGCTATCATTTTAGCTTTATGCATACAATTATTGTCGGTTTGACCAAGCAGGATGTATTCATTTGACTCGTGAGGTTAAATGAGTCTCTCGGAGGTTCGTCGAAAGTGTCTGCTCCGAGGGAGTCATTACGCAAGATGATGAACTCTGCAGCGCTCTTTGTTTAGCTCTGAATGAAGCAGTGCTTTCCTCCATTAGGTGGTGAATAGGTAAATGGGCTTGATTCATATTTGAAAGCTGTAATCAAATAACTGCCAGCACTCTCTTCCCCACTGTACTCTCTCTGCATCCAAGTGGATCGCCGTTGCTTTGCAATTACATCCAAGCGGGACCTATTAACCCTTATGAGAAGAGAATGCTTGAAAATTGGATTATTTTGCCGAGGAAAATGTCATAGTTTTAAGTTACACTGGCTGAATGCTAACCGTTTTGGAGCTCTCAGAAGTCTCTGAAGTTGCTCTTTAGATGTGAGATGGGTTGTCTACAGCCTGCTGTGGTGTTCAAGACGTAAACATTAATAAAGAAACGAAATTGAAATGAATAAATGGAACTGGAATTTAAATAAAAAGTAAATTCATATATTTACAACATTAGTTTTTTTTTATTGATGTTAAAAAATAAATGTAATAGTTTTCAGTTATACTGAATCATTTTCAAATTTAATTTTAAAACATTAAGACATCTGAAGTAGATCTTGCATTTAATATGCATTCTCTAAGCTCAGCTGTACTGATTAAAAAAAAATAAAATGTATTAAACTTTAAAATAAAACTTTTAAATAAAATATTTAAAACATAAAAATAAAATGATTAAGAAATAAAGTAATACATAGTTGTGTATGAAATAAAATGTATAATTTATTTATCTATCAATCAATAGTTACATTAAAATAAATATACACCAAATAATGTTACATTATTTTGGCTGAATTCTAACTGCTCTTAAAAAAGGCTCTTAAAAGCTTTTGAATTTGTGCTCAGATTGAGATGTCTATGTAGAAAAAGATTAAGAATGAATTATTTAAAATGAAATAAATCAGTTGTAGCCTAAATAGAATAAATTAATTGTATATTTATTTAAAACATAGTTTATTTGTTCATAAAATGAATATGTTTATTGTTTTAAGTTACTTTGAATTTGATATGTATTAGATACAGCCCATTGTATTTTTCGAGGCATAAAAAAGTTATGTAAATAAAATAAAATACATTTATTTACCAATAGTTTCTTTAAATAAATAATGTCATAGTTTTACAATAATTAGATTTACTTTAAAATTCGCAAAATGCCTCTGAAGCTGTGCTTAGACTTGAGATACATTATCCACAGGCCGCTGTATTGATCAAGATATGAAAAAATTAATCAGTTTTGATGCTGTGCTCAAAGCAAATGCCATAGAGTCTGTCTAAAATTGTTGTTTTGTAAATTGTTATTATTGATTTCTGGATCCCATGTCTTCGGCTCTTTACATTTAAACTGTAGTGGGAAACTGGATTGCCTGCAAAAGATTTCTTTTTTTCTTCGACAAAGCTAGAATGTAAATAAAGACAGAAGCAAATGTCAGAGCCCAACATTGGCATTCTGAGATGTGGTTTTCCTCTTGGATACATAATAAGTTAAAGATGAAGTTTGGCCTCAAGCTCCCTTTAGATCTGAGCACAATCAGTTTTGCTCTGGGCCTGTAATTCGAGGCCCGCTATGTCTTTTTTCCCTCTTCTGACTCCCTCTCGCTCTCTCCCTCGCTTTTTCTCTGTTTTATGTCATTTTATGGGAAAGCCACATTGGCATTGTTGTCGTGACTGCTTGCAATGGTGGGTCGCAGCGAATGGGCAGAGATGGATGAAGTTAATGACAGTTTGTGAACCTTTCTGGAATTTCCTCTGAAGAGGCCCCAGCCTCACTCCGTGCTCCTGCGAGTTACAAATGCCCTGCTAAACCATTCATCAGTGTCCGCTCTCAAACATACATATACATTTAAAGATGAAAAGGAGCCATTTAGCTCAAAGGATGAAATTATGTTTATCTGTAAATATAACAAACCCGCTTTACAATTCAAAGCAGCTTGAAGGACGTTTGATGGATGGATGAATCACCTTTGATATTGTAAATCGAGGGATAAAACTATCTGCGTATGTCGCTGCTTTCAGTAAGAAGCTGGAAGATGCGTATTGTGTGTTACAATTTTTTTTGTCGTTGTTATATATTCAATCAATTCGGGAATATAAGTCCTCACTGTACTTCAAAATGTGTTTGAAAAATGTTATGTCTACAACTGTCCAATGATTAATCGAGAATAATCGCATCCAAAGTAAAAGTTTTTGTTTGCGTAATATGTGTGTGTATGTGTCACAGAACACATACACGCACATATTACGCAAAACAAAAACTTTTACTTTGGATGCGATTATTCTCGATTAATTTTTGTATTTATGTATACATACATATATGAACTAATAAAAGATGGCATTAACTTGATATTACAGTATATATAGTACATACTGTAATGTAATGTAATATATACATACCTACATAACAAATCCTTGGTTGTAGGTCACATACAATATATTTTACAAATATTTACACATATTTTTATGTCTATTTATATTCATATAACTTATATTATATAGTTAATATTACATATTTTTCTGAAATGTGTACATGCAGATGTGTATATATATATATATATATATATATATATATATATATATATATATATATATATATATATATATATATATATATAAAATATACACAGCACATTCACATATATTACATAAACAAAAACATTTAGTTTGGATGTGATTAATCGTTTAACAATCACTAATTATATAAAAATTTTTCCCAAAAGTTCCTTTTACTAACCTTGTCAAGGAATTTCCTCATGAAAGTCCAACATACTTATATCATCTTAACCAAGTGTGGTTTACTACATATTTTACTGTCCGTCCATTATAGCATTATTGTATTCTCTTTTCTAAACTGTTTGGAAAGACTGCTGTGATTGTTTATTCAGTTTGGTAATGCAACAGTGATTCAGCAGCCAAAAAATCTGGACCGTTTCGTTGGTTTCCTTTGATTATACATGCAATTTATTTCTAACGCTCGATAGATCTGATAAATAATTTTCTCATAAATAAGTCAATTACTCAAACCATTACTTAGAGATAGCAAGTAACACATTTAATGAAATATTTTTTTTTTTGTTGTAAAACATACCCCAATAAGAGGTTTGGAAATACTTTTTTGTTTGTTAGTCTTTTTTTTACAGTGTAGTGAAACCTTATGCAATGTAGTTCTTTTCAGTGGGGAAGTGAGTAGATATTAGGGGTGGCACGATACACAGATTTCACGGTTCAGTACGTACGGGGTAAACGATTTTGGTACAACAAGGAAAAAAATTTACAATTACATTATAACATATATATAATGTGCAGTAGCCTATGCATACGTGCAAAGAATAAATTCTTTAAATATATTTGATTTAGTTAACAGATAAACAAGGGCAAAAATACAGTGCGACCCGTAACGTAGCCTAAATATGCTGAATTTCAGTTGATTTTTGTGATCTGCTTAATTTGTTCTCAAATGGCAGAAAGCGACATCCTATCTGTTCTCTTTGTCTTATAAAAGCACTATGTATCGAACAAATAAAAGCAGTATTCGTGCCTGTATTTGTCGTGCGTCTGCATGCACCGCACCGAGATGCCCGTACCGTGACGGTTCAGTATGATCACATGTATCGCGCCAGGCCTGGTAAACATACATCAATACATTTCTTTAAAAATTACTTTTTGAAAAGTGTTAAAAAAAATTGCTGTGTATGTTTACTTACGTGAATGAAATGAATCCCAAAGCTTTTGCCGTCAAAATCTACAAATGATATATAAATTACTTCTCCTCCCTCAGCGGCTTGAGGCAACATCTCAGATTGATGTCTGGCACATAAAATAGCCTGATTATGTAGCACATCAAAACTTATATATGAAAACATCACCGTTCTTCAAGTCTCTCTTGTCTGAGATACTTTAATCACTGTTATTTCTTCAGTACATGTCGATGTATTCATTAAGAAAATGCTCATGCGGAAAAAATGTCCCCTTTCATTTCCGATCATCTTTTGGGCATGTTCATAGATACAAGTCCATCTTGATCTATGTTTTGACCCTGTGAGTACATGAGTCAGATTGCTTACTCATGATTGACTAACGTTGACTATGTTGATTCATCGCCCATTCAAACAAGATCCTGGAATGTGAAATGAATCTTAAGCTGATAGTTGATCGATATCTTGTTTGCTATTGATTCATTCATTTATTTAAGTCTACTGTCATTCAAGTTCACAGACTGTTTAGTTCAGGCTATTGATCCCCTGGTAGTTGAACTGATAAAAGATGACATGAACTTGATGAGGCTAAAATATGACAAAAATGAGGGACATTATGCTATGGCAACTTGTATGGGGTGTATAATAGAGAGGTACACCATAGGTGCAGGCAGTATATTAATGATTACTTCATGTCTTGGATTGGCGGTATTTTAGGACAGTGGTGCTCGGTGGTCTTCAGGAATATTTTCCCAATTTTTTTTTGTCTGTCCAAGTTAATACAGGGACTTGAAAATGCAAATAAATAAATAAATAAATAGTTGATAATGTGAATATTTCATAGTTTTTTCTAAATACTAATCATAAAATAATTGTGCTTCTATTTTATTGAAAGCATTTACTTTTAATAGTATAAAAATGCATATCGTTAATAATAATAATAATAATAATAATAATAATAATAATAATAATAATAAATATAATACAAAACTATTTCAGTTTGTAATTTAGTATTTTCCTAATGCAGTATACTGTACTGTATCTTTTTAGGATTTTATCCACGCCTTTATTTTTATTTTTGGAAATGTCTCTTGCAGCACAAAGCTCGAAAACAAGAAAAAGTTTGTCCTGATTTTGGTGAATGTTCCTAAATGGATATTTTCCTGCTGAAAGATATTGCACTGATCTAATGCAGCTGTATACTTTGCTTTAAACTGGTTGTAAATGCAGGTGAATCCCTCTGCTGGAGCGCCGGGTGTGTTTGAGACAGGAGGAAGGCTCAAGACACATGGCTGTGTGTTTGATAAATGTTAAAGGAGTTGAAAATTTGCCGCTTCATCTGCTCTGGATTATTTTGCAATCAACAAGCATATTTTCCTCAGTGAAATGCTGTCATCGGCTTTTTCTGCAACCCATCCCTCCGTGAAAGTATCCCTGGGGCAGCCTACTGCTCCACTGGTATGTACAGTTCATTACTCTTTGCTGGTGACCAGACCTGAGCGCTCATTCTTCACATGCTGAATGTAGATCAGAGCTATTCATAATCCATCTCATTGGAGGCTGATTTGCCAAACAAGCCCAGGGAAATCATGCTAATCAAGGACATGGGGAGATAAAAAAAGACCCAAAGAGACATTTAGCAATCCACTATGCTTCCAGACTTTTTAACCTGCTTAACCAGCAAGAGTTCCTTTGTCAACCAGCTAATTGACAGCCTTCTTTCTGCAAACAGACAGATCAGCTAAACCAGCCTGATTGATGAAATCTAGAAATTTAGAAGTCTTTTGTTTCACCAGAAGAGGTGTTGTTTCACCAGTTATGGCATTTTGATTAAACATTACATGGTCAATCAAAAATGTTTTAATTTAATTTAATTTCCTTATTTACAAAATAGAAGATATATGCATTTGGAAAATAGATTTTCATGCCGACTTAAAGCTGGTTTTCAGAGTGGAGGTAGTACACGTTTTTATTTATTTTTTTTACTTTATTGTTTAAAAAAAATACTTTTCAGACGTCTTTAGCATATGCATTGTATTTTAGCTACTTTTGCAGTCTAAAACAAATCATTTTTTATGATGGACTTTTTGGTGAAGACTGCAAAAGTAGTAAAAGTCCATCATAAAAAATGAATTGTTTTAAGCTAAAATCTATGGATAGATTTTTTTTAATATGTTCTGTGAATGATATATATACATTGGACATGAGGTGTAGGAAAGAAAAAAACAAGGTAAACATCATTTGTAAAAAAATGTATATATTTCTTGGTTTTGTTTTTATTATATGTCATTTCTGGGCAAAATGTTACATTTTGTCAAATTATGTAAAAAGTGAAGAAAAAGTGACATTCTAAAGTAATTCTACAGATGCTGTTAGTAAAAAATAAAAACTACTGTAGTGAGAATATGAAAAGTACATTTGTTTTCTTAATGCTGAAGAAACATGGGTAAAAGTTCAATTGCAGGCTAATTTCTGTCATACTTCAACACATTTTAGACAGTGTTGCTATAAAACAGACTGTTGTGACAGGTTCATGAAGGTCATACAGGCTTCTAAGTATTAACGGTTAACCTTCATTCTTGTATTTGTGTTATTGAGTCACGTATACGTTCCAATATTCTGAACGGTTTAATGAGTTATTATATTGTGGCTTCAGTTCCTGTGCTTTGGGTTCTTTGCGAACCCCTAACGTCTCTTTCTTTACGACATGAAGGAGTGTAGTACGTGCCTTTGAAATGACTCCGACAACAACAGCAAATGAATAAAAAATTTCATTCCGGGACCGTTTATAACTTTATCATCCTCCGTTCTCGAAAAGAAATGCCGGACTGTAATTATTACAACAGCGACACTGTGTCGAGTACACCATTCGGTCACCAAATGGCTACCACTGGCTCTGCTGTGACCGAGCAAACGTTGTAGTGGTCAGCTCTGTCGCCTTAGGCTGGAAAGTTGTGGGTTCCCGGTGCGTGCCAAGTTTGAGTCAGCCCGCTCCTAAATCTAAAAAAAGAGGGCTTCACGGTCAGACAGGCTGACCACAGAGACATCAGTCGGCCCAGGGTTCCCCTGCCTTCTCATGAAGCCTGTGGCCTGCCAGCCCATAACAATGCAGGTTCAAACGGGCCAGCGAGAAGCGCGCTGTAAAAGACATTAGCTGGGAATAGCTTCGACCGTGACCAGCCGGTCCACGCGGGGCGTGCGAAGACGGCTCAGCGTTTATGGGAACAAATATCGGCCTTTTTTTCTCATTGTTGTTGTTGTTTCCCGCTGCCTTTTCATGTGCGGACATCCCCACCTCGCTCTGTTCTTTTACATTTTAATACCCGACTTTGAACGGCCCTTGTTTGATGAGGTTTTGCCATCTCCTCCCTGTGTTCTCTTTAATTGGCCGCGTTCAGTTTTCCAGTAGGGTCTCAAAAGATTGAACTGCATTTGCGAGCAGGGCAGACGTGACTAGCGGCTAGGCTCTGCGTGCCTGAGAGTATTGCCTTACTGTGACCACAGCTCTTAAAAACAGAAAATCCATCTCCAGTGTTTTGAAGGGAGGGGAAGAGCCATAGCAGAGATAAGTCAGCAGGGTTTGTCAGATGCGGCGCTTCCTCAGAGCGATTGGCCTGTCTGCCAGCAGGACGATTCTGGCAGCCACCCGTATGCGTCGCCTCAGAAAACGCCCATAGATCAGAAGAGATGCGTCTCAAAACGCTTTAAAAGTCTCAGAGCTCGGCGAGATATTCATCAAGATAACTTCCATTAAGAAACGTGTCGTTTTTTCACGTTTCTGTCGCCGTCCTTATCTGCTGAATGCGGGAGAAGTATCGCCGCATGAAACGCAGAATTTATGATTCATTCTGGATGTATGGTTGAGTGTTTTTCGAAACAATCAGGTTCTCCCGCCTCAAATCAATTATGCTTTGACCAAGTAACTAGCGGGACTAGCAAAGACAATCCTCCGCTTCATGGGCGTAATTCACTTTGGCAGGTCTGCATATTTGGCTTGGCCGCACGCCTGCCTGCTACAGCTGTGCAGGAGACATTTCCGCAAGCTTTTCCCCCCTTCTTCTCTGGGAGATTACATTGTCTTTTTGATGTCTGCCAGCCTCGCAGATCTGTGACACATGGGTCAATGACATGACGCTCATCTGGTCATTTATTTAAAGATGCATAAAAAATGCAACCCCTTGAATGCACTTCTTCTGTGATGAGCGTGTTTTTTATTTCCATTTTTAAATTTATAATTAATTTTTTATTTGTTTTTGGAGGCACAGTTATAAAGAAACAGGGCTCATTAAAATAATTAAATTCATGAAAAGAAAACCGTATTATATAGTTTGGCGTATTATTAAATATATATATATTGAATCAGACGATATTTGGCTGAGGTACAACTAGTACTATATATATATATATATATATATATATATATATAATAAATCATATGCTTTGCATCATTTGAAACCAACAACAAACAAACCTTTGAAAACTAGCACGTTTTAAACACGTTTTTCCTTTTCTTTTCTTTCTTCTTAGACACTGTTTTGTGTCACTGACCAATGCATTTTTCTGCTGTATCCTATACCGCAGTCTACAATATCCAGAGAGCAAATCGCTCTCATCGATGTGCAGCACTGCATTATATAACATTGATGATGGCAATTCTCCCCCTCGAACGTGGCCTGTGATTGATACTGGATAGCATCCATTTTGTGCTCAGTCACTGGCGCTCTCAGCAAAGATGATATTTCTTTCAATCGCCCTTGCCTGGAAAATGAGCCCATGTTTCGTTTCTTTCCTATTACATTTCTGAGACGCAGAGCTAACGGTGAAAGCGAAAAAGAGGGGCTGAAGCGATGGCAAAACCGCCCGCAAGACCAATACAGAAGCGGGCGAAAGGCAGAGTGAGACATCAAATAATTCTCCACCTCCTGACAGGACATGAAGTACTGGAGCTAATTGCGGGGATCAAAGAACAAAGGCATTCACTCAGACATGATTTAATGGAGGCAGGCCAAGAAAACCTGTTTCAATTACAGCAATGAGGAATATTCAAGCGGCCAGCCGAAGAGTCAGAAACTGCCTCTGGGGAAATCTCTGGCCATTGAGAGGAAAGTGAGCACTGAGAGCACTGACTGGGTAGGCTAGCGCACAAATCAATCACCTGGGCGGTTGGCTTTAGCCAATAACAGGTGACATAAAAAGTAGATTGGGGTTAGGAGTAACAAGTAAATCACTTCAGAACATCAGCAGCTGATACTTTCTATCAAATTAAGTGAGAAGGAGAAATAAGCTGTGCGATGACGCACAAAAAAAAAAAAAGAGGATAGAGGATGTTTCTGCGGACAAATCTTTGTGAAATATATGTGCAATAGCCTTTGTCTGTTCGGGCCGAGAGGTAAAATCCTTCCTTCCTCCAGAATAAAAAAAAAACAAGGGGAAATGTCTGCAGGTGACAGGAAGCAGCAGATGCGGTAAATGTTATTGTTGCAGAAAAGTTTCTGACACGTCCCTCAAAGTTGATTTTGTCCCACAGGCTGTAGAACAGGGCTGATTATTTTTCCGTTTTTCAAAGCTGATGTTTGTCCGCAATGTTACTGGCTAGTGAGGAAATCAAATCTGTGTGTTCGAGGGCAAAGAAGTAATTTTATGACAAATATACATATTGGTTGTGCTCCCAAGTGACTTCTGCGGCAATTGGGTGCAGCGAGCAGGAAATCTGTCCTCTGTTTACATCATGATCGAATGTAGAAGAGGGCGGAGGGATTTTGCTGCTTTGGTGTGTGTGCCTTCATAATTATTGTGTGAAGTGTATGACATCAAATACATTTCACATACAGAGTGACAATAAAACACTTGAATTCTGATGGGCTTGTATGAAATGCATCTCCAGGAATCTGATTTGAATTGGATTTCAAACTGTCTTTGAATGTGGTTGGGATTGAATTGTATTGTATTGTTTTTTGATGCTTAGATGACAAAAATAATCAGATTGCAATTGGCTAAAAAAAAAAAAAAGATTTAGGATGCATACTGTTAGAGTAGACCGTGTACATTGTGGGTTAAAAATATAATGACATATAATCAACACCCAGGTTTGGTCATGTGACGGTGATTGCATTTTTGTTGCCATTTCCAAAATAGTGGTCTGTCAGGATAGCAAATGTTGCACTGTCAGCAATAGTGTTTTTGTTACTGAAAGTACAAAAAAAAAAAGAAAGTTGTTTCAACCCATGCAATAATTTTAATGTTTTAGCATATCCTAGATTACACTTAAACTGGTTATAATACATTAACTAAACAAAATTTATATAAAAGGAGTTATGAGGTTACAAGTTATTGTGGTGACATATATATCACACGTTAACATTATAACAGTTGACAGAATTTTTTTATGTGAAAATGATAATGAGCTGCTCAGGTAATTTAATGAGTTATTTTAGTGTTATGTATTTTCTGCTGCTCATTTCAATTTTAACAAATCAACATGTGCATTTTCATTTGAGAAATAAATGCCAAATGTAACAAAAATGTATCAAATGCCCAATTTCATATATATGTAACATTACACATATTTCACAAGGATGGGTTGTATTTTAAAAACAGCTGCAGAAACGTTATAAGTGGTCCATTTGGTCTGTTTTATATGCCCAATAATTTTCCTATAAAGAGAAATTGATCAAGGATCTTAAGATGAGGGTTTAGAAATGTTTAGAATAAACACATTTTCTAATGGCAGTTCCATAAACCAATGAAAATAAAAATATAGAGTTTAATATTTAAATACTTAAAACATATGTTATATATAAATACATTTTTAATAATGACTGTAATCAAACTGGTTTCCCAGATGCTCACTGTTTGCTAATGGTGGGATAACAACTACCTGCACTAAACTCATCCAAATAGTTGAGCAGAGCAATAAAAAGCACACAGCAAAAGCATTTTCGGTGAAATCAACCTATAAATGACTTGGTGTCTCTGCATATTAAGTTGAAATACTTATTTTAACAGAAGAAAATCACACGCTTTAGCTTTAAAATTGACTGTGTCATTTTAAATGGATCTTGGCTCTCCCTTTCCATCTTTATTTAACATAAAAGTCCCCTCTCTTTTCACTGATAGAGAGCAATTGAAGAGAGAATGGCTTGTAATGCTGAGAATTATCAGAGGGCATATCAGTTGTCCCAGATCACCTCCCTAACTCGGTTACTGTTGGAAAGGGTCTTGCATCGCTGGCCTGGCAGCTACTTAAGACGCCCCTCCAATTCCCTTCTCAGCTTCATCGTGTGCAGCAGGCGGCTAAGAGCATATTTTGTACATTAGCACAGACGTGTGCCTCCGCCACCGATCAGGATTCTCACACTGCCTCGCTCTGCAAGTGTGTCGCTGTAAAGGGGTCAAGGTTTAGCTACTTAGCATGGACCTGTTAGCCCCTGCTGGTAGACGCCGTAACTACACAATCTGGTTTGTTACAAAAACGCATATGTGTATATTTTTCCATTGACAGACCTTCGAAAGTAGTAGGAAACATGTATATCACAAATACTATAATCATAAACACAATTCTGGTTTTGAAATTGATTGGTCAGGCTGGGAACTTTTACTGTTTATATCGCTCTTTTCCAGCAATACAGAGAAGAATAAGAGTAAATAGCCTATCATAAAAAAAAAATGGTGCCAGAAAGAATACTAATAATGTTTTTAGGGGCCATTCACAAAACGTGTTTTGTATTTAAAAGTGTTTGATGCAGGGTAGTTGAAACCTGAAAAAAAAAAACTGTCATGTTTCTACATAGAAAAACAATGAAAGTTCAGTGCAATACAATATATTAATATGTATAAAGTACACTTTTCCAAATACATACACCATTTTATTGTGGATTATGATCATGGTTGCCAGGTTTTCGTAACCAATTCCACTCAATTTCTATTCGAAACTAAACCAAAACTAGCCCATTTCCGTTTCGAGGGCGTCCTTTGGTAAAAATCTCAAGATAAAATACGCGTTTTGTTTGCCGAGGTGCCACAGGTAAAATTAGCATTCCAGGGTCTGAAAATGAACTTCTTAGGAATGCTTCAACCCACAGACATGGAAAAACAACAACAACCCATGGCAACAATGTTAAAGTAGCCCGATTCTGCAGGAAAACCGCAAACTTGGCAACACTGAGTGTGACTCTTTCCCCAGGTCACATAGTTATATTAATAGATGGTGAAAAAGTGACCGTTTTTAATGAGCAAGACATAATAGGAATCAGTCAACTGATTCTTTGAAATAATGATTCAGTCAGGAGCAACCAGTAGTATGCATGAAAAGGAACTGCTTTGGCTTCATGTGGAACATGGTCGGAGGAAATTGGAGCAAGATGTTGTTTAAAATATAAGTTATTTAATATTAATCTCTTGTTTGTTGAGCCGTAGTTTTAAATCAGTATCGATTATTAAAACAACTCAAATATTAGTTGTTATATATTGTTATATATATTTATAGATTTGTTTTAGACACACGCAAAAAGAAAAACACAGTCATACAGGTTTGGAATAAACATAAATAAGGACTTAAGCCTCATTTTTGTGTGAACTATCACTTTATTATGAGACCACCACCACCACAATAACAGGAAGTATGACTCAGACTGTCAGTTGCACTGTCATCTCTCATCCTTTGCTGCAAATCAGTAAAGTGGAGTCATTATAGTCACTGGCCTTATTCTGGTCTTTCTGCTGTAAAAAGCGATATATGCAGGTATTTGAAATGCCTTGATGCACATGTTGTTTTTGTAGTCATATACTAAATGCAGCAAATCACTTCTTTACTGTTACTGGTGCGATGCCAGAAACAAATCGACCAGCGCTGTCCTTGAGTGAATAACTTTCTTTTTGGTGACTCACTCCCTTTGTTTATTGGTTTTAATTTTATTCCATAGAGCGCGCTGTGGGTCATGTATATAAATGAAAGCAAATCAGCAATAGTTAAAGAGAGAACAAGATTAATTCACTTGGACAAATTCCTGGCTAATGCGTTTTATTTGATCTGTTGTCGTTGCATGAACATGTAATTTATCGTTGCCTTTTTACATACGAATGATTAAAGGGAAGGTGCGGCATGGATGATAAATGTGTCTGGCTGGATGTTCATATCAGCAGTCCTGTATCATTAGCATGGTGGGAAATGATGAGTCACCTGCAGCTTAACCAGGAGAAAGAAATGCAGGAGAAAGAAAACGCCGCAAATGCGGACATGCGCACCTTTTCCTTCTTTCTTTCTCCTACAAAGAGATCTGCCGTTATAAAGCAGCAGGTCTACTTCCTACAGGCTGCAAATGAGGAAGATATTGCTGAACGGGGATGAGGGGGGTGTTTAGGAAACCGACAAGGTGTAAAGCTGAGCAGGGCACAGAAATAATGACCTGCGATGCTAAAAACAGAGGGGTTTGTTTGAAAGAGTTCACCTGGAGACTATGAACAGCCCAGTTCAAGCTGGTCTGGGTCTGGTTACGGTCTGGTTTAATGACCAGTCGAAGCGATAAGTTACCTCAAAAAAGAAGATTTTGTCATTATTAACCCACTCGCATTTTGAAGCTTTTAATACTTTTTATATTCTGTGAAACACAAAATAAGATATTTCATGAATTTTGGGATTGAAACCCCAATCGACAAATACGATGGACTGTAATGAAGCGTTTCGGCAGTTATTAAACATCATATTTTCCTTTTAACACGAATTGGAAACACTTCATTTTTAGCAATTATCATCGATTTTATGACACAGGTTCTTCATTTAAAAGAAATGTAAGTGTTTAATCTCATCATTAAACATGACTATCACTCTATTATCCTATTTAACACCGTACAGTGCTTTGGCACAATCTGTATCGTTAAAAGCGCTATATAAATAAAAGTGATCGATTGATTATAACTATGTTTTGTGTTATATTACCTTAAATTTCAGAAAACTAGATAACGCTGCTATGTTAGGGTTTCCGACTCTAAACGTCTGACATCTCAAATAGTTTATTGTAAATAATGTATTCGTTTGTGCTCCAGGTTAAGACTGACATTTTGCAAATAATGATTATTTTTTGGTGAACTATAGTTTTAAGAGACCAGCAGGATCAGCTGAAAATCAGTTAATCATTTCTTACATCGCAAAACCTAACAGTAAAATTCACTAAATGAAATGGTACATTTAACTTAAAAATGTAAAAAAAAGATTTATTCAACTCAATATAAATCAACAAAAGACCATTCTGGAATAAACTGAAATGATTTTATTTTTAACTCCAGTGACGTAGGTTACAGAAAGCTTACTTCATGTTTTCTTATTTATTTTAAATAGTGTTTTCTGAGAATCCACATTTGTATGGCTGTAGGTTATGCATTAAATCTTTCATGGATAAAGATTTAAGATGTATCAGATCTTTCAAGATATATGTAATTCCTCCTGAGAAATGTAGTCTACTTCAAGGGATGAATTTACATCTATGCATTTGGCAGCCGCTGTTACCCAAAGCAAATTTAAGATATTTGATCAGTTCTTGCTTTTCCTGGGGATCAAACCCATGACTTTTATGTTGTTAGTGCCATGCTGTTTGAGCTGCAGGGAGAAATATCACCTGTAGTTTTATAAATATATATATATATATATATATATATATCTGACAGCCTTTTACGTTCAATATTTATTCAGAATCATAGAGCAATCTCACTCTCTTTATTTTCAATCTACTTTCCTTTATCTTGTTATCTCCTGATGTATTTTCAAGATATATATGGGCAATATATATGATTGAGTCAGATTTTGAATAATCGCGATTGCGTGAAATTGTGTGACAAGCTTTGTACTTTCATACGAGTGCACACGCTGTGTTCCTGAGAAAAGAGTAGGAGATACAGACTGTCACAGATTCCAGTAGATAAGAAGCTCTGTCAGCATCTATCTCCGGGCGGCCGTATAAATCTCTCAATAACATTAGAGAAACGCTGTACCTGCTAGCTAATCAAAAAGAAGATGGTGATTAAACCCTTCATCTGCGCGGATTGGTGATAACCTAAGAGGAATTCCGTGGCGCTCAATCAGTTACACATCTGAACCTCTCGGAATATTTATTCTACTGCTTTCTTTTGAAGTCTTGCTCATCTTCTCCCAAGATGGAATGAACGTTCAATGCACAGCCACTTTTCATCACTTAAAGTGCCGCAAAATCCATTAGTATCCTCTGTTATTGCCTCTGTGTGTGTGTAATGAAGGTAACATCTACTGGATGTGTATGATTTTCTCTGAGTGGGTGAGTGAAGGAAAAAAGAGAGAGAAAAAGAGCACTTCAAGGCACAATAAGTTGGTTGGAGTCACGTAGGTTTACATTAGGAAGTCTTTGAGAGAGAAACTAACGGAGTGAGGCCACATAGACCTGTTAGTAATATGGAAGGAACTTAATTGAACACCATAAGCAGTGGAGAGAAAGGCCTCCTAAGGTAATAATTCTACCTCACTTTGTGTGGAACGGAAGAAAGAAGGAGAAACATAAAAGGAATATTAAAAACTGATTTTAATAAAAACAGCTTGAAAAACAAAATCTCTTGTTGGTGATTCGTTCATGAATCAGACCGATCCAGTTTTAACATACTGACTCATTGATCCGGTACAGGCTTGAAATATGTTGCATGAGTCGTATTCACCACTTTTATAATCTTGTTTTTGTTACCCTTTCATTGTAATTGAATGGGAAAGATCAAACAGCACAGTCAGAATGTCTTTTTTTGTGTTCTGTGGAAGTATATCATTTGTCAGGTTAAGCAATAAGCCGCATTATTTTAGCAGAATACTAATCATGTTTGACCAAATTTACGCATGCCAACTATTAGTCATTCAAGAAATCACTACGGCTCTCACTAAGAAATTCTCTCAGCAAGTAACAAAAGTAATTCTGGAAATAATAAAAAAAAAATCTAACTCAAACATATACACAGTTTGTTATCCGACAGAAATTAATGAGCTCTATATGTGCAGAAATATCATCTTCCAGTAAAAATGCCATAATCGTTTACAAAAATTTCACACATTGTCTTTTCTATTAGCACTTCTGTTTCAGACATCATTTTATTTGCGGAAATGTTCCCACCTCTGAACTATCTCCATTTTTAGCTAATCTTCTAATTAGCGATGACACACAGTGAATACTGACATATAGAACAGTATAGAATATCTCTTGTTGTTGTTTTTTTTTGTTACGCCATTGTTCAGCGTCTAGTTTAGTGTCAGTGTTCTTCATGACTTGCTCCTCTCCGCTAGGCTCATTTTGATCACAAAAGCCTTTCTAATATTTTAAGAACAACAACAAAAACATGTTCTAGAGACTCATTTTTCATCGCAAATACAGGTCTTATTCATTTGATGCTGTGTACGTGTTTTGCTTCCATCTCCTGCTTTTGTTTTTTTGGAGGAAAGGAAAAAAATAATATAATTATTCATGCGGAAATGTATCTGAAAAATGTTTTACTCAAGTATAAAATTGTTTTTATTCCGACCCTCCATGTATCACTTATTTTGCTCCTTGGAGTGCAAAAGTAATGTAGAAGAATCACCTTGAGCCGTTCTTCCAGTTCAAATTTCCCTTTTATTCAGAAGTTACACTCTGCAAATTCCATTTACGCTGCATGGTTGAACCGAATGGTAAAATTGAAAACTGCCCATTTATGAATCACATTTGTGCCACATATGCAGTTCTCTTCTCACAGCAGATGTCTTTAGGGATTGCGATGGTACAAGACATTTAAAAAAAAAAAAAAAAAAAAATTCTCATAATCAAAAATTTAGTTTTTGTTCTACGGGTGTTTTGGTTCAAGTTCATTAGTCTCTGATCACTCTGCATGTGAGGAATCAATTTTTAATTAAAAAAAGCAGTATGACTTAAAAGTTATGTTTTTCTAAATTTTCCAAATATAGAAAAGCAGCCATAAAAATAAATACGCACTAATATGTTATTATACTGTATATAGTACACTGTAACTCTAATAATAAGAATTATTTCTTTATTTAACAGGACTGTTTTTTAACATTATGCTACATTATACTGTAACATACTAAAGTAATTAGGAAAGATCATTAAAATGCACATTAAACGCTACAGAAGTGGATATTTAAGCCTTTACGTCAATAATTTATGAGGGTTGGAGGGGTCGGACCACTAACCAAAACCCACACACTAAAAAAAAAAAAAGTTATTCCTTAACTTTTCTCAGATTAGTGATTTAAATGCAATATGCGAGTCAGTACATTGCCTACAGATGTGCCTACTGTTAAACACATGTATACGGATATTATAGAAGTGTGTTTTTATTGTAACGCTCGTACTGCAGGAGGCGTTCAATAGCTCAATTGAAGGGCTGCCTCTTACGCACGAGGCGTTCTAAATATGACACATGATGAGTCTGGCTGTTAGCATGGACAGAGGAAAGGCTATACCGAAACAGTATCAAGCTCAGATAGGGGACAGCATTGGCGCCAACTTCCGCAGTATGTAATATGCCTAGCAGAATGTAACCACCAGGACTAAAAATATTTCAGTGACGTCCACCTCATGGCATGATATCTCTATGTGAAATAAACAACGTTGACTTGACTTCTCGGGTTTCATCTCTAAAAAGGTTTCGTCGGTACACCTCACGACGGTGGCACCCCCCCCCTAAAATATGTCGTTGTTTCTTTTCTTTGTGGTCTGAATGGAGTACAACGCTTTGGTAATTCTTAAAAAAGTTTGTGGAAACGTGCAATATAATTTATGATTACGTTTATTTGCACGCTTTTATATATACTATATATTTTGAATCAGTGGGTGGAACATGTCTGAGTTAATTTTTGTCTACACGTAATTGGCCCAGCTTCACTAGTTTCATCGGGGAAAAAAAAGGGAAAACATAATATGTGTATTCTCGGAAAACAGTTCTTTTCGTGCGATGCTATTTTCAAATCATGCTAATCCCCAGGAAACCAATATAGTAAATGCTGGCAATCAAATCCAGTTTATTTTTGTTGACGGCTTATTTGTTGTTTTCGTAAGAAAAATTCAGAGGAAAAGAGAATACATAAAAAGGGAAAAAGTGACCATAATACATTTAAACAAATGGAAAAGGTTGTTAACAATGTGGAAAATATATAGGTTATGTAGTAACATTTTTGTATCTGAAAAATATTTTATTAAATTGATAAATTATGCAGAATTTTTTTTCTAAATAAATGGTTACTCTCTTGCAGCTGAGGAAGCTTTCCCAAATGTTCATATACTTCTTAGCAACTGAAAGTTTATTGTTGTACACATTTATCATAAAACTATATGTATTTATCTTCATGCTGCAGATTAATATTATAAACAGCTAGCAGAATAGTAGTGATAAACTGGTGTAAACTAATTTTGCTTGGTTTGTTTTTATAGATTGAAAATAAAATGCATTACAGACAATAATAGTTTAGGCAGTTATTTGGAGACATTACTGCCAAGCTTATTTTGTGTTTTCTGTGTGTGTGTGTGTGTGTTTGACAACAAGTGGTTTGTTCATCTTGAAGTTGTTATTGTGAACAGGACTAGTGATTATGGACCTTTGGACTTATGGTTTATGGTTTGTCATGGATGAGAACAGAACCGTTAAAACATGAGTACAAGTAAAACACCTGGACCCCAAAACCATGTTAACATTGTAAATATCATGCACTCTGTATTATTATAAGACTATACATACACCTATATAGTAAATACATAACATGCATTCATTTGCTTTTTAAATATATATATATATATATATATATATATATATATATATATATATATATATATATATATATATATATATATATATATGACAAAGTATGACAGATTGTACAAGGACAGACTTTAAAGATTTCAAGATTTTAGTTTAGTATTTCTATAAATGTATATAATATGTCAGGTGATTAATATCATATTCAATTATCCATTGGTGTACAACTGTTCCATTTAGGCTATACGATCAAAAATGCCTCATATATGATAATTATACAAGAATAATCTTGAAATGCTGTTTACAGTCACTTCAGATGAAGTACACCACAGGACATGTCAACTTCCCGAAATTGTTTCATGTCAGCTACACTCATACTAGTTGTCAAAAACATCTACTACTGTGTTCTGCTAATTACTCCACACAGAAATTACCACCTGTCAGTAAATGTTCACTGAATGACAGCGTGTTTCATTTCACTTATTTGGTTTCAGTTCTACATTGCTGAGCACTGAGAAAGTTTGAATAAACAAATATGTCCTTAAAATCAAAGAGTGAAATGTATATAAATATTTCTGCTCAATTCTTTCTAATAGTTTTTTTTTTTTTTTTTTTGCCATGCCCCTATTTCAAGAACTGACAGCACTTAGAACCCCCCCCCACACACACACAAACAAACAAAACAAAAAACTAACAAAAACAATACAAGCAGACAAACAATATTAATAAAAACAAAAATACTAACATTAGCTCATTTGAGACATTTCACTCACAATTTGGTTATGACTCCTGATTTAAGCCCTACAGTTATAGAATGCGCTTGTCACTTGTTATTCATAACCAGAACTGTGCCCTGAAGAGCAAAAGTTTTATTCTACCCTTAAATATTAATAATCATATTTTTTAAATATCTTAACTATGGATAGATAGATAGATAGATAGATAGATAGATAGATAGATAGATAGATAGATAGATAGATAGATAGCATTTTTAAACTAACATTTTTGACCTTTTTTTTTTTTAAGCAGTGTTTTGATTGTAGATTATTAAAAGCTGGAAGAAAACATTAGCGTTGCATGAGACAAATATATTAAAATAATAATACAGGATCTCCGTTAAAAATGATGAAATAATCTTTACGCTGCATTTGACGTCGTTGTTTTTGTTTGTTGTCTGTGCTCCGAAAAGAAGTGCGAACCACCGATTGAGAACCGATTCTAGTTTAGATGACTTATCTGAGAAGGTTTCTTCAGTAGTCTATGGCGAAGTTGCAGAGCGGTGCTGGAGCTGTTTTAGTGGTCACTGTCCCTTTAAGAGAGCGCGCTCTAGGGTGGCGCTTTCCTCCGCAAGGGCTTCTTGATATTAATAGTGTTGGTGTCTTGAAACTGACGTAATGCTTGGAGTCTGAGGTCCTGACAAGCGATAACATTTCTGATAAAGAACTGAGATCACTGCAAAAACCAACCTCCTTTTTTCCATCCCAGACTCAGGCGTTTTTACTATTAAACACAGTCTCCCAAGATTTCACGTGTACAGGAGCAATTCGCAATCTTACATCCCCATAAAAAAGAAATCATTCCCCGAGATCAACAAACAAACAACACAAAGACGCTTCATGGCTCACGCCAAAGCTCCACCATCTTTCAGACTGCAAAGACTATTGCAATTTAATCAACAGGTAAGGAGAAAGCGAATCAATGAGCATTGCGATCACGGCAGAAGAACGATGTGAATTTTAGCTGTAGTTCCTGATGGCTTTTAGGGGGAGAATGTTATGTAATGTTGAGAAGGGCGAAGGGATTTGGTGATGAATCAGTTGAGTGCTACTTTGCAATGAAAATAAGAGCACGGCTCTTCGGATTTCGGCGTGCCATTTGGGTTTTGAGGCTAAATTGCAAATTGAAATTGGCGACTTGTTAGCTCCCAGTAGTTGAGAGAAAACACACGAAGAGGTTTTTGGATTACTTTTTCCTTCCCATTTCGTTTCAGCTATTTCGTTCCGTGTTGCAATGCGTTTTGCGCAAGATACGATATCCCGAATGTAGTAATATCGTTTTTCTCTCTCTCTCGTACGTTCAAGCCGCGAAGCGTCTTTTATTTGCATTGTTTATGTGTAAACCGGTCGCGCCGCGCGCTAAAGTAGCTAAACGGCGCATAGCCCAAGTTGTAGAAAGTTTCATTGGTGTGTAGGCTACTGTTTTTGCGTAAATGATGCTTCGAGCTGAATGGCGCTTTCCACACAAACTTCGAAAACTTTCCGTAACTGATGTACGATAAGAAAACGCGTAGGCATGGCAACGCGCTGAACGTTACACTTCATTTTCCACATACAAAGAGGCGCAGGTTGTTTACATGACAGTCTGCGGATCTGAACGGCGCTTTTATCGCTATTTTGCGGTTTTATTCGAAGGCAGGTAGCGAAAATACGTCTTTCTGTCTCATTGCGTTCTTCGAGTCGATGGAGACGTGCGGCAAGTTTCTGAGGAAAACTTTATGAATAGCGGTAACGAGCTCCTGACTGTACGAATGCTCTTTTCTCATTTGGGTGTTTGTTTTTGTGAATCTGTAACTGTTGGGAAAAGCTTTTTTATTTGTTTTAGCGACCGTGTGGACAGCTTTCGCACTTGTGTGTGTTTGGGGGGGCTGTAGTTCACAAAGTTTCTTGTGGCGTGACCGAAGTGGCGTGATGGAGCTTATCACTTTCCAAAAAACTTTTCGACAAAAGTTCAGGGAATTGAAATAACTCCGCGTTAATCCTCTAAAACGAAGGCGCGCGTACAGATATTGTACTTTTTTCTTGGCGTGTACAGTAGTCGTTTTCTCCTTGTCTTCTCTTGTTGGTGTTATTCGTCGGTGGAAACTTTTGTGCGGGACAGGAACACGCTTCCAGTGTTGTAGTCATTTCTAACACGTTTTAACAAGTTATGTGCATGCGTGTGTTCATATCCTATACGTTTTGTAACATTGTTTGTATTTTGAGTTGCTGCAAGGTTCCTCAGTTCTGCAACTGTGGTACTGTTTCCAGTTAATTTGGTTTTACAATCACTTTCACGGTAGAATATCATTAGTACCTTCAAGTGGGTGGAAACGAGTATTTATCTTCAAACTGATAAAATCACCCACACTTCACTTAAATGTGCTGCACTGGAGCGTAACCTGTATCTGATTGTTATGATACAAAATCCCATGTTGGTTCCAGTAGATGAGTTGCGCTGTTTCCTGTAAACTGTGAAAGTTGCCACACTCGGGCAGTCTGGAAATGATATGCTCTCTTTTTCTTTCTGAAATAGTTTGTCGGTAAAAGTTTCTTAATGACAAAGTCTGTGCAGGCAAAAGCGGCTCATCATTTAGAGAAACAGAGAAACTTACAACTACAAACTTAGTTTCATATACAGTCAACAGTGAACCTCAGCTCTGTCGTCAGTCTTTTGCAGTTACATTTGCTTTATGTTAACTTTTTTTTTTGCATTTACGCGACTATTTTGTATTTAATGAACTTTTTCGCCCGCTTTATTGCCGTGCACGACATGGCTCGTTGTCGTTTTACACGCACAGCGACCTAGAGATCAGAAGAAAAATCTCCATCTGCTCGGAATATCATTTAATTCCCTGCGCATCGTAAACACTCAAATATGTGAATTCGTTCTTGCTATGCGTTCAGCGGTTTACTAGATTCGGTTCTCAGTCTGCACAGAAGAATAAGATCCACATGAGTTGTCTGATAAGACGCGTTTGAAGTGATTGAAAAGCTTGAGGTGTATTTGAAATGTAAATGACTCCACATCTGTGAGCTCTTTGGAGAGAGGCAATAGATCAGCGCTGTATAGTCAGGAACTTTACGGCTGACAAATGAATTTGGGCCTTGGTGGAGGGAGAAAGCAGCAGTGGGGGTCTTCCATTTGTTCTTCGTGGCTTCTGAGTTTGCACAACTTCTTTTTGGGCTAACTTCTTGCCGCACTGTGATTTGCCACTTGTGTCCCTGCGGCAGCTTCATGTGGCGTTGGTGCTGTTGAATAAGAAGCCTGTAGAGAAAATAAATTGTAGGGGATATTTTTTTAATGACAGTGAAAGAGAATAGATCGCGCTACCGTATTAAATCCAGGTGTTTGCTCGCAAAGAACATATTGGAACGAGTTGATGACTTTAAAATATCGTCATTTTTTTTTTTACTTTTCATGTTTGCTGCATTCGTATTCATTTGTTGCTCAAAACGATGTTTTGAAAACTTAATCTCAAAGATGTTCATGTTGCTAAGGACATAGTACTTAAATACAGTTTTTTTTTTTTTTTAATAGACTACATTAGTTTTTTTTTTAACATCATTCTCTCTCTTTTAAAACTGATGTTTTAAGAAGCGGCATTGTATTTTTTCCACACCCTATACGAGCGACAGGCAAAGCCGCAAAGGACCATCGCTGCTTTTGTTTTGAAATAACGCATCAATGATTTTATAGAAATTCCTTTTTGTTTTGTTTTTCGTGGTTAGAAATCTCCAAACATGGGAGACAGGAAAATTGAGAATTATTAATTTTTTTTTTTTGTATCCGCCAGATGAAATGCCAAGGTTTACACAGAGACAGCTCTTAATAATTGGTAGCCTTAAAAGCTTTTATAACATATGTTTGATTTAGCCTGCGTATGAATAGCTAGTCTTTTTTCCTCCGGATTTTCAAGAATAAAAGAGCCGCAGTTCACAGAGGTCGTCCCTTGTCTCGTCATACGCTTTTCATCCTGTTTTTAGCAGTGTTTTGAAGTCACTAAATGGCTCTGGATGTGTGCTATAGACTTGTTATGGTGAGTTATAGCAGATATATTGTAAAGACTTGCCATCGTCATGGATTTTCTCACTAAACTTTTACGCAGTATGAACGGATTTGAAGAGAGATAACTAGAAATGTGCATTTGTGAAGTCACTTGGCGGTATATATAAGTGTAACATGGAGAAAGTTTTTGTCATCCAAATTAAGTGCTTTAAATGTAAGTGTTTCTTTTGTTAGAAAAAATCTCGTTCTCTTCCCTTTTTTTTTCTCACACCCTGTGTGGGAATGAAACACAAGGACCTTTGACCTGCGGTGTCATAGCAACCTCCTTTATCCCGTTATAAAAGTATAATTTTAGCTTCTCCATGTATTTTATAATATCATATTTGATGGCTAATTTTTACATGTCACAAACGCAGCTGAAGTGTGTTTAACAGCTCCTCCAGATAAGAGACGGTTTGGGTCTCTGACTCTGTCAGAGCTGTTTGACATCACTTGTTAGGCTAATTATGTGGCGTGTAATATTTTAGTGGTTAGCGTACATCTGGTAAAGTTTGCTGACTGAAAACTCTCGTATTCCCAGTAGAGTGGTAGGTTGCACTGCAAACGAAGAAATAGAAATCGAAGTTCCCCTAAATCTTCGGTCTTACTCATTGACAAAAACTTCCTTTATTTTTTACCAAGAATATAAAAATAACTGACGTGTGTATTGAAAATGCAAGCTAAAGTGATGTGTGACGATAAACCTTTTATTGGTTGGATGTGTTGACATTTTGGCTACGTGTGGTTTTTCAAAGCTAGTGGTTCCCGTTGGGTTAGGTTTTCATATGAACCGACTTTCCTGAACTTTTATACTAAAATTAGAGCATCAGAAAGCACTTGTTTGATTAAAAACACTCGTCTTGTTAGCCTAGCTTTATCCCGCCGCAAGCCTCCGTGCTCGGCTTCATATCAGAAAAGTTTTCAGTTTAGATCTTCCAGCAGTGCCCACTTCCTCTCCTCCCCATTCCGACGAGCTGAGTTTAGTGCGTCCGCCGATCCTCCTGTCCGCCGGCCCCTCTGGAACGTCGATGAGTCAGTTTAGCCGTAGTTTTCTTTCTCTCTTTTCCTTTCTATCGCGGTGTGTGTTCTTTTACCTCGCAAACAGGTTTTCGCTTTTGCTTTTTTCGTCTTTTTTTTTTTTTCCTCTCCATCTCACGGTGGCTGCACGTTCTCCATCTGTGTGGTCTGGAGGCTGGTGCGGTTGACTATTGCTAACCTGACACAGGTTGGACAGAATGAGTCGAGAAAGAAAAGGTTTGTGGGGGGAGGGGGGTTACGGTGGTGGATGCGGGGGGAGTTTTCCTTGAGAATGTTTGTTTTCCTGTTTCCAATTTGGTCGGCCAGAGGGCCCGTACTGTCAGAGCTCCCATTCATGAAACCTGCTGTCAGACTGCCTGAGTACATGACACAGGATTTCTCTCTGCTCTTTTTGAGCGCGTTGCAGTGTCCATGTTGAGCTTTTTCCAAGTTGTTTTGGTAGATCATGCTTTTTTTTTTTTTTTATTGCTTCGTTTGTGCAATTTTATTATGTGATTGTTAATGTGTGGCGATCCTGACTTTCTCTCTTAATAATGACTCAATAAGTACTGTTTACACCGAGCACTTCCTTATTGCTAAACATGTGCGTTTTTGTTTCGTTACAGTGATCGAGAAGAACGGCATGGTGTGGTCACCCCTTGCGCCTAGGATCTTCTGCACCTGTGAGGTCTTCTGAGAAAAGGAAGTACGGGACGGCACATTTCACAAGCGACGCACGTAGAGCGAGTAAACTTTGCGAACACTGTGGGGAAAAAATGGAATGATTCCCAGGCCAGAATGGATGTGGAATAAAGGATACCTCGGAGGGCTCCTCAGGGAAGGGTCTTTGGATACTCTGCCAGCTTTGATATCTGCCTCCCTGTTGGATTTGAGTGTGATAATGCTATAACCCAATGCTTAACAGAGGTATGTATACTTACGATCGTGTGTTACAGCAACGCAGGGATTTCTGGCAGCGTGTGGCATTGTGGTTTTCGATGCAATTCACGTTGCACGTCTTCTAAACTAATACGTAGGATTGACAGAGAAGGACGTGATTCTTGTCGTCAGGTTTTCTGTGGTGTTGTGTTAGGGCGATGTAGCTTTAAAACTTTATTTATGGTAACTTTTAACCCAGTCTTCCTGTAGTTCAGGGCAGTAATCTAGACCGCTAGATAGCTCAAGCTGTTAAAGTGCTTTGATCTTCTGTAAGGCCATCATCCCCTGCTTTGGCGTTTATTACGTGGAACAGTAGAATTTACTGACTTTCTTTTCTCTGACTTTTTTTTTTTTTGACTATCTGTGGGTTTCTCCAGGGTAATAAGATAGGCCACACAAGCAGTATTTTTAAGTCTGTGGGGGCTTTCTTTGAGCTGTACATTTGTGGACCAGGTGATACTGTGGTCTGGTATTCTTCTCTGCCACTGTGTTTGTGAAAAGCTGGACTCGACAGACTTCCTCTCAGGAGATATTTCTGCATCGCATATATATATACATAAAAAAGTGCATAGTAGCACATAGATAAAATGAAGTATGGTTTTGTAGTTTAGCATTATAAATGGTGTTTGATTATGCCACGCAAAAGCTGCTGTCAAACACTGATAGTTTTTTTTTTTACGTGTTTTTGCAATTGTTGTTTTTTGTGTTTTAAAGTTATCACAATGCTCAGCTATTTAGATATGTTATAAATCGTTAAAACGGCATTAAGAGTTATTAGGAAATACTGTTAACACTCCTTTTTGGCTGAGATTTCAATTTTAAAAGCGGTTTGCCTACTTGCTCTGTACCGCACATGATTTTAAGTCTCAGGCTAATGAAGGGTAGAAATGCAATAATCTGAACTTCTGAAAGCGGCCGCATTCTTTGCGGTCTGGGTTGCGAGCAGTAGTCGTTCTTAAATGAGGTAATCTGAGAGTGTGTCACAGTGGACTGTTTTCTCCTGTGCCGAAATGTATAATAAACGACCTGTAACGGCTAGTGATTAGGGGATTCTGCCTATGTGAACGTTGCCACAGTGGAGGTTTCTCTCGTGTGCCCTGCCGTTTCAGCAGATTTGCGTAATGTTAAACATATGCCATCTTCTCCAGTCTGGATTTCAGGGGAAAACCTGCTTGTGTGTGAACACACACCACACTGGGATGGTTGAAATGTGCTTGTGCTTGATTTTTTTTTTTTTTTTTTTGTTTGGTGTTGTATGCGTAGATGTGGGGGTGATTTTGAATGGTGAGATTAACCCCATGGATCCTTCACCCAGAACTCCGACACAGGCTTGTAGGTCAAGGGTCACCTGAGATTCCTGAGTGCTAATACAGGGGTCCAGGGGCCCCTGATGGGGCTTACTAAGTTGTAATGCGTTTGTTCATCTTTTACTTTTTTTCGGATACAGATTGAATTTTGATGAACATTCCAATTTATAGACAATTTTGCCATTTCAGTGCATTTTTAAATACTTTTTAATTTTTATTAATTTAAATAATAAAAAATATATTGGGATGCTTTTATATGAATGTTTACTTAGATTTTGTATTAATTTTGTCTTCTCCTTTCAAACGTGACTTAATGTGTTTCTATGACATAGATTTGAAAGACCCTGTATTTAGAAATGCACATCTAATTCACTTTTAATTGTGTGGATTTGCTTTAAAATTATGCTTGCGACTCAGACTAAACCCATAAATGCTAATTCATGGCTGTTTTTTAGTCCAGCCGACGATTCTTGACAATGATTTACTGATATTACGCATTAAGCAGCATGTGGTGCGTTTGCACTTAAGTATCTTATATTTCCAAAATGAGTATTTTCTGATCTCAGCCCACTTTCAATTGCATCTAAACTAAAGTATAGGCTTTACTTATGTCCATATGCTTAAAGGTTCAGCTGTTACGCACTGGAACATCTCTTTGACTCGCATGCCCGTTTTTGGGTATAAACATGGATTTATGCCGTGAGTTAAAGCTTATGCTTATTACTTGTACCTTGCTTTGTATAATTTGGTTGAGTTATGGTGGGGAAATTTGAGTGGTCTGCATAGTTCTCCAGTAGGTGCCTGCGTGATGTATGGCATGCCAGTGTGCCGAGGGAGGCAGACGGCCAAATGTTTTCATAATGTTCATTTAAAAGTCTGATCATTCGCCTCCACCGTTTCTCGGTTTTTCAGCGCGTATAGAAATGTTTGACGCAGCAAGACTTTAATCAGCAGCTATATAGTACTCAACAACCACTTGGTTACTGTTGATAAATATAAAGGCTCTAAGAAAAAGGCTTTTCATTTGCAGGTAAAAAAGCATTTAGGAAGTTGCTGTAATACATTTTTAAAGTAGTTGATTTTTTTTTTTTTCCCCAGACGTGGAATTAGCATGCAAGCATGAACTGGTTGCCACTGCAGTGGAAATTCCACATCTCTATGCGTTTCAGGCCTGCTAGATAAACAGCAGAGCCTTTGCAGACTGAGAGGTGTCGGTCGTGAACGCGCCTAATGAGACTCGCTAGTTTGACTCCCAATTCTTGCCTGTAAGAATACGGTAAGCCGGGTTATTACAGACTTTTGAGATAGTTGCAAAACGGCGGTAATGAGAGAGGACAGAGGAGCGAACCTGCTGGCAAACGGCGAGGAATGGCCCGTATCCTCCTGCCAATTAGCCTGATATTCTCCACTCGTATGGCACCTCCTTGCAATAACCCCGAACCAGCACCGAACTAATCTAATTAGATCGAGAACACAAAAATGATCCCGGACCACTGGCAGTACGCACAATAAGGGAGCAATTTATTCTCGCGTGGTGTTAAAAAAGGAGGGAACGGTTGAGTGCAGGCCTGTTGTTTTTAGCGGATTGTTTCCGCGAGGCCTGCTCCATATGGTGTTGGAGAGGGGGGAAAAAGCCCCGGAGAAGGGGGTAAAGAACAAGGGGGCAGAGAGCCTCTGCGAAGCTGCAAAAACAAAACTTCTCCAGTCAACCCTCTCTAAATTAAAGGGTAATGCCGAGCACACCGCACACTCAGGAGTTGTTTGTTTAAAAAGCCAAACTGCATTAATCAACGTCTTCATCTTCATCGCTAACAGCATGATTAATCTGCTGTTTTTCCCTCCCTGCCATTCTTTTTTTTTTTTTTTCTTTCTTTTTTTAAAGTAATTGCCAATCCAATGAGCAGCTTTGACAGAGTGCTCCTGACCACATTGTTCACACATTGAGTGATGCCTGCACAGCATCAGTGCGCAGCAATATTATGCTTTTGGTTCAAAGCCCAGGTTCAGTTGAGTAGTGTAATGCAGATCGTATTACTTGTTTCAGATACAATAATGCAGCTACTTTAACCTGCAATAACTCTCTGCAACATTTGCGATCTTCTCCCCTCAGACCCTCTCAGATACACCCTGTCGGCCAGCCTTAACGTAGTTGAATGGTGCCTGGAGGCCATTGACAGGAGCCTCATGTATCCTGGCCGTGTCTTTGGCAAACACAAACAGTAGCCTTCTAAAGATCTCTCCATTTGTTTAGAGGAAGTCCCAGAGGCTCGTTACACTCCCCAACCCCCTTCTCTTGTGGCTATCAGATGTTTATCCTCTACAAGGAGGGCAATTTACAAATGTAAGTGTTGTCACAACACAGGAGGAGACAAAAGGCGTCACGTCAGGCAAGGATGCACCTCAGTGTAAGAGCGCCATTATTTTGCAGATTAGAAGGGTTCAGGTGTGTGTGGGAGCTTCTCTTAGTTTCACGTTGTGGGGAGGACTGAGGCCGTCCAGAGTGGCACAGCTACTGTTTGCTGTGATTTTGGCTTACTCCGTTGCACTGAAGTTCAGGTCTCTCACATGTCCAGAGTCTGTACTTGACCATCTAAGATAGCTTTAGGTGTAATCAAACTTCAAATTACGCTGTTGAGATTTTCTAATAGGGTTTTTGATTTTGAGTATTAAAATATGTTATTCACGGTGTTGGGTAACTTTTTAAACTTTAAGCAGATTGAACTTGATTTCACACGTTAAGCTTTACGTTTGCACCTGAACACATGCTGCTTGTGCTCTGACTAGCTTTTAAAGTGCTGCAGCACAGTATTATAATTTTTGTTTTTTTTTACTATTAACTAAAAGGCAAAATTAAAAGAATGCCGTCATTTACTCCCCTCTTGTGTCACCCAAGTGTGAATGACATTTTTTTTTTTCTGTTGAACGAAATGTCTTTTTGTTTCCAATATTCTTCAAAACATCGTCTTTTGTGTTGAGAAGAAACAGTTATACAATTTTACAACAGCGAGGGGTTAAATCAATTATTTGAATTTTTGGAATATTATACCTGTAGTGTCGCCCATATGTTACACAGCTTTCAGAATCATTGCACTGCAGTCCTTTTCACACAGCTGTCTGTCATAGCTAATGTCAGTTTCAGTCTAAACACATTTAACGCCACAGGACTTAAATCGCAGGTCAGGTCTAGATATTTAACCTGCTAACTATCACTCATCCATCAGTGATGCATAAGCTCTTCTTTCAGATTGCTTCTTTGATAATGCAAACATGAATGAGAAATCTTTTCGTCCCAGATTTGTTGCCAAACGCTAATAGGTAAAAGTAAGAGCAAAATCAGGAAAAAACGCATAAGGCTGTTAATATTGGCACGTCCACAGTGATGAAAAGTTAGGGTAGTTTATACATGTAGTAGAGGAGTAAAAAAAAAAAAAAAAGGAAAGAAATTAATATTATCTAATATTAAAAAAAATGGTTTGAATCATGTACGTGTAGAAGTTCACCTCACGAGCCCTTTCATGTTTTGGTCATATGACCAGTGGAATACTACTCATTTGGTTACCTTCCCGTTATTGCATGCTTTTGCTCGTGGACAGACCTTAAAAAGCAATCTATGGTTAATGGGCGCAAAAAAGTAATCACAAGATTTTTTGCATATCTTTCAGGCATAGCAAACCAGACGCTAACTGTCTGTGGTCAGACTTCGGCCTCAGATAGGCATCAGGCTGGAGGACAGAAAGACAGGAGTGGGTCCACTCTGTTAAACACAACACTAGTGTGTCCTGCAAGCTCCCTCTCCCCGTCTCCCAGACTGAATTCTGCTGGCTGCACTTCGTCTTTGTCAGAGGAAGATATAGAATTAGTAGCTTACCAGGCACCCCTCCCCTCCCCATCACTAACCCGCACCATCCCATAACTCTTCTGGCAGGCCTAAGGAGCTGGTTCCTCATCTGTGGAGGCCGCCACTCTCAACACCTATTATGGTCAATGGGCCTGAGTCCCTGTCAGGGCCTGCTGCCTTTTTGATTCACCACTCGCCTCGGATTCCTCTCCAGGTCGCCTTCTTTTTTCACCATGTCTTCGACTTCCAGATAGGAGATAAAATATCCATAAACAGCACTTGAAAGAGAATGTAAATGTTTATAGGCTTCCTGCAAGACTTATCTGATATTGTTCTTATTTATACGTCGGGGCTGGTTGACTTGGAGGCGGTCAGGACGGCCGAACTGGAGCCAAGCAGCTTTAAGTGCTCCTTCGGCTCGGCTTTGCCAATTGCGGCATGGGGGGGAAGATTTAAGCGGACAGTTGGACGGTGGAGGACCGAGCCAGTGACACCAGGCTGGAAAGAATGCGGTAACAATATGATTTGCTTCAGCACGTCCTGAGTCCTGCTACCTAAATTTCAATCCAATGTAGGGCATTATTTGGGCAGTCAGATGGGTCTTTTCTCGCCTATTTGGCAGTTTTGAATGTATCTTGACCTAGCTGGCAACAGCCTTATTTTAGGCCCACTTTTTGCTCACGCTTTTTTCTTATTTACCAACATTTCAGATCTGTTTCAAATGATTGTCTCTCTATTTTATTCAGAAACCCCAACTTCTCTAAATTCGCACTCCGTGACCAAATCTGACACCCTACTTTAGCACTTTTCTGGCACTAAACAGCGCTCGGATTTCCCATGCAGTATAGCTATGCCATAAATCTGCGTGCTACGACCTGCATGCTATAGCTAACTGGGGCGATGACTCTATAGGAAGCTGTTGAACGGAGAGAGCCAGGCGCTTGTGTAGGCGTCGGGATTGGATTTGTCAATTGTGCTGATATGTTGAGGGTGATCCGAGCCCCAAGCGCTCCACTCAAGGTAGAGAATTATTGTACAGAGGCTAAAACGTAAAAGCTCTCTAGCAAACAGTCATACTCTTGCGTGCGTTTACATGCACTTGCATGCACAGGCTTTAGTCATTTTATTGAGAGGAAATGTGTAATATTTGCACTTATACGGATACACAATTGCAGTGAGTCCAATTATGGCACTCTAGCACAGTGAAAACCACATATGCGCATACAGGCATTATCACCTGACCTTTTTTCTGACAAAGACATTGCTACAGAGGAAGAAAGGAACTCAGACGAAGTCCACAGCTCATGTAGGAACCAGGGGTTGCAAGAACCCAAGGTTGACGTATCAAAATTTCAGTATTGTTGAAATTTTCTTGTTACATGAAGAAATTAAATATAGCTTCCTATATCACAAAGCCTCCAAGTAATCAAACATCAAAATATATTTAAATATATTTGTATATATTTCATATATTTCATAATAATAATAATAATAATAATAATAATGCAATAAATAATTACTTATTGGGATGATTTACTTTGATTCTAATTTTGTGTGCATGACAAAATTGTATCATTCATAATGACTAGAAACATTTTTGAGATGCTGTAAAATGATATTATATTTTTCTCAAATGTTTAATCACATGACTTTGAAGCACATCTTAGAATTTATTTGGTAAATGTGTTTCCATCGCAGTGTGTGCCTGTGGTTTTGTTGAATAAAAAACGTATCCACCTTCAGCGAGCATGTTGGCACATTTTGTAAACCATTCAAATCTTTGCTTTTGCATTTTAATGCAATTTCCCAAAATTTGCATAAAACTATGTGGGCAGAAACTCGGCTACTTTTGTGTTCTGTACCAAACTGAGTACAGTCATTTGCAGAGAGATCAAATTGATCTATTTTTTAGCAACATTTTACTAGCTACTTACTATTTTAGTCAGCACTTCAGCACTTTTGACATCTCTATCTCACAGTATTGTTATCTCTCTAACATCGCAGATGATCAAGCTCTCAAATCCTGCAGGAGTGTTCCCGTCTCGAGCAGGCCACGTTCACCCAGCCTAATGATATGTGGCCTACTTCTCATGGTAAAAAGGCAGTGTGACAGACAGTTTGTGTTATAGATAGCGGTGACTTCAGACCTCTGCGTGTCTAAGGTATCATCTCCGTCCTCAGCTTACTTCAGCCGTCTTGTTTGGGGTGCCCTTTCTGCTAATAGTACGAATAGCTGGAGACCAAGTCGAGAGCAAGCGAGGTAGCATATTTTTCTGCCTTCGGGTCATCTTTCTCCAGTTTTTGATTTCTCTTCATGAGAAGTTACGGTACTTTTTCAGTCACAGCGAGTAAATATTAGTGCACCGCCGCACAGAAATTTGTTCTGCTTCACTAAGCGTAGAATGAGGCAGAGTTCCCATGATGAGAGAGACAGGCAGGTACGTCTTTGCATAAGGATCACAGATGGTATCAGAGGGTGTGGTTGTTTCTATCAAACAGCTCTGATGACTAATCAGTCCCAAGGCTATATGGCATTTGAAAGAAGAATTATTGTGCTAAGCAAATAGAGGAATCTTGTACAACCAGTGTGGTTAAACTGCTTCCCTTTACATAGAAAATACCATACAGCGCATATGACTTGATGCTCTCGTAGGTTGGTCCTTCTTTTGTCTCGGCAGTGGTGAAAAAGCTGAAATGTGTTTATTTAGGCAGTTCGTAGCGTCCCAGGTAACCTAGTTTGTGTGCAGGGGTGGGGATACAAACAACAAGTAGCGACTAACAAAGAATATTGTCTGTGTGAGGAAGGTTTATTTGAACTATTTGTGAGCTACACGCGTTCAAAGGCCCCGTCTGTAGCTCGGTGCTAAGCTTCAGCAGCTTCTGTAATGTTCAACAAGACAAATCTCAAGGTTAAAGCCCTTATTGGTATGTTAAGCGAGTCTTTCCAAACATGATTATGCGCAAATATTTTGCCGCAGATGTCAGGTGACATACCTGACTTTCTCAAAGAGTGCTTAACTGTGGCTAATCGCGTCTGATCACGTTTGGAAGCTCTCCAGAGAGGCAGCAGAGTGACTAATATAACAGGCCTAGCTGTCACCAGGATCTGCCTCTGGTTGTGGTTCTCCGGGCAATGTGATAAAGATAATGGGTTGTTTTTTTTTCTTCCCTACAGTGGCTAGAAAAGGTTTCCTCAGCAAGTGACATTTTGTAAACGATGTGGCAGACTCCAACCTTTGGCCTTTCACATTCAGCCAAACCAGTGTCATATTCTTAAAGGGATGTTCAGTACAAGTTAAATTGTTTTTTTACAACATTAAAGTAAATAAATAAAATATACAATATCTATTTGAAATGCAACTAATAAATCTTAATTTAATAATAATAATCTAATAATTATTTGTGATTACATAAATGGAATTAAAAATCAGGTTTATCTAAAATGTCTTTGCATGTATTTTATGAAAGTTTACAGATTTTAGATGATTGCGATAAAAGTACAAATAACGATTTACTTCTTCACAGAAATGGTTAATTAAATATTCCTGTTATAGTGTTTTCATGCGTCAAGTTGTGCCTGTTCTTTTGCATGTTTTTAAACTTGGAGACAAATTTGAATTATTTTCTGTAGACAGAGCTTAACTTGACTTGAACCCGGAACATTCCTTTAACTTTGACTCAAACGAAGACCCCACGCTTTGAAGTTTATTTTCAGACTCGCATGCAAGATATTGCTTTAAGATTTCCGTGTGATACAACGCGTATACTTTCAGTCATGTTTTTTTATTTAGTCAAAGAGTTCCTCTGCATTTTCTGTTTGTTTTGTGGAAAGTCAGGTAGTCGGTTTAAAATGGCTAGAGTCCTATAATGAGATTGTGAGTGTCACTTTAGAGAAGCCTAAGGTATGTCGCAACGTTTTGTGCTTTTAACTCAGAGGGGAAATGCATCTCAGGCTGTGGTTTACTGTTGGTTTCACACTGTAGCTGCAACGGCTTGCTTTGAATGGTAAAAAATATCATTGCAGCACAGGAGGAGAATCGGCTTTATTTAAAACTTTCTACCTGTTCAACTTTCTTTTTCGTCAAACTCGACGTTCAATCATCTCGACTCGTCTGAAATCTCTGGATATCTTATCTCAAGGTGCATTTCAGAGTGACTCCACGTTGGTGGGCTGCAATCAGCCGTTTCCTCCTGGGTAGGACATCGGGGAGATGTCAGCTCGTAAAAACCTCATAACCATTTCAATCATCAAGGTGCAGAGAAGGAAATTAAAGCTATTGTTCTGCCTGCAGGGCCATTTTAACTGTCTGCTAGTCCTTCATGGGAAAGTTAAAAAACATCACAGAGCAGGAGCTGTTTCTGCTACTCCATAAACGGAGGCGCGTGAAAAGAGAAGAGCGGCCCAGCGCAAGCAGAGCAGGGGGAGAACTGAGGAACCCGAGCAGAAGTGATTTCTCATCAGTGCCTCGGGTAGCACATTGTGCAATGAACAATCACGTCTGACTTTTCCTGTTGCTTAATAAATATATATTTTTAGATGGGTACTAACTACAGCGCTGCTGGAAGTGTCACATGTGGTGTGACTTGATTTCTGAACTGCAGAATTTTGAATTTCACTCGAGATTGCTTGCGCGGTTTGGCTGCTAATTAGTGGTGCTGGTTTTATCATGGCTTTTATTCATTTTTGATTGTTGACTTGCCACTTTTTACGAAGATTATTCAGCAATTCAGAAAGTTTCCAAACTGCATTCCAAAATCGAAATGCAAATAAGAGATTATGTTTTGCATAAAGAATAATTACTAAATATATGAAAAAAATATATTATATTTATGTACATTTAAAATGATCTTTGTTTTTTTTGTTACTTTATTGTCAGCACAAATATTTCTTGTTTTCAAAGCATTTTTTAATCTTCATAATCTTTAATCAGAATGCCTTAGCTTGCTCTTCATCTGAAACAAATTTCCTTTTCTGCTGATGTCTCTTGAGTCACGTTAAGCAATAGCACAAAAGTTCTTTAGGCAATGTTTTTGCATATCCTCATTTAATCTGGGTAATTTCTAGCATACAATGGCCACTGTTCTCCATCCACGCTGTTCCTAACGCTTAAGTCCTGCCCTCATTTATTAAATGTTTTTTCGTTAAATGTCCTGTTTCGCTCGGACATGTCACATTCTGGAAGTCAAGCACGTTGCAACCGGCAGGTCACGTAAACGTGAAAAAAAAAAAGCAGCCATTTCTCAGGTCCTTTAAGTTCCATGAGGTCTTTCTTCCCATCTGTCTCTCCTTTCTTTCTTTCTCTCTCTCTCTCTCTCTTCACACGCACGCGTACACGCACACTCTCACACACGGTGGCGTTGGCGGAAGCCTGTTATCTGCAGTTCTCTCTAGAGCGCGTGATCCCTGCCCCTCTCTGGCAGCTCGGGGCCTGTGATCACAGGAAGCTTAAGGGAAGCAGTTGTTCTCTGTTGTCTCCGGTTCTAGCGTGCGCTGATTGAGTGCACAGAGGCCAGGTCATTCAGACAGGGGCCTCCGCTCCTCCCCCTCCCCGATTCCTGACTGGAAGGCCGATTGGGGAGACATTTGGGCAAGACTTGGTAGAAAGTTCTTTTTTCCTGTTGTGGTGCAATGGCACTCTGGCCAGAAGGTTCTGGGTCTTGCAAATTAAGCAGGTAGTTGTGAACAAGGCGTCTGTGTGTTAGAAGGTCAAGTGCTAATTTAAACATTTCTGTCTGATCACACCTTTTTCTTGGAAATTCAAAGGTTTCTGGTTTGAGGTTGACCAATATTTGCTGATATTTAAACTAAGTTTGAATATTTTGTAATAACGTTCAGCAATTTTTGTAGAAATTGTTCAGTTATGTTAAAGTCGACCCTTAAAAATATTTTGTAATTATTAAAATAATATGTAGTTCATCACTACTGACACTTTATTTTATTTTAATATGCATTGAATAATAATAAAATAAAATAAAAATAAATGAATGAATAAATAAATAAAACAAAAAAAGGCAAAGAGGAAAAGTAATAGAAATAAACTCAACTTTATGCCATCATTTTGGCATGGCATTTTGAATATTTTTCTGTGTTATACTGATGTGATAAAGGAATTTCTGTTATACTAACAGAGGCTGCTTTTATTTATTAAAAATAATTTTAAAATTTTATTATATTTTAAAGTAAAGATTTTTAGTTTTACTATTCTACTATCAAAATGTGATTTATTCTTAAAAAGACACAGCTGGATTTTGAGTAGCCATTGCTCCAGTGTCACATGATCCTTTAGAAATCATTCTGATTTAGTGCTCAGAAATCATGGTGGAAACCATTCTAGTTTAAGAATGCTTAAAAAAAAATTGTTCAAAGAAATGAAATATATTTAAAAAGGGATTTTTTTTTTTTAATAATAAACTCTTTTGTCCTTTTTTATAATTTTATGTATCTTGCATAATAAAAGTTTAATAATATAATAAAAAAAAAAGAAATACAAATAACCAAATGGTTACGTAAGTAATATTAGCAAATATTTAGCATTTTAACACAAGAAGCATCTACTGGTAAATTAGTATTTGAATATGGAACCATATAGCAGTTTCCTCTATATTCAAATGATGTGAAACTTGTGAAGAAATAATATGATGAAATATTGGGATATCTGTCAAGTGCGTTTTGGTCGAGTGCAACAGGTCCACATGTTCTTCAGTTTGACTTTAGTTCAGTTGATTAAGAGAAGAAGGGGAGGGTGGGGGGTGAGTTTGGGAGGTGGGTTAAAACCTTGCCAACATTGCCAAAGGCAACAGTTTTTGGTGTTGTTTCTTTGATGTGAATGAGTTCTCATGAATAAACATGAAGGGGGGTTGTGTTGGTTGTATTGTGTACCGTTGACATGCCACGTAAAAAAGGGAAAAAAAGTCACAGAGAGGCAGTTAGTCACGGGCCCTTCTTATTGAGCACGTCACCCTTTCACAAGCTGCCTCATGGAAGGAAAACAGGGGGTGAAGAGAATTATGGGAAAAGCTCTTTATTTTTGACATGCCAACCCCTCCTCTCTCCTTACTCCACAAACACACACTCTCTCTCTTTCTGACGTTTCTCTGTCAGTTTTGTACTTTCTCTCTCTCTCTCGCATGCTGAAACGACACATCGCTTAAGGTGAGGGGACTTCCTGTCTCAGAGTCGTATATGAGTTGTATGTTTCCAGGCTGGATGATTCCACCACAAACACGTAGGAATGAAATCATCCCCTGCAGGTCTGTCAACTTGAAATCTTCCGTTTAATGCGCAACAGTCATTTTGTATGTAGATAAAGATTTAACAAGGTACAGCAAACTATTAATGAAGGCTGATGAGGTATGATTTTTTGAAACACGCTTTTATAATTTTATGCAGAGCTTTCCATATCTGTTTTTGTAACTCCAGAATCATAAAACCTGGCTATCTCTACAGGTTTTAACGAGGAACGCCGTAGTCTTTTCTTCAAGTGCTCTTTGCTATTATTTTTCCTTTTTGCATGCTGATATTTCAAAGCGAGTGGAATATTGGGCGTAGCACAGATCGGCGTTCCCGGACATCTGTATGGAGACAGATTTTGGCAGTCCACGCCTCCTTCAAAGGCCTTAGTGTTGCAGTGGCAGTATTCGTTTTTTTTTTTTTTTTTTTTTTTTTTTTTTTATCTTCTTCCTCTCTCACTTTGAGGATGGGAGGAGATTAGTATGCCGTTCCATACACGCACACACACCCTCTGAAGAAAGCCCTGTGTTCTGGCAGGCCTGTTGATTTATTTCAGTCTCTAAAGATGTCTCCTCACTTCTTGTTTACATTAAAGGTTGAATCCCTTGTGAGAGGCTGCCTACGTTCCGCACTTTCTCGTTTGATATTCAGCTCTTTCTTGTAGAATCAGTATCCTGATTTTTTTTTTTTTTTTTTTTTTTGCTGATGACTAGATGCTGCTTAAGAGGAACTGAAAAGATGAGATCATCGAAAAGAGATTACGGTTGCTATGGTAATAACGTTTCTTCATTTTCAAATGACATGGTAACGTGATGTTTTCGCCACTGGACAGCAGCATTAGAAACATGGGACTTGAAGTTAACTGGGAGTGCAGCATATGGTGCCAAACCGGAAATGTGTGCTATTATACAGACGTTTCTTATAGAAAATACATAATTGTTTCATTGTGTTAAAGACCCTGTGAACTTTCAAAACCCTATGGGTTTAAGTCCATCTGTGTTAGCTCTGATGACAAATAGTGTACTCCTAAAAGTTGGCAAAAGTTTTTTGCTACCATATTAATTTTAAATATTAATTTTAAATTATCTATCTATCTATCTATCTATCTATCTATCTATCTATCTATCTATAGATAGATAGATAGACACCTGCAGCTGACTAGCTGCAAGTCACGATCTATGTCTGTGACATAACTAAAGCCTGTTGGCTATTTGATAATTTAAAAAAGAAACATTTCCCTTTGATGTCTTCCTGGTTTATGTCAGTGATAGCTAAAACTAAAAACAAACTGTTATTTTTTTTCTTTAGAATGTTTTGATTGTTTTTGTTGTCTTCTTTTGATTTTTGTTTACTTTGGGCTCTTTCTTTCTTTCTTTCTTTCTTTCTTTCTTTCTTTCTTTCTTTCTTTCGTTCACATATATTTGTAACGTAATGCATATAAAGTGTTTTGGTATTCAGTTTTTTTTTTTGCTTTGTTTTGTCTCAAATAAATTTTTTTTGGTTTTGTTGATTGTTTGGTTTGATATGCTCCATTTTCTTTCTTGTTATTCTTAACCTGTCTTTGAGTGTTTTATTTTTATTTTGGTTGTTTTGCTTTGTTTTTGTTTTGTTTTTTGCTTGTTTTTTTGTTAATGTTGTTTTCTTTGCTTTCATATGCTCTTCTTTCTTTCTTTTTTTTAAAATTCACAAATCAAATTTATTTTTTTAATTTTTTCAACATAATGCGTATAATGTGTTTTGGTATTCAGTAAGAAGCCCGAGGCCATGTTGTCGTGATGCCATGAAGACAGAGCAGCCCTGCTGTCTCTAGCTGCCTGTTGCATCCTCAAAGTCACTTATTTGCGGCACGAGTGCTACTCTTTCTCTCAGTTTCTATGGAAATGCCTGCTCACTTGATTGGCTGTTCCAGATTGCACAGGAGATTTCAGTGTTTTGCAAACGGACCAACAATAGTGGAAGCAAATAAAGTAAATTGAAAGTAATTAAAAAGTAAAATTCATAGAATTTCTTCCCAAAGCTTACGATGCTTTTATCTGCTGCTGTCAGGATTTCTCTTAATCAGTATAATTGTACATTTAAATTTCTTTACTCTGACGTTCAAGGAAAGAAAATCCATTTTCAGATGTATGGCATAGAGAAATGTCCTGCATCTGAAGAAGAAAAATAGAGCACTTAAATGAAATTGACTCGGTGTCACAGCTTGGTAGTTATCTTGCTTTAGAGGCAATTATTTCTTTGCCATGTTTTAGCCCAGGGTCAAATTAATGTGACACACAGCCGCATGGTTCATATGTGAAAGTGTGTGTATCACCCGATTTGGGGGGTGGATATGGGTGACGTGAGGTGGGGGGCCACTGACTCAGAGCCCAGTTCCTCCTCTTGACATTTCGCTTTAATGATAATTAATTGCACTGCTTCTATCTAGCATCTCACATATGTGTTTTCCATAGACCCTCCGCATGCTTGAAACTCTGCTCCACAGACAGTAATGTGATTTATTCCTAATGTTACAAACGAGATTAAACTCCTCTGCAAGATGGATCGGGGTCCTTCGAGTCCTTTCTCACCGCAAAAGTCTGCGGTGGTGACATCATAAAGGATAGGAGGAATAATAAAGGAGACGGTACAAGGTGGGATTGTGGGATGGCTGGGGGAACACTTTTATGACGTCTCGTTCTTAGACGTGACCGCACACACATGGTATGCCTGACGGATCCGAGTTGTGGCTAATTGCCATGTGTGCTGTTGAATATACCATTGTTAGAATGGAAGGCAGGGCCCGTTTCATTTTAAAGTGATGTTTTTCTAGCCTTTTTTTTTTTTTGGATGTCATTCTCCTTTTGTAGCCCCAAAAACTTGCCTATCGGTAAATCCCAGAACATGCAAGTAAAATCAGACAGAAACACAGTTCTTTATTTGAGTTTGATAAAGTTTAGCTCTGCCGTTGCTATGATCGTACCAGTTACTCATTTAGAAATTAATTCCTCCACACTGTCTTCCAGCCATGACGGAAAGCAATTAGAGCGTATAGTTTCTCTCTCTCCTTTTTTTTTTTTTTTGTCTATTGCTTCAATTTATGATGCCGGTAAATAAAGGATGCAAAATGAGTCTCATCATTTCGGATCTTGGGGAACTCAATATTCCGCCTGACTGATCCACGGCGTGTGTGCCCGCGCAACTGCTTTAGTATTTATATGAGGGAGCGTCAGCCTGCGTGTGTGTGTATAGGGTTTGTTATTTAAGACTTCGGTCAGATCCACCCCCCGACGGATTGAAAGCACAGGCCTGAATTATGAGGGGCGGTTTGGGTAATGTATTTTTAATAAACTGACTTTCTGGGTGGAGAGCTCGGAGTGACCCAGGCTGCAGCGCTCCATGGGGTCCTCCAGCTGTGTGTGTGAATCTCCGCTCCCATGTGATCCTCCTGGGGGCCGCGATGTAGAGAGGATTACATCTGAACTCGGAGTGAAATATTAAGGGGCAAATGTCTGGGACCAAAATAAAGTAGCTATGGGCTGGCTTAAGTAATTGGCGGTTTGTTCAATTTAGTCAGGAATGGCTTGCTCGGAAATGAAAATTCTGTCGTTATTTACAAATGTTGTCCCACAACAAGTTTCTTTCTTTTTCAAAACGCAGACATTTTAAAGATTGTGCTGGTGGCTATGTTTCATGTAGCTGAATAGGCAATGAATCTTTAAAAATTCAAAAAGAACGCAGATTCCATAAATGCATCATACTCCATATGATAAAAAAAAAGTGTACAAAGTTTGAGGATTAGATGGTGCAAGACTTTTAGCTAGAGCTTGTTCCATAAGTCCACAAGTTGCTGTCCTCTGACAGATTCAAGTGGATGAAATATATACTTCAAATAATGTGTTTGATATATCGAATATTATTATATTGAATGATACATGTTTGTGAAGACATTGATTACAGTTCAAACGGTGCATGTGCTTTTTATTTGTCTGTAAGTTACTTAAAGACTGTATACTAATCTTCAGTCTGAGGCTTGCAGATTTGACCTGGATTTTTCTTTTTAGTAGTGTTGAATTGAATCCTTAGTAGAAGCCAGCACAGTTAGATTTGCTAAAGTTAATACACGTAGCTAACTGTTAATTTAATGATGTCTGTCAACATGCTGTATAAATACTGTCCAAAACTGTCAATAATAATGTGTAGATTGACCAGTCCTATTTGACAGCATAGAACATTGCTTATAGTTAAAGAAAGGGTGTGTGTTTGTGTGTGGGTGTGCATTTTTTTACATTTTTTTTTTTAAGCAGACTCATTAAGCAGTACTCTCTTGCTATGCAACACCTCGACACACTGCAGACGCACTTAACCAAAGCAACTGTAATGAGCACACACAGTAAAGAAATGCACAAAACTCAAACGTATGCAGAAACTTTTACGTGTACTCCCGCCGCCACCAGGGTCTAACCTCAACCACCCGGACATTTTCTGGACTCCGCAAATCTACTGCCTAGTGGGAATGACTTGGTGCCATAAGTTAAACCCTACCACTAAAAATCTCATCAATACTGACCAGGCTGGGCCGGATGGCTGAGGAAATCCCCTGTATTTGTTGTTGTGTTTGAAACAAGATCTCTTAAATGAGTTTGACAATGAAGATGACATATTTGGAGTCACATTGCCTCTTCACAAATGAGGCTCTGTGTGTATGTGGCCGGCTCTTTTGATACTAGAGATGGGCCAACAGGAAGCAGGCCAGTGCTGAGTTTTTCACAGGGAGCTGCCTGTGCGATGTTAGAGGAGTTTGTGTAGACGTAAACCCATGGCAAGTGTCTGTTTGAACATTAGTTTGCGACTGAGCGATCCTCTTTTCATCTGTAGTTCGTTTTGGATCATTGTGATGTTGTGAAGCATCCATCAGATATGAATCGTTTTGAGTTGAACTGTTAAGTGTCTGTAGTGTCTTTAAGTGCATGCATGGAAGTTCAATAAATGGGTGAAGAAAGTGACGTGACATTTGTTAATGTGTACAGATGCATTCATTTTTAATGAATATTTTAATTAAAATATTAGCGGTATTACATATTATTGTTATTTTATGCATGATACTGAGATTTTTCAATTAAATTGATTATTGATTAGATTTTTTTCTATATGATATTAATATTAATATCCACATATATATATATTCCATAAAAATTGTAACTGCAAAAATCTAAAAAAAACTAAATAACATGAGAAGTGTATCAAATAGCATGAGAGAGGATTATGTTGGAGTTTTTTCTTTCACATCATAGGACACATTAATAGGTCATCCACCCATACATAATCATAATTCCCCAAAGTTGACGACAATGTTGGTCTGCTTTGTCTCCGTTTAAAAATATCTTTCTTTGCAGACTGAGCACATGCACACGACCCATTTAGTTCTTCAGCATGCAGAATTTGCATCAGGTGACTTGTTAATCGAATTATCCTGACGTGTTGCACTTGTCATTAACGCTTTTCTCCGCAGGAATGTTGTGTCGCAGCATTGTCAGTGGATCGCGTATACAGCGTGTTTTGTGTTTGTGTGTGTGAGATTAAATCGCAGCAAGCTCTTCCATCACCGTGTCACAATGACATGACGAAATGCCTGTCGACAGGTAGATTTCTCTGATAAAAAAAACAAATGTCAAAACATAATATAGCAGCTTTAAGTCATGTGGCTGATGAAAGCCAATGACAGCATTTTGTTTATTCGCATCTCTAAGACCCCCTGGAATTCTTCACTCGGTTAACGCTCCCGTACACAGTGTCGGAATCGTCGGTTTGTAAGCTAGTCGTAGTAATGCCCGCTTATCAAAGCCCCATGATTGAGCTTTGACTCCTGTCATTAGATTGCATTAGCTGAAGTGTCATAGAGCGCTCGAGGGACAGCCCTGCTCTATCTTCTGCTCTGTATGCAGACAGAGGCCGCTGTCGATCCATTCACCCCCTCCTTACTTTTTTTAATTAAGAAAATTGATTGTCCTGTCCTTTTCAAAAAGCATATTATACTTTATTAAGTAAGTTCTTGAGTAGGCACAATAACAGAAGAGGAGCAGTTTAATATAGGAAAGGAAAAGGAGGTGGGGGTGGATAGTGAACCAGTGATTTGAATTGACTGGTACAGGAACGCAGCAAATGCCTGGGAGCTATAAAAGCAGATTATTCGGTTTCTGATGGCGGCCTGGAACGGTAATGTCTCACCGCTTCCCCTGCAAGTTTTTAATGTAATTGTACGCCATATCAGGTATTAAAAACTTTTCTTGTCCTCCCGCTCCATTCCTTTTTGCTTCTTTCTATGTTGGTTAAGATGTTACTTAGTATTCGATCCCGATAACAAGGCTGTACCTTTATTCTCATAAACTGAGGGACAGTAAAAGGAAAACGTGAATCGGAAAGCGTCCGTTCAGTGAATCAATAGCTTTCTAAATACGTTGTGTAGCCTAATATGCTATATATAAAAAAAAAATCAAGTTCATTTGATCAACAGTTTATTAAACAGTAGCGGGGATCAAATCGTTTAGATTTAAACTGACTTTAATTGTGAATTGATCTAGCTAAATCATTGAAAAGACCTGACTCCAAAGAAGAATTGCTCGCAAATCTGTTATTTCAATGGCTAGTGGGCATGTTTACTCACCAGCTTTACACAAGAGTAATATCCAGCAGACGAAACATTTTAGAGCACAGCATAATGTGTATATTTATGATGGATGGGAATTGCATATTTTATAATTCCGGCTATGATTTTTCTTATTGATTCTGTGTTCCGTTTAAGTACTTTTTGAGGAAGAATATTTGGGTGTGAAGAAAGGTAATTCATATTACTACCCTATCAGTCAAATAATGAGATAATGTAATAACGGAGAAAATATATCTACTATAACTTTGTTTGCCCAGACATTTTCAAATGATATTTCATGCACTTTATAGAGGTGTCAAAAATGCAATAATACAAATACTAACTAGATTTCAGTTTATAAATAAACAAATAAATAATGGAATATTTATATATTTACACAAAAACAATAACAAAAACACAAATTGATGTATTTATGATTTATTCAATTAATTTAGAGTGTGGTGCTCCGTTTTCACTTTATTATCATTTCTATTGTCATCATTTATATATCTATGACTTTTGGTAGCCTGTAAAACACAATTGTAAAAATTCCATTATAAGTTTTCCACGACGTTGGGACCTGTTTGCAATACATAAAAACACATGTACAAAATCACCAAATGAGTACTTTTGCTGTGCGAAGCGGTAATTAGCATTTACTTTATTTGTCATTCTCATCAAGACGTTTCAGATCAGACCACACTGTTGCCTGCATGTAGTGTAGTGTATATCGTTGATTGCGTTCCTTGATATGATAAAATAATTATGTGCATTTTTGGATGTATTATGACAGATTAAGAAAGTAGGCTTTTAAGAACCAGCATCAGCCATTAGTTCCATCTTTTCTACCGTCAGTCACTCTCGCTACAGACGCCGCTAAACTTGAATACATTTCTTCAAACGCAATATACTACCCCTTTTAGGAGGTAGTAATATGACACAAACAGGTGCGTTTCTCATCAATACCAATTTTAAATGGATAGCACACCCGCCTCAGAAATAGCGGAGTGCGGATGGTGAGAAGCGTTAGAGATGCTGCGTGATATGACAGGGTGTGGTTCTATTTGTGATTAGATTTTCGAGGCTTTTATTAACTTAGCTCTGGTTAAGGTGTGGCCCCTCTGCAAAGCATGAATTGCTTTATTTAATATCCATTTGCATCACAGACTAAATGAGGAAATTGCTCTCGATGGTCTGTCGAAATAAGACAGGCCCCTGTTTTGTTAAATCACGAGAAACTGTAATTGCCCTAAATTGAAACTGGCCAACAGGCACACCATCTTGCAAATGCAAAATGATGTTTAACTTAGCGCTGTGCTAAACCGTTCATAGAAATTCACTTTTGATAGCAGGAGTTTGTGCCAAAGGAAAGTCTAGTTAATAGTGCGATTTGCCTGCTATGAACAAACACGCATGACCTCATTGAGTTCTGATGGAAATTTTTCGCTATGAATCACTTTATAAATTCCACATTTTTTTTTTCTCTCTCTCTCCCTATCATCTTTGATTTTGCTAACTGATTAAAATGTGTGTCCCTAAGCCACATCAGTGACATAAGTGCACAGATTTTATTCATTAAAACATCATCAACAAAGGCCGGCGCCGACATAGTCACCGATATTAGAACCTCATTGCTGTTTATGGATTGAGCTGGAACAGCAGAACCGTTTCTAGGGCATTCCATCTCAGATTTTCAAAAATCAAAGAACAATTGAGAAGCTTTTATAGAGAACAGAATAGGCGCCATTGGCTATGAAATAGTTTTGAGCATGTGAGCAGTCGGAACCACACATTGAGTGAGTTATTTCTAATATTGCTCTTCTCTTTTTTTTTTTGGGGTTCCAGATATGGTGCGGAAAAAGAATCCCCCTTTGAGAAGCTTCGGCGGTGAAGAAGAGGAGGGCGAAGCGGTGGCGGCCGAGGCCACGAGCCCAGAGAGCGGGAACGCGGGGAGCCAGGCCTCAGAGCCCGACCGGGCTGTGGGCGAAGAACAGGAGGAACCGTCCTCCCCTGGCCCCATCAAACCAGATAGACCTGACTTGCATTACTCCAGCCACAACCTGGCAGCATCCTACTCCAGCCGCGAGGGCACAGATACCGAACCGCTGGACTCTACCGCCTCCCCGACAAACTCTGATCCAGGTGAAAGAGGAGACTGTGAGGATGAGCGGAATGGTCTAAAACCCAGCACCCGGTCAGGTGGCGTCATCGTACAGGGCTGCACCAGTAACGGAGAGGAGAGGGACGCCACACACAGCCCGCTAGCACTGCTGGGCTCTGACAGCCCTCATGGTGCGGCTGTCGAAGGTTCTAAAGCTCCTCCTGTTACACTTCATCCACAGAGGCCCATTGGGGGAGCGGAAGATGCCCCTAGCCCTCTGGGAGCTGAAACTGGAGCACCTCCACCCACCTCACCCAAACTTCAAGACTTTAAGTGCAACATTTGTGGGTACGGTTATTACGGCAATGACCCCACGGACCTGATCAAACACTTTCGTAAGTACCATTTGGGCCTGCATAACCGGACACGGCAGGACGCAGAGCTGGACAATAAGATTCTGGCACTACATAACATGGTGCAGTTCACAGCCCAAACACAGGCCAAAGACTCCGCACGCCTCCTTGGCCAATCAGCTCACAGCGGCTCTGTGGCGGAAGCAGGGTCACCCAGATCCTCTGTACTTAACGGCACCTATGACGTACAGGTAATCACAAGACAGATGAAAAAGGAGATGTTGCTGGATACAATATACAGTAGTTAACATTGAAAGTGTATTTAAAAAAAAAGTTAATCAAAGTTGTCCTAAAACAAGAACACATTTTGCCTTTATTATGACTCTGATGAAGGTTTTGAACATTCATTAAATGTTATTATAAATGATAAAAATGCGTTAACACTTAAACCGATTCTCAATATTAACAAGTTGCTTATTAGCATGCCTATTGTTAACATGTTGTTTATTAGTACTTATATATATTACATACATTACTATTAGTACTTATATACATTACTTACATATATTCTGATCATGATATCTCTAATCCCACTACATAATACCTAAGCTTAACAACCACTTAACTAATTAATAATGTGCAGCAAATTCGGGGGTTATTGAGGCAAAAGTCAGTTAAAAGGTTGTTAATATTTAATAATTTGAATTTGAATTAATATCTAGAAAAATACTTATAAGTAGTAAAAATACATTAAAAAAAACTTACGTTACCAAAAAAAAACCTAAATGATTTTTTACTGAAAATAAAAACTGCTACTGTTAAAACGTTTGGGATCAGATATTTGTTCTGTTGTGAAAAAAGCATTTATAATGTTTAAAAATGGTTTTTATTTTTATAGTAGTATGATTTTTAAGTTTCCATAAAAATGTTAAGCAGCAAAAATAAATGTTTCTTGAGCATAAAAGCAACATATTAGAATGGTTTCTGAAGGATCGTGTGACACACAACCAAAATAAGTATTATAAAAATTATCTATATTTTAAAATATTATTGTTTTACTATATTTTTTGATAATGTAAATGTAGGCTTGGTGAGCATAAGGGACTTTAAAAAAAAAAAAAAAACATAAAAAAACTCTAGGCCCAAACTTTTTAATGGTAGTCCATGTGAAATGAATTCAAATGAAATGAATCTTTGTCTGCTTTGCTTGTGAAATGCTATTTAATCATACACGAACTTGCATCCTATGTAGAGCTTTCCAAATCAGTGACTTATAAAGGCCCTGTTTTAGTTAAGATGCTGCCTCAGAAGGCAGCTGCCTATGTAGGAAGCAAGATGGCTTTATATTTTTGGAGCAGTGCTGTAGTCAGACCCATGGGTCATTAAGGCTTAAAAATGATGCATGCACATGCAGCTGTGAAACTTAAAATTTATGTCACAGAAGTAAAACCACTAGATGGATGGTAACCGTACATGATGCATGCAAAGTCATGCACACCAAGAAACTCACACACTGATGAACATTGACTGCATTAATTTCGAAATTTTGACTAGCCCTCATAGAGTCTGTATTTGTTCATGCATGTGTTATAAAATAACGTCATGAATAAGCAATCAAGCTGCTCCATTCAAATTGAAATACAAGCATCATTTTTTCATATCACCTTGGTGATTTCTGATTTATAAAAACAAACAAACAAAAATGTGAAGGAGATTAGTCTGGATTATGCTGGCACACTGTATTTGCCTTTGTTTTGTGACTTTTGGCTGATTTATCGTAGCCCTAGCCTCAGTGTATCATGTTTAAATGGACCATTATGTACAGTTGCCTGCTTTGCACATGTGCATGTACTCAATCAAGCAAGCACACAGCGCAGCTTAGAGTACCTGATGTTTTTTTTCTTCTAATAACACCGGCCGCGATCTTTTTCAATTCAACATCAGCCTGTCTACAAATTGTCGTAATACCGTATAAATTCTTAGGAAAAAGGTTTGAATAATGACTCTATTCAGAATTCGTTCCTAGTGGAATTTTCCATGCAGTAATATCGACGACTGCGATTTCTCATTTTCCCAATGAAAAAAGGGGGGAAAAAGAGCGTAGGGAAGCTGGTGAGGGGAGCCAGTGAAAACACAGGAGTCGATTTATTTTAAACGATGGGTAATGAACAGATGTCATAGTCATTTATCTGCCTGACTTTCAGCACGGTTTCACTCTTCACTTCAACAATGTCATGTTTACAGTTTAAGCGGCATATTTAAGTTCGGTTTCTTAAATATGAGCCAAGTTTGGAAGCATTTAGCTTTAGTCAGTGCGAGGGGGATTTTGTCCAGTTTACCAGCCAGTAATGATTTAAAATTAATTATGCTAAATCACTGATGTAAGCTCTCTTACATGTGTTTCCTTGTTTAGTAATGAGAATATATATATATATATATATATATATATATATATATATATATATATATATATATATATATATATATATACATATATACATACATACATATACTGTATATATATATATCACATTTTATTTATTTAAATTTTATTTATTATTATTATCTTGTATTATAGTGACTATATGTTTAATATTATGGAATCATTATTTATTAATATTTATATGGGTAACTTCAGTACAGGTGGCAAGAGGAATTATTTTAAACTCCAATATGCGTAAATATACATAGCACACAATTTATACAAAATATATCTATATTTTTACATAAAATTGTGTTATTATTATATATTTCATGATTAACAATAACTAACAACTGTACTTAATTATATTACTATATATATAATATATAATTTCATTTCATTTAAATTTTATATATTTAATTTAAATATATATAATAGATAATTTCTTAACATTAACTGTTACTTTTTAACCTAACTATAACATATTTCTCAATGAAAGGTATATGCACAAGTGCGATTTACTTAAGTGCAATTCCTCAGATAGGTGATATAGAGCAACCAGCTGAGATTTAAGTTTAGTCCTTTGTATCTGTAATATGCTAGTGTAAGAATTAAAATCAAGCATATATTACACTAAGCAGTGGGTGTTTATTTAATCATTGCTTCAACATACAGCTCAGGGGCTGCTCAGGGGAAAGGGCCTGTCTGTGCTGTGACATTCCTTGAGTGTTTTGTCTGGAGCATGACGTTGAATTCCCCACAGTGCGTATGAAGCTCAAGACCTCCCACTCACACTCTCTTTTGGCTCTGTAACTTGCAGCTAAATATTCCATATGCTTTCTGTAGGCCAGAAATCTATTGCATCTTAAACCGCAGGACTGCATGTCTACATTTTAATGTACATGCAATTAAGAAATATATCGTTAGTTTTTTTTTTTTTTTTTTTGCATTAGTTTCTGTATTAACTTACATGAGCAAACAAAGAACAATACATTTATTACAGTATTTATCTTAATGTTAATGTTAATTCATAAAAATACATGTTAGATCACACTGCATTAACTATTGTTAACAAACACAACTTGTGATTTTAATAATTCATTAGTAAATGCTGAAATTAACTAGGCATGAACTAAAATGAATGAATGCTGTAGAAGTATTCTTAGTTCTAATGTTGACATTAGATGACACCTTATTGTAAAGCGTTACCACGGTTTAAGTTGGTGATTATTTCTTTTCTTTCTTTCTTTTTTCTTTTCTTAAATCCACAATTTAATTTTAAAATAATAAGAACTAAAGTTAGACCTGAATAGTAATAATCAGAAAAGATCCATTTAGTCTCTGCATGCATGGTTGCTTTACTCTTTGAATCTTCTACAGGTTTCCCATCTGCTCACAGAAGGATTTTCGAATTCTCAGTGCTGAGAAGTAATAAGAACATAAAATGTGATTTGCCTTTGTGTGGTGATAACTGCTGCCTCGTCTTCGAGATTGGGAGGGTTATTGAAAGTCTATTGTCTGTCTTATTATATCAGACTTCTATTTCTCTGTAATTCTCTGTAACTCACGGATGATTGTTCTTTTCCTTTATCTCATTTTCTTTCTTTGTCATCCATTCCTACCCCCCTCTCGACTTACCTATCTTCACAGGTAACGTTAGCCGGCACCTTCATCGGAATCGGGAGGAAGACGCAGGACTGTCAGGGCAACACCAAGTACTTCCGTTGCAAGTTCTGCAACTTCACCTACATGGGAAGCTCTTCTGTAGATCTGGAACAGCATTTCCTGGCCACCCACCCTAACAAGATGAAGAGTCCACCTCCGTCCAACACCAGCCTCGAGGAGAAGTCCTCAACTGAACGGAAGGGGAACTGCGTATCGCGCATTGGGGCAGATGAGCAAGGGAAGTGGGCCGATCGGGTAGCGGTGCGGGCCGAAGATGACTCGGTGGCTGGGTACTCGGTACCAATCAGGGCTTCGGATTCCCCCAGCCAGACTGGAGGTGACACCCCTGCCTCATATTACTGGTGCAAGTATTGCAGTTTTAGTTGCAACGCTACCAGTGCTTCTAGGCTTCTGGAGCACTATGAGAAGAGACACGGTCAGGTGGCCATCAGGGAGGGAAGTCCAGTGGAAAGGGACAGAAAGGACCATGACGGAGACTCCCAATTACAGAAAAAAGAGAAGACTGGAGCAGCGGGCGACCAGGAAACGGTAGTAACCAGTTACAACTGCCAATTCTGTGACTTCCGTTACTCCATGACTCACGGGCCGGAAGTCATCGTCGTGGCTCCGCTTTTGCATCACTACCAACGGGCTCACAGCATTCACAAGTGCACCATCAAACATTGCCCCTTCTGTCCCCGTGGGCTCTGCACTCCTGAGAAGCACCTGGGGGAGATTTCCTATCCTTTTGCTTGCCGTAAGAGCTCCTGCTCGCACTGTGCTCTACTTCTGCTGCAGCTAACAGCTGGAGGGACCACTGCCCCATCCCCGCCAACTCCCAGAGCGTCCGTCACTCATCAGTGTGACCAGTGCCCGTTCACCTCGACTGATATAGACTTGCTTCTCTTGCACTATGACAGCACCCACACCTCGCACACCTTACTGGAAGTCAAACCAGAGGAGGAGGGATCAGGGGATGCAGGGCCAGGGCCAGGGCGGGACCATCCTGGAGAGTACGCCTGCACTAAGTGCCATTTCTTCACTGAAGTGGAGGAGGAGATCTTTCGTCACTACAGGTAAAATCAAATAACAAATCACATTATTTTTTAATGAGCATTCATACTGCATATTTTTGTTAACATTTTATACATTTTATAATTATATTTGACTTATCCTGTATAATTTCTTCTGGAGGGACTCAAAACCCAAAATATGTGTGGGATATGTATATACGTATATATGTGTGTGTGTGTGTGTGTATATGTGTGTACATACATATACACATGTATACACATTTTATGTATATCATTTAGCATTGAATTGCATAACTTGAACTTAAATTTAGCTCATTAAATATATAAATATTACGTGTTATTAAATGTAATATTGGATCTTTTAAAATAATGCTTAACTTTCATATATGTAATATTTTGATGTTGTAATATTTGCTATTGATATTGTAACAAAATTAGTAAAATGAATAAACTAACAATAACAAAACATTAAATACTGTAATAAAGATATTGTTCGTTCAAGTCAGTTAACACATTAATTAAGGGAAGTGTTTAATATTAAATAGCATTGCATAATTTTTTCTTAATTTTAATGCGACAGAATCAGATATAACTAATTGTTTAAATAATGTATGATCCCACAAAGCTATTATTACCAGAGCACGTGAGCAGAGCACGGCATCACGAGAGTGTAGTGTCAGCTGTACTGCAGCATGTTACAGCACAGTAGCGCTAGTGCAAACAGGAACAAGTATACTACATGGGCATTTCCTGTCGAGCGTTATTTGAGCAGACCCTGTTTTTTGAGCTTTGTTATTGGACTTTAAACATGAGCGGCAGGCTATTATACGAGCAGAAGCGCATTCATTGAGCTGAATCCCGAACAGAGCGTCAAACCACGCAGTGACAAGGGCGGGGCATGCCATATATAATATTACATAGCCTATTTTTGGCTCGACAAAATTTGGATGCATCCCTACAAAAAATTAAATGAAATGATTAATAGACAGACAGTCATTGGTTAAGATTTGAAGTCAAAGTTGTTGTAAAACCTTAAATCAAATTGTATTCGTCTTTAAACTTTTTTGAAATTTCAAATGTTGAGGACTATGTAGTAGTACTTCAGTAACTATACAGTTTTTCTATATATACATTTTATTACTGTAGCAATAGGCATAGCATTGGACAGTGAAAGCAGCTGTTGATTACAGCTAGCGAGCTTGTGTTACACATTTGTTTCTGTGTTGGCGGTTTTGCTTTTATACTGATAGGTAACAGGTTTTCCTTTTTTTTTTTTTTTTTTTTTTTTTTGCAATTTACTTGAAGTCAAGCATCACAGCTGAATAAACTGAAAATGGTAAACGTCAGGGAGTAACTTTTCCTACAGCAGTCCCTTATTGGTTTTGATTTAGCTTGTCTTGAGGCCAGGTGCGCATGTAAATGTGTGCACTTTAGTGTTTGTTTGCGCGCGCATGTGCGTGTGTCCGTTAAGCACGTACATGTGAGAAAGTATTATACCTTTCCATATTTTTTCTTTCACCAGCTGTGTACTATGTACGGCGCGGATGAGTATGGCTCTGTTTTACCTTCACATAAGATCTCAATTATTCTCCATTTTCTGCCAGAGTTTACAGGCATGTCTACATGTGCTGGTTTGAATTTATTGATAAAAATGAGTTTACTGCACCACTGAAATCCATATGTCCGCTTTAGTTTGGCACAGTAGAAAGAGAACAGAAAGGCACTTTGCTAAATCTAATATAAGTGTTGTGTAAATACACCAAACCACCTCAATGCCACATATGTTTGATATTATAGTATATTGTGCCATATTATGTGCAAGAACCTCTTCTGAGCAATTTTACTACTGATGTTTACATGGCAAAATGAATCCAATAACAAAACTTTAATACAATTCGGCAGCGTCAGCATTTTATACTTTTTTTTTTTTTAATACTTAATTGATTATGGTTCCTTAATTATGATTGTGTTTGTGCTATAAAAAGAAAACAAAAGTTACATTGAGATTTTAGATGTAATATTATGAGAGTAAAGTAAAGAGAATTTAACATCAATGTGATGGAGAACAGTAAACTGTATCACGTCTGTTTGAATTTTTCTTTGCAATAAATTTAAATTCCTTCATATTCTCCTAGCATTGACTACATTCCCAATTTTGCATTTTTTTATTGTGACATTAAAATGCTGCTATGCTAGATTTAGTTTAACGATTCTATTTTATAAGCAATGATCAGAACCTGTTGCAAATGAACAGATCGTTTCAGATTCCAGGCTGCAGAACAGTAAAAATGTTTTTTTTTGTTTTGCTTTTTTTTGCTAACCAACCTTGTGCTTTAGTTTTTTGTTGATTGAGTCTTTTTTTAGTTCACATTTTTTTAAATAAATAAATAAATTGCGCTCACACATGTATACATCCATTTTTTCATACAAGTATATTTTATTTTTTTATTCACATCTGTTAAAAATGCCAGTATTTTAAAAGTCAGTGGAACTAAATGTAAAGGAAATCATTTTTCTTAAATTTTTATGAATTAGCTTTAAAGAAACTAATTTAATTTAATGAATTGGTTTTACATAAGAATCGATTGTCAACCCGTTTATAATTCAGTCTACCTTCATAAAATAACATATCTGCACGACAGACAATTTTTCCTCTATTTTAAAGTTTTTTCAGTAATTGCACAGGTTCACGTTATTAAATGATCAACGGTCTAATCTGACTTGTCAAAGATCTTGGCAGAGGAATCATTTGTCAAGTTGGCGCTCTTGTCAGGAAACGCTGAATTTTCAGGCTTCATACACCCACCTGTCCCCTAGGGAACATGTGTGAAGGTTTTTGTGCGTTTGAGCCTTGAGTGACGTCCATCATGATCCAGCTGCCCGGGGCTGGTTGTTTCAGGTGGACGTGGAGCAGAGTGTTTTCAGCCTGTGCGTGCGGCCTTTCTGAATAAGGCGCTGTTTGTATTCAGAGCCCACAGCCTGGAACCCGGCGAGGAGAGAGACGAAATCAGACCTGTATGGCCTCCCTGGAGAGCTCCTGCTTCTCAGCTCAGACCGTACAGTGTGTGTGTGTGTGTGTGTGTGTGTGATCGAGAATGTGCATGTCATATTTTGTTTTTAAGCTGCTTTTCCCTCAATTTTTTTTTTCTCACCAGGCTTACGGGCAGCATGAGAATTTTGTGTACACTTGGAGTACACTAGATTTTAAAGCGTGGGCTACTGCATGCATGTTTTCAACATCGTGTCTTCTGTGTTATTGTATGAACATCTGTGTCATAGTATCTGGTTTCATTGTGTGGAATCGTTCGGTGACCTCTGTGTGTGCGTGCAAACGATTGTGTGGTCTGAGGAATCACTGATACATAATATTTCCAGTATGTGTATGCGTCTCTCCGGAATACCTCGCTATAGTGTAGATTTATGAGCAGAATCCTGCCCTCTAGTCTCCAAACAGCAACCCACCCACCACGAACGTGAACCTGATATTAATGCCGTAGCCTCCCACACCTCGTGCCCACTCGATCCAGCGCACACTCCAATATATCACGCTGCCCTCCAATTCGGGAAAAGGAGACCATTTACGCGCAGGAGCTGAAATGGCGAGAATACCATACTGGATTTTAGACATGCTGGTTTCAAACTTTGAGTCAAGTCATTCCGGGAGTCATTTAGGAAGGCGAAGTGTGTGATGTCTGCACCTCTTTAGATGCATTGCTTTTATAAATAGTCCCACCACAAACATTTTTGCTGATCTACTTTGCACTCTGCAAGGGGTGACAAAGTTATACACTTCACCTCTAAAAAAAAAAAAAAAAAAAAATTAGCTATCTGGCGCAATAATGCGCTAAAGTGAATTTTTGCTAAAACTCTGGGTAATTAGACTCAGTATGCTGTTTAGCTCGTCATGCTCTTAGGTGATGAAATAAACCAGTGATCTAAAATTGATATTTCAGCTAAACAAATTTTACATGTTGTCGTTTTGGGTCACATTGAAATGTGTCCACGCTGCTGACATGTTTACATGTTGTAGCTTGTTTACATGACATAGGTGTTGAAAGTGGCAAATCATGCCATCTGTGAAATGCTAATTAGAGTTTTCACCTGTTTATCTTTCGTTTCTTTTTTTTTTTTTTTTTGGTAACAAGGGATCCTTGTTTCCTTTTTAAATGAGCTGATGAGCTCGCACTTTAACCCTCCTGCTGTGATTTATTTATTTTTTTCTAAGCAGTGTTTCAGGTAAGCGGCAGGCCTCGCCGTACCCATTTTTCCATTTCCCGTCTAATGTCATGGGGCGGTGTCGCTAACGCTTCATCTCTGCTCTGTGTCCTGTAAAATGGTAGTATTGAGCCGGTGTGCTGGTGCATAGCTAAAGGGCTTCATTTTCACGAGCGCAAATTACTGCGACTCAGTAACTTTATTGACATCGATATAGGTTCTCATTCATTTTTTCATGTTTTCAAGTATTTCCTCGCTAAATCGATGATGTTGTTTTGATGCTTTGCAAAATGTAACTTGGAAAAAAGGTAATCTATAGTCTGTGTCTGCAATTAAGCATGGAGGGAATTCTAGTGTACTTGTGCAGTTTTGTACAGGTGAATGCTGACTCTTTCGAGGTCTGAGAGGGGTGAAAGACAAATTCTTTGCTACTGTTTTTTTGTGACCCAGTGAAATGAAGTAGCCTGCTTTTTAAAGTCAAGGGAAATTTTTTTTTGATTGTTTTAACAAGCTATTTCTCAGATGGTTGTCTTTTTGAGTTTTAATAATGTTGCTCATTAGTTACGGTTACAAACTGGCAGAACTATTAACACACATCCCAGTGTGACATAGCCACGGAAAGACGAATGACGTAAGATTGACATCGCCCACAAAATGGCCCAACAAAAGCCTTCAATTTTAAGGAATTATTTAAAGTTGTCATTGTAAATCTGGTTGAAACAAGATCATTTGAACCCCTTTAGTTGTTCATTTATAACAAAAAAAAAAATCCACAGTTTTCATTTTTTTTTTTGTCTTTTGGTTCTGCTGTTGATTTTTTTTTTGATTGTCAACTTGAACGTACTCATCTAGTCTGATCGTGATTCCTGCATCGCTGCTGATTTTCAGTGGTGCTATATGTACCTCATTATCAAACAGATGCAGCTGGGATTAACACTTTATTTTGTTAATGGCCTTAATGTGTTTTTCTTAACATCACAGGAAATGTGACAACCTGTCAGCGTTTTAATTAAAACTCATTTTGAGGAAACTGTCATAATTACTGTAGTAATGCACTGTACTTGTGATTGACATTAACAGATGTTTACAGAAATCTGTAATGCTCATTTAATTATTTACTTAATGTTTAAATGAACTACGATGAGAGTATTATGTTACATTCTCTGTGCTTACACAAGGGGAATTGTTTTTGTTACTTCTTTTTTGTATCTTAACATTAATCTTTAGTAGATTTTTTGTAATCATAATGTAATCATTAAGCAGACTTTTAAACAAAATATATTTTTCTTGTTTTTAATACACAAAAAGCAAGTTATTATTAGATTATTCATTAGAATAAAATAATAAATAAAAATAATAAAATAATAAATAAACTGTAAATAATAATAAATGAGTTTTTTGCTCCAATTGATGAAGTAGATTCTTTGCATTTTTTTATTTTAATTTTTTTTTACATATGATATATTTGTATATATGATGTTGTAATCTCCTGAAAAAAAATATGTCTTTAAGATATTAAAGTATTTACTGAATGGATGGATGTATAGATGGATAGATACATAAATATGCAAATGTGCAAAATAGACAAAATTGTGTAAATTATATTTTTTCAAAAATATTAAATTTTCAGCAAATAATGGTACTGTCAATGTAAGAGATAATCTTGTGCGGTTAAGTTCATGAAGGCATTGCATGTTAGAAGAATAAAGTTTCACATCAACTACACCATTTAAAAACTGTTAACAGAACTCATGCCAGAAGACAATCAGTTCTGGGTTGCAGGATTTGACAAACGTATTTATGCTCCGTGTCAGTGACCAAAGAATACGATTTGTTTTGGAAGCAGCCCATGCTTTGTTGGAAAACAGTTGAGTCTTGGTTGGTGGTGGTGAGGGGGGGCTAGTTTTGTCTGGTACTGATTAATGATAACTGAATGTATCTGTGTGTCTGTCGCTTACGGTAACTGGTCCTCATAAAACAACTTCACAAAAGTTTATATGATCTTCAGATGTTCGTTGTTTTGTAGATGTGTAGACGTTTTTCTTTAAATGACGTTTAACTAAAATATAGCAAAAGAAATGCGTTACTTTTTGTACGTTGCAATGTGATATTTGTATGCGAGTATCTAATGTTTTTTTTCTTGAGATTTAGTTGTTTGTAATCAGGGGTACATGCAATGGATCATACGTTTTCTCACACCTCACCGGTCGCTGGAATGCACCAATGTTTGATCTGCCCCTGCCTTTCGTGTGCCTAAGACGAAGAAATTACAGAACTGCATGCTGGGAAAGTCAGGCAGCAGCAATGATGAAAAGCACTTTTCCACTCTGTCCCTTGTTTGGTGCCTAGAGGGGCAAAGATGGCATCTAGCTGTTTTGCTCTCTTTCTTCTTCGTTTGTTTTTTATCCATCCTGGTTCGATACTGAGTCAGATCATGAGAGGCTGTTCACCGTGTAACAGATCTTAGATTTTATTTGTTTTTTCAAAATAAGGAAAATATTACACTGAGATTCAGCTTAGGGGATAGGACTCTAGTGGACATTTATGAGAACACCAGGCACTGCTTTCATTTCCCAAAGAAGACACTTTGTGTCAAAACAGGATGGATGAAAAGTGAAAGAAGAAGGAGCAAAACCGCTAGATGCCACATTTATTGCATTTAGCCAGTTATGTAGAAAATATCCAGTGAAAATGTACAGTTTTCAGTTTTCTATATCCTATTTTACATGTGACTGTTTTGCTTACTATTTCGAGAGAAATGTGTTAGATTTTTTTTGTCAGGCTCTTATGAGGAATAGAAAGTTTAAAAGAACAACATTTATTTGAAATAGAAACATTTTGTGACATTATAAATGTCTTTACTCTCACTGTCTTTGCTGTTTTTGATCAATCAAAGGTATACGTGCTGAAAAAATAATTTCAACAAAGAAAATACTTTTGAACCATTGGTAATATTTCATCCTAAATACTCTTAGTTTCAACACTGTGTTTAAATTCATTTTTATTGTATTATATTGAGTTAGTCATATTTTTATATTTAAGGAATGTTACAGAAACAAAACATGCTTTTATACAGTGTTACTTAAATGGCAGATAAAATGTAGCCATTTTTTTTTTTTTATATTTTTCTAAAAAAAGAATTCTAAAAGAATTGAAAGCATGCATAACCACTTTAAAGTTTAGTTTTTTTTTTCCCCAGTTCAAGTTCCCAGTGTAATAGCGTGGCTCTGTTGGCATCAATAGATAACAGCACTTTTGAAAGGCTGCTTAGATTTTAAGAACCGTCGTAAAAATCATTTGACTGATGCTTTATAAGCATGTCAACGTTTTTTTTTTTTTTAAATTACGGTTATTATTTATTTACAGTTGATCTTTGCAAAAGATATTAATAACTTAATTTGCCCTTGAACATTCAACACTAAGGACTTTTTTGCTTTCTAAACCTCTCAATCTGTGTAAATACTCCATTGCGGTACAGTTAGCACTTACAGCCAAACCTATCAATGAATGGCCATTGTCCAAGCACGTCTACTGATGCATGTAAAATAAACATAGTTTTCTGGGTGGGGTACACTCACCCATACTTCTTTGACAGTGGTCGATTTCAAACAGGAAGTACAAGCTTATAGAAAATCATTGGTGTTTCTGGAGAGAATGTCACATTCATTTACCTAAAGGTTAGCAGACTGTTCATTTAGCTTTCCTTTGCGGAGAGTTTGGAGCAGCTCTTTGTTTCCTTTATTTGGAACAGAACAAAGAGCCATTATGCAGGCGAAAATAGCTGACTAAACTGTAATTACACAACATTACAGAGATTCAGACCGAGCTCAGGGGGGCAGAGACGTCAGATAAGGAGAAAGTACACATACTCAGGATGTGGCTTCATCTTTTGTCTCTCAGATGGCTCTCTAGGGGCCAAATAGCATGGCAGTATACGAAAAGACCATTTGATCCATGAAGATTGATAAAAATCATGATTGCTGAAGCTGTCTCTTATGCTCTTCGCAGGAGAGTTCACGGCTGCTGTCGTTGTCGGCATTGTAGTTTCACTGCCACGGACACCACGGCGCTGCTGGACCACTTCAACTCCGCCCACTGCCAGGACTCTGCGGATCCAGCCTCTGCTCCTGCCAACGGCTGCTCTGCCCCTTCGACCCTCCGCATCAAAGAGGAGAGCAAAGGTGATCTGAAACTTTATAGCCTGGTGCCTCCAGAGGCCAGCAGAGCCGAGCCGATTCCCGGCTCTGAGGGCGTGAAGAGCGAGGCCCAGGACGAGAAGGAAAAAGGCTGGGTTGAAGCTCTGGGCCCTGTGACTGGCAGTGGAGTCCGAGGTGGAGAGCAACACGTGCAGAGCCTGGTGTGGGTGCCCAAAGAACGTGCAGGGGAGATCCTTAGAGGAAGCCCAGCCCCGTTCCCCCAGGCCACACTGGGTCTGCTGAACGCTGTGGCAGCTGGGGTAAAAGACCAGCAGCAGCAGAAGGGGGCGACCATGCTTAGAGACTCATCTGGACTGATCTTCAGCCTCAGCGCAGATGCTAAAGGCTACCTTCCTGGGACACCGACGAGCGGTGCAGAGAAAGCTGGGCAGCAGTATCCAACTTCTACCGAGGGCAAGAGTGCCAAGGAAGAGTCACAGTCTCTCTTACGGGTAAGTGATGGTCTTTGTCTGTCCACTCTGTCTGGATTTCTGCTTCTGTTTTTTTTTTAATCTTCTTGGAAATGTATGCATGTCCGTTCCAGTTAAGCCACATGGCCGAGCTGAACAATAAGGATTATTTTTCTGCTGGCACAGTCAGATTTATTTATTTTTTTCCTTGCTCTGCTAATATTGCACTGGCCTCACTACACAAACTAACAAACACACATAAATATGTTGCTAAAAATGTTTTTATAAAATATTTGAGAAATAACAATAGTTGATATTGTGTCAAGCTAGAAAGTTTTTAGGAAATTTGAATAAATAGGTTGTTGTCTCTTTTTTTGTCAAAATTAGGTTTCCATTAAATAATTATTCTACAACATCATGCCTATCATCTCTGAAAATATTTTGGCAGATTTCACTTGTTTAGTGCAGAAAAATAGTGCTTTATTGCAGAAAGCAAAAAAGACTGATGAAAGCGTCATTGGTACATAATCGTAAGCTTGGCAAACAGTTTTGGATGTTTCAATATTCAAAGAGTTTAGACTTGCATGCCTGAGACACGTTTTCAAGATTGCCACTGATTGACATAACTCACCTTAAAGGGACTTAGGTAACACTGACCTCTTCTAAAACTCTCTCACATTTCCATCCTTGCTTTGAGCCCTGACCTGAGAACATCTGCCAGGGTTTTTCTTAAGACAGCGAAGAGTTATCAATTGCTTCTCCGTGCCTATCATATTGAGCGGCATTCTGGGGCGGGTTTGTGTGTTTCTGTCTGTTTGTCTGTTTGTGCGTGTGTGTGTGATTGTCCTTATGTGGTTTTAATGAAGTCAGTATGTGCAGAGACCCTCTGTAGCTTAAAAGCCTGGCCAAACTAATTGAGGTAGTTACCCAGACAGCTGCAGACACAATAACAGAGCCATTGTGGTCCTCAACGCTGAAAGACAAACAAAACACAAAACTGGAACATATACTTCTTCAAAATTTTGGCTCACGGACTAAACACTCAAATCCAAATCAAAGATATAATTGGGAGTACAAGAGCGTAAAAAAAACCAAGGTAACAAGTACCCAAGCGTTGTGCCCTTTACCTTCAAAATTCTGATTGAACTACACTCCTCAATGATGGACATTATAAAAGATTTAGGAAGCAGTGCTCTGACTAATCTGGCCTTTTTGGATTATTTCAGCTCACAATACTCACAAAATGGTGTTTTCTTACCAGACACGAAGCGAATATGCGCTCCGCGTGACTCACTCTAGATTACATGTTGAATGTTTTTAAAGCATGGTGGAGATATCTACAGTCGCTGTTTTGTCGTGAAACTCCCAAATAAGATAAATATGCAAAGAAAAATCATTCATCTAGAGGAGGATGAGTAACGTTTATTGATCCTGCATTAATGTGTGTTACATTTTACCTAACCTTATTGTATATACACTGATGTTATTATTGTTATTATTAATTATTGATAGCATCTCTGTAGTCGTGTTAATAAAATACAACTACCAGTATATTTGTATTTAATCGTTTTTAAAACATGCATATGCATATTCATGGCAAAAAATATATGTAACTCCACTCAATCCATGTCTAAGGTTTGTAAATCATTAAAGAATGTGATGAATTATTGCCATTTAAAAAAAAAAAAAAAAAAAAAAAAAAAACTATTCTCCCCTACCTCTGATATTGTATTATTTTTTTTCACATTTTAAAAAGAAGGCCAAATATTAGAGACATAGTGAAATAGTGGGAGGTTGTGGGGAGGTACAAGACAAAAATAATCTGCACCTGGCAAGAAGAGATACAAAAGCTGATATTGAGAAGGAACATCAAAGATTGCAATCATATTTTAGACTTTTAAATGCTTCAAAAACGAATTTAATTCACATGGTAATTTCAGTGACATAATTGCAATAAATTATTATTATTATTATTATTTTTTTTCTTTATTAATATTCTTTTTTTAAATGTATACTTCAACCATAACGTTTAAAAATCCCATATTGATCGCATTGAAATTTTAGATTTCAGTGACATAATAGTAACAATTGTTTACTTCCATTGCAAGTAATCCGTTAGCATGAGGTATTTTGATTTGCCCTTATTACACATTTAACCATTTCTGACAAGAATCATGACACTGTCAAAGCGGCTCTGTGACATTTAATTCAAAAATGATTTCAAATGTTTACATACTCTTTCTGCAGCCTTGCAAGCATCAATATTTCCTCTAGAAAATGCTAATCTGGTTAAAAATTCCTGTCAATTTCCATCTGCATCAGTGTCAGAGTATGAAAACACATTACGAAATGTGTGTTGGTTACAGTAAATGTAACACAATAACCTGTGCATAACGGCTGTCTTTTATCTGTAACAATGTATTTGTGTTTGTGCCACCTGGCTTCCCATATGCCACAGTCGCTGCCAGGCACATCAATCGGATAACATGGTGAATCTGACACTGGCTTCAGCTGCACAGAAGCATGTGTTACAAGTGTATTAAAATCAGGACGTATAATGTCTTTAGTGTCACTATGATATGAGTAGCGATCTGGATTTCTTCATGCAGTTGTTAAAGGTGAGCAGGCGAAAAGTGACAGGCAGAGACTGCAAAGATGCACAGCTATTAAAAACAAGAGTTCTACAAAGGCTTTTTTATGTAATGTATTCACTGTCTGACATTTGAAGCAGGATTGGGCTGCGGTTAAATGTCTTTCTCCAAACCCAAGGTCGTGCGATGGTGTAGATTCAACAGCTTGGCAATGCGTTCTGTATATTTATGTGTACGTTAAAGCTCCGCGTTCCTCTTTGATCTCCACGCTGGCTGACAGCGAGGAGAAGGAGTGGCTGTCACGCAATTTTTTGACACAATTTCCGTTCGCTAGCCTCCTTGTCTGCCTACGTTTTAAGTGGAGCTCTGAGTAACGAGAGGCCCTTGCTGGGAATCATTCCTTCCTGTGCATCTCCCGTCCAAAAGGCATCACTGATGTAACGCGTTGGCCCAAAAAAGAAAAGGAAAGGGGAACGGGAATGGGGTTTGCGAGCCGTACGTCCTCCCTGGATGGTTCTGGAAAACGGTTGGCAGGAGAAGAGGCCCGGGCGTGGTACGTTCGGTGGTTAAGTCATTAGGCTAGGCGTGTCAGTGAGTGTGTGAAAGCTTCGGGGTGGAGGTGGAGGCCTCGCTCTAGCCCTCAGGAAATGTTGAATCAGAACATTTTTTGGGACTGCTAGGGCTTAATGGGACTCAGAAGGGATCTGAGGTCCGTCACAATATTTTTTGAGTTACCATGACTTGGCGTGTGAGTCATCTATCGTATTATGAAACCCGGCTCAGCCAGGGAAGGGTTCCTTACCAAAGAACCTGAAGAACCCAGTCTGGAGCCAAGGCTCACACAGACCTGTTTCAGCACTCGGACTTGGAGAGGAGATTGATAACTCAGACGGAGACGTTGTGATGAAGGGGTTTGGCTTGGGAGTTGCCTTTTTAGAAACCGGAGAACTGCTTGTTTCTTTCATGCTGTTCTTGGTTTTTGTTGCGCTTTTTTTTAACGAATATCTATTTAGTGACGTGAATATCATCTTCTGTCATCTTGTGCAGCGGGAAAAAAAAATCAGATGAAAAAATATTTTTAAGTCTAGACTCGAGCACGTAACAATGAAACATTTGTGATTCACCATTATCATGTTTTTGCTGTTGTCTTCCCACCTCCACACATTAGATAATGTTCAAATTATATACCACCGTATAGTCACTTTTTGCTTCTAGCCTTTGGCCAACATTTATTAGTTGTTTGCATTAATTAAAAAAAGGATCTGCATCGCCTACAATATCATCTTCTTCCAGCCTCCCACTTAATGACTAAGTTAACACAACTTTGCTAAAGTATAAAGAGTGGGATAAAGTTAAAATTCTGGGTTTTTTAAGCCACAGTTTTGAGGTCATTTCGTTTACACTAGGCTAACCTTAAGAATATTTAAAATTTTATGTTTTCCCTCAACATACATCATTGAGCAAGGAATCAGGGTGCCAGCTTTTCTTGCTGAGCAAAAATTTTGTCATTTTTGTCCATTATGAGAGCTAGAAACCATTTTATGTATTGCCTATCGCTTCTGTATCTATATATTTATACTATACCTAATCTGTACATTAATGTTTATAAAGGTCCTTGTATTTTAAGCAGCCTCTAGTATTCTTTTTCTCTGAAATCTAACTTTGTGATAAAACAGCATGCCTCCCTATTTCTAAAATGCCTGTTTGCCCTTGACTCTGAATTCCAGCTTCCTCTAGTCTTACCGCATACCCACAGAGAGGCGTTCTCCCCCTGTGGCAGCGTTCGGCCTGCTGGCCCGTTACCGGCGTCGCCTCATGTCAGAGCTCATTACTCCTGGTCCAACGTTCTCCTGCATGCTACCCAGAATCTGCCTGCTGGCGCCTTCTCTAGCCTGTCCAGCGATCAGCAATTAACCCCCCTGGTGCATTGTGGCTGCACCCTGCCACACAATCATTGTTTAGGGTTGTGTTCAAAAGGGACGCTTTTTTTTTTTTTGCAGCTGACCTCCTGCCAGTTGCAGGTCACGTTAATTGCCCCAGATTGATATTCCCGCTGTGCTTGGTACTGGCATTGGTCAACCCCTGGAGCAAACGGATATGTTTTTTCATCTGTGGAGACTAATCATGCGGTTATCCTTTTATGTTGCCTCTTAGTGCACTTCAGTATCTCTAAAGATAGGCCCATTGTTATTACCTAATTAAGCCTCCAGCCACAACCCTGTGGATTATACTGAACTTTGCTCCCAGTGGGCTCTACTTAGACTTTACAAACTTCATATTCTATTTTTGTCGGACTGAATAGCATTGGATGCTAGTGTTGCATAAAAATCTTTACAATACAATAGTGTTTGATATGATGTGATTTGGTTTTGCCTTTTAGTCTAAACTTCATTGACTTTGTTTTGATTATTTTGAGATTAATCAGTAAATGTTTGACTGATTTTAAATGGCTGAATTATTTGGTAGCTGTTCAGTGTTTTACTACTTCCTTTATTGTATTTGATTACATAAATGAATACAAAAATAGAAAGAAATTGTGATTTGTAAATTTGTTTAATAGATTTTGTACACACTTTTATATAATCTAAGATATATTTTATACAAATGCACACATGAATAATTGTATGTTTTTTTTTTAAATGTGATATCCAGAGTCTTAAAAGTCTTGTACAAGGTCAGTGACAATCTGCTTGCATCATATCATGCGAGAGAAGGCATATAGGCACGTGAAGCCAAACTTTTGACTTTCGGCTCTGTTTTTTGTTTCTTTCACCCATTTCCTTTTGTTTCTCTTCATGTGTGGTCACCTTTCTCTGGAACTGTTTCCATCCCAGATTCCTATTTAGATGTGAGTCTGACCGCGTTTGATCCCAATCTGACACCAAGACTGGCTGCGGATTCCAGCGTCCAGTGCCGCCTGGCCCACATCAAAGAGACAGGAGCCCCTTTTTGTTCCTTAACGAATACAATCTGCCGTTTAATTTGTGCGGAGTGTCGGATTAACTGGGCCTTTGAGGAAGGTGACATTCACTGTTTTCTCCCTTCCCTTTTCCCATTTTTTCACATGCTTTTCCCTACCTCTAGCCCTCCCCCTTGGGTCTGTAGTTCAGCTCAGTTCAGGCAGGCATTTAGTTCACATTTAATATGCCGTACGGATAGACAGCAAGAGAGGGAACGCGGTCGAGAGAGGGAAACAAGGAGAAGGAGTCTGTGTAGCTGCTGATTAGCTTTACTTTGCAGCCTAATGAAGAGACGGCTTACCTATTAGTCTGCTGAATCCAAGTGTCAGGTGCCAGGCTTTGGGATTTAGGAGACGACACTGGTTCAGAAATACACCCGAAGACTCTCATCCGGTTGTGATTCAAAAGCGAGGGATGAGGGGGAGGAGCCAGAGGCCTCTAAACAAACACAAAACATCTGCGCTTGGCAGTAAACAAATGTGTGATTACCTTGCGGAGTGCAGCAGGCACATCAGGCAGGTGATGCGCCGAGGTGCACAATGACATGAAATCCAACAGCTGCTGTATTACCCAAGGGCCAGACATCCTCTTCTCTAACCTGTTCTGTGAAGTTGTTGGTGTGTTCAAGGAGCCGTTGTGTGGTTAAATGTGGGAGATTATGAATGAATGGCTGTTTTGGTGTATCCATGACATAGAGTGGTAGAAACTGGAGGGGTTGGTGGCACAGGTGCTTTGTAGCATTCTGCAGACAGATGGTTTCTCCCCAGGGAGCCTCTCTCCCTCACCTTTCTTTGCCGTTTCTGCACTGTAAGACTCTCTGGGTATCAAGCTGACAAGGCAGCCCATTCGCGCAGATCCAGTAGCGTAACGTGAAGACGCATCGCCCAATCTGCCCAACTCAGCCCATCTCAGCCCCTAACCAGACGTGCGGTTTCCCGCCCCCCCATGAGTTTTTCAACCTTTCCAGGTGAGAAACAGCCGAGCAACCAGTGTCATTTTCTCCTGCTGATCCCCAAAATACCAATTCATTTCTCTCAGTCAGGTTTCCCTGCACCTGCACAAAACTGAAGGAACTAGCAATTCATTTCCCCTAGCACATCGTGTCCACATGCCTCTGAATGCACGATTACCCTCCAAGTATCAAAGAGGGGTTGTATCTTAGGAGCAGTAAGCTTTGATTGCAACAAACATGTTCTTCGTTAAGGATCTATTAGATTCTGTTTTGCATATTTATGTTGCATATGGATATGTTTTGCATATCTAGATCAAAGGCTTGTTTGGATACTGTACACAGGGCAACATTCCTGCTTCGTTCTAATACGTGAACGCATTTTCCTTCAATGTTCTTTCAAAAATATTTTTGAAGTATTATGCGATTTCATAAATTATGCAGTATAACTAGACAAAGCATAGTTATATTTACATTGAGCAGGACTTTATTTAATATTTTAATATTTATATTTTACGTGTATTACCTGGAGCAAGTTTAACATCAGTTTAAATTAGGATTTATTAACATTTATTTAAAATAATTATATTGTTTTATCACATGTTCTGTGCACATAGATGGGTTTTTGTAATGAAAATATTTCTAGTTTTCAAATTATAACATAAAAAACTTCCGGCTTCTTGGCTGATCTATGAATCAACGTGTGAGCCAACTTGCGTCATACGTCGAGTCAGAAGTATCCAAGAAGCCTGAACTATCCACAAGCATTACTGCATCCTTCATTACTGTATGTAGCAGCACTAGATTAACATTGCTTTTTCATAGCATTACTCATTCTTTGCTACTCTTTACTGATGCAAACACCTGTATCTTCAGCAGCTAGCCATCTAGTAAAAAGTAGTATCTCCGCATTGTGTTTTCCATTTATGTACTCATTATGTGACAAATACACCTTAAGTTCTTTTAACCATAGCACTCAATTTACTGCGAAAGTTTCACAGACCTGGAAGTGCGGGCAAATGCAAGCACAGCGTAAATGAGTCATTGCAAGGAGAAAGGGTTGTGATAAACAGTCCGTCTACTTTGGGCAGGCCTGAAATGAAATTCATTAGGTCTGCCATCGTTTACATTTCCACCCGCTGCCTCAAATTATATTTAGTGACAGCTGCTTTGATAAGCCGCACTGTATATTTCTGGGACTCCAATGTATTGAATTTCCATCGGGATTTCTTTCATAATGTGTTTCATTTTCTTCTCTATAGCCTTTTCTTTTTCTCTTACTCCATCCCCTTTGTAATTGTGCAGAGCCAGTCCTGTGGAGGAATATTACATAGATGTAGTTCCACCTCACCAGTGCAGATGAATGGGATGGGTGGGGCTGCTTCCTGTCGTGGAGAAAAAAATAGGCGAATGATGAATTCTCTCTTCTGCTTATCATCATTATCATAAGTCCGTAATTACTGATGACATTTTACAAATGACTAGGCCCTCTAATCTTTTTCTTCGGCCAAGAGGAGTCATTGAAGCCCTACCTGCCCTCACCGCATGACCTGTCGTGATCCTTTGGCTATGTGAGTTTCAACGCAGGAAACCAGAACATCTTTTCTTTTTAATTTGTTGTCACTTTAGAGTGCTCGCCACAGGAAACAGGGCGAATCTGTAGACCAACCTGGCATATAGGACACGTTCCATAAAGAAGGTACAAAATAGGGCCATTTTCTTTTTTTTTTTCTTCAACAAATCGTCAGTGAAATTAGGCACTTAACCTTTAGAAAGTGCTGATCGTGCATCTCAGGAGGTCAAACTAAACATTATATGAGCTGCTTTTGTATTCATTTTATTTGAACTTTGTAGTTTTTACAACATTTTTACTAAGATTTTGGTCTAAATACAAATGAAGCATTAAATGAAGATTAGTAGTTCTCACAAAAAAATGAAAAATCATGCTCCTAATTCTTCTAAATTTTTAGACATCGAAGTGGAACTTATTCTTGGAAGTCTTCAGATTTCCGTAACACTGCTGGTTTTTGGCCACAAGATTGTGTTACCAACTTTCTGAGAGGAGCACAACGCAGTGTTTACTGTATCTTAGTCTTTTTGTATCTTGCCAATCAAATACATTTTGTAGATTATTTCTAGATGATATAATCAGCAACACATAATGAACACGAGCTGTTTTCCTTCCATCTAATTTAACTGGGCTATGCTCTCTATGCCCAGTTGTTCCTAGCAGAATGGAAGCTTGGCAGGATTATGGGTAGGTTGCCCTTTCAGGAAGTCGGCCTCACTGGCAGAAAGATGACCAAGGTTATTTTCCTTTGGTGATAATAAGTAATGGCTTATATAGATCAGTGAGCTCTAATCACAAATTCCTCCCCGCATCTCATTACTCTAACATTCTTTTAGCTGTATCAGCGGCACCGGCACTTAGGCGATAATTTCCTCATCGGTCAGTGCTGAGTGGATCAGAGTTCTGGGCGAGATGCTACGGAATGACAATCCTCTGGCCAGAAAAGGGAAGGCAGAGAACAGGCTGTACCTCTGGAATAAACTAAAGGAAAAAGTTTTTTTTTTTTTTTTACAAAAACGACAAAAAAGACCGGATTCTTTTTTTTACTTAAAGAAGCTAATTAGGCCGTTAAACTTTTATAGCTGTATTGTTTTTTAGTTTTTTATTTGAAACAAGATCCCTCATTATCTTCTCTATATTTCTGTACTTTTTAACTCGATGCACTTGCAGTGTTTTGCACTTTGTGTCTTTGCCACATCCCCGATTTTCCTTTTGTGGCCGTGCCGCCCTTGTAAAGGAAGCTGAGTGTTGCAGAGAAGTTTGATTCAGGGCTAATACGCTCTTCCTCACCTGCGCTGTGAAAATATCACACGGCCTGCAACCCTGCGCACATCAATCTTCCACAGCCGCTTGCGTTCTGTTTGTTGTTTGTCGACACCGAATGTTTCGGTTTATAGTTCGAAATGCTCTGCTTACAAAGAAAATATTGAGACTTTTGCTCTCTAATTTCTGTTCTCAGCAAGTTTTTGTTTATGTCGGTGTTTGTTTGTCATCGAACAAGTGTGTGTGTTTACGTTTCCACGTCCATTTGTGTTCGAGAGCCGCGCTAATGCTGCTCAGACAGGAAGTGGAAAACCTTCCTCCGCATCTCGCAGACGAATTTTGTAACAGAGTGCCACATTTTATGAGCAAGGAAGGGAGGGAAGAAAAAAAGAAAAAGAGGGGAGGGAATGTGACTACCTGCTGCAGTCTACGGTCTGCGGGCAAGCGGAGAGCCGTGCATGACCTCACCGTCTGAGGGGGCGGAATACACTGAGCCGTTTCAACAGTCTTCCAGGACGCCCCTGTTTATTTTTGTCTATGGAATGATGGGAAATTTGACTGCTGCAGAAACAAACTGACACCCTTGTGCAGCCAGCCGGCCACGCCAGACCAGGCCAGTGTGCGTGTGTGTATTCGTCCTGTTTTTGGGGTTTGGCTGTACTGAGCAGGAGGTAGAATGGAAAGGATGGCGAGGCCGTGAGCAAAGTTTGCTGTTCCGTGGCCCATAATGGTCAGATTGTGTTTAAAGTTGAAGCAAGACATAATCGGCGGTAATTCACTCATGTGTCTGTCTGCAGTGATTACATCCTTCTCCACCGTCCTAAATCAAGTCCTTTCAGTTACGGCCAGCTGCTCATAACATGTTTGCTCAGCGTTGGTTAAATGCGCCATGTGAATTTCCATGCCGTTTTTTTTTTTTTTTTTCTTTACTTTTTTCAATGACTGATTAATTTATCGACTTTGAGTCTGAATGGCACTTATGTCAAGTACACTGCACCTTCTGTTATGTTTGGTCGTGCGCCTCGTTTAGTTTATATTCACGCTGAACCTGTAACGCAGGCCACAGAGAAAAGGCTTTTTGTTCCGAATCGATATCAAAACCTGATGTTATGTGGAACTATCTTTCTAATGAAAACCTGAATTCAAACGTGGTTCTCTTTATGTTGCTATATGTGGTAGCAGGTTGGACTGTTTCGTTGTTTTGTGTGCCCACCCTTCAAACGTTCCAGCCACAGCTGCAGCGAATCACCTTGTTAAATAGTGCCGGAAACCTGCCTCCTTACCACCCACGTCTGCTTTCATTCACCAAAACCTTTATAATGAGAATAAATGTCAGCGATGATAAAACTTCGCCAGCCATACCCCACCCCCTCCCTCCGCCTTTCCACAATGTTATTTACATTTGAACCCAAGCAAAATATTAAACGAGAGGGTGTGACGCTATCTGGGTTTGGAGACGCAATGCAAAACACGAGCGCGCCCATAATGTCGTCGACAAGCATAATTTGTTCACTGACGGGATGGCGGTTAGAGTTATTTTTATTCTTTAATTGTGTAATGTGTTGTTTTTTAATATGAATCACTCATTAAATTCTACAGCTCCATGACGGATTTGTTTCCGATCTTTCTTTTTTTTTTTTGGTATTATGCCCATCTTATAGCTGTAGATCTTGTTCAAATGTGCAGAAAGCTGAGGTGGGACGAAGGAAAGAAATACTCAAATGTAAATATCCCTCAGTGTTCAAACATCTGGTTTTGGGGTGGGCTGTTAGGTGATCTGTGTCTCATCTGTCCGCTAGTTTCTCATAGTGGGAACCCCACATACACTCGCTTTCCATCATGTGTCATCCCCACCCCTGGTGTTTCAAATACTACTATAGTTGCAACTTTCTTTCATTGAATTAACACATAAAAGACCCCTGTAAGTTTGTAACTGTAACTGTTTGAATCTCAGCTAATTTTGTACATAGTTGGCTATTGCTCAGTGATTAAAACTAGGACTATCTTTTTTTATTGTTGTTTAAATTATTATACGCTTTTACATTTTTATTTCTTTGTAGTTTTTGTTTAATTGCACTAAATTGACAGCACAAGATTCTATAGATGGCTTTTGTATTTGGTTGTATTTAGATTTTTTTTGTATTATACTATGTTGTATGTTGTTTTCATTTTAATTTTAGTAATTTAATAGACTTTTGGATTTTTTTCTATTTAGCTATAATAGATTATTTCAGTTTTAGTTTTAGTACTTCAACTTAAAGTTGAGTTAGGCTATAACTTAAGTTTTTAACAATTTTTTTTATTCTGTATCTGGAACATTGTCTTTTATACCTTAAACTCACTCAAAATGAGCAGATCTAAATTTGGATTGGCAGTACGTCACTACAGATCATTTCTGCATTTAATGAGGAAGCAATTGTATATGCGCCATCATTCAAAAAAACCTGGTTCGCTCATTGAACGGTGCCAGAAACAGCCAGGTGGCCCTAATAATGCAGGCGGGGCCTGAAACCAGAATCTGAGCTGAGCTATTTATGACCTACAGAAGAAGATGAGAGAGATGGGGAAAAAACGGTACTGCATAATTTGAATGTTTATATGAATTATGCTTTTGATTTGCTGACCAAAGCTTGCTTGTTTGAACACAGAGGTCCAACTCCAGAGTCGGGCTGACTGCAACGAGACATCTGTTTTAACTATGCACGACAAAAGTCATTGACCTGACAGTGCATTTACCAGACGTTTTTTTTTTTTTTTTCCTTGTATTTCTCCATCAATCTCTCTCTCCTCCTCCTTTCATGTCCTTTGCTCCTGTCTAGGGTGTGAGACGACAGCCATAGCGTTGAGGGGAACTGCCGTTGCGTGTAGATGAGTCGTTGTGCTCTGTACCCGACTGCAAATGAACATCTGGCCGGCATATTGGTTCCATGTGTGAAAATGAGATCCGTCCGAGTAATGACCAGACTCAATCAAGATACAAGGGGGGGAGATGAATGCATGCTGATCCTGATTTGCTCGACAGTTCAAATTGGCAGCACCTTACATAATTAAGGAGCAATTGGCCAAGATTAGGAGGGCTTCGGACCCTGACCGATCATTAATTTAGAGCCCTGTCTCAGGATCTGGCCCCCTGCTTTTTTACTACCCCGCCAACCTCCTCTGGAGTTTGCCAAAGCACTATCAGCTGGTAGCTATTTGTCAGGAACCCCCCTCATAACGACCTTAATTGTTTTAGACAAACAAGCAAGCTTGTGGCCTAGGCTTTTTATACAGGAAGACATGGCTTCTTTGATCCAAACTATATTCCTTAGTGAAGCCTCGGAGCTATTTACCAAAGATATTTATCCAAGGATAGATAGACAGACTTTCAGGCTCAGAATGGCCACTTTATAACTGTGCCACTTGAGAGATAAAAGAAACCTCAACATATGTAGAGATTTTTTTTTTTTTTTTTGCAAAAAAAAAAAAAAAAAAAAAAAAAGCAAATTTTACAAGAAATGCAATTCATTACAATTAAACAAAAAATGTGAAGACACATTTTTATGATGAATATGCATTAAATTCTAAAAAAAAAATTTTTTGGGTGAAAACCAAAAATGTTAAATGTGTTTTTCTTATATAACGAGGAAAAAAAACAATTAAAGAATGAAATTCTTAAGTTGTTTGGAGTAATATTTTATGATTATTTAATAACGCAAAAGAAAGTATTATGAATAATCCTTCAACCATTTTTGAAATGAAAGCAAGTAGGTGCAAAACAACTTTGGACCCCACTGACTTTCATGACATGAATAAAAAAAAGAAAGAAAAAGAAGACACGCTTCATCTTTGGCAGAAAAAAACAAACTAATAATGATTTAGAATGACGTGAGGGTGCGTAAATGACTATATTTTGGTAAAAAAGAAATTTTGAACTATCCCTCGACTCAATCAAGACAAAAAGCTTTGCACAATCATTTCAGCTCTGAGCTTTGCTAAAAAAAGGACTGTAGAAATGTTTATGCATGGTCGTGTCATTCGTCATATTACTCAGCGCAGGTGGCATTTGAGGCGAGTGTGGCATAATGTTAGCATGAGTGCTGACGGTGGCTGTTATGCTTCATTAAGGGCCATAAATGCTGCCTTTGTAAGGGGGGGGCTTGCTTGCAGACTGTTTGCCATTGGCATTGTAAGGTAATCTTAAGCGAATCCGCTGACAGCTTTTCCAGGTATCACGATATGACAGCGCACCAAGATTGTTTAGAGAAAACACAAGCTGATTTGGCACGACGATTCTCAGCGTGATACGAATAAACAAAGCGCAAAACATTCCCATTGTTTACAGGCGTCGCTCGGCAACGGCTCCCGCGCAGCGCAGCCGTCCATCAAGGGCTTGGCTGCGCCGATGGTGTCAGTGATGGAACGGGCGCGAGAGAGGAGGAGACGTAATCAGGAGAATGTGCAGCAGCCCTAAAATGAAAGGGGCAAGTCCATATGTGTGATTCTCTACCCATAAACAGCTCGCAGCCAGTTGCAATTACAACGTCAGACGTGACTGCAGCTATAATCACAGCAAGATGGACCTGCAGCCGCCCTGCTCTCATGACTTCTCCTTCTCACTCATACTTGTCCGCACATCTGCGAGCTGAATCACCGATCGCGGCGGAGATCGCGCTCGTGTTTTTTGGCTCGCTCTCACGCTGCTCAGCGGCGGCTTCTGGGATCGCTCCCGGCATCTGCAGGAAAAAAAACGTGGCAGCGGGGCATCAAACAAACAAGCCGGCGTGAAGCGTGTACGTCTGCGTGCGCCGGGGGCCTGACTTTCTGCCCATTTGTTGCAGATCGCGGCCTGCTCTCCGCTCCTTTCTCTTTCATTTCCCTCTGTAATCATTTAATCGCTGGCAGCCTCGGGGGCCGAGGTGCCACACCTACGCTTTTCTACCAATTCTTCTTCAGGTAGCAGCATGCTCTGATTGTCTTCCTGTGCGTTTCTCAACAACAGGAAAGCGACCAGTTTTCTTTTTCTCTCCCGCTATCTCGCTCGCTCGGCAGCTTTGTTTAGAAAGGGGCCATGGAGACGGGAGAAAGGGGGAAGAAAAACGAGAAGAGGGGAAGCACTCTGTTTTTGTTATTAAAAGATGCTTTCACTGAGGAATGTGTGCATTAGCTGTAGATTGTTTCCTATTAGCAGCTTATCTCCAAGGCTTTTGGCTAAGGGCCTGGCTGGAGCTTTTTTTTCCAAATAGAGAGAGAGAGAGAGAGACAGAGAGAAAGTGTCAGCCTTGATGAGAAAGAGACCATGCAGGGCCTGGGGAATTAACCACTGCTGCCATAGAAACCCTGAAATCCATGACACTGGCAGGCCGGTCTGTGACGTGGCAACACTCTTGGCTGACCAAGCAGAACTTGTGCCCTCACCTTAGAAAGACTGGAAGCACGATAGAGAGAGGGAGAATGTCAGTGTGCTTTCGTTGCATGTATTGTTTGAGATCATGAGTGAAGGGAAGATGGTGGTTTAATGGTGTATTGGGCTGTCAAACTATCACAATAGAGCCGCAGCTGTCCTTGAAGGATATTGTTCTGCTTCTGCATGACACTTGATGCATCAAGGCTTCATTTGCCTTGTTTAAACCGATTTTAACAAGACACATGCTACATAAAAATACTACAAATATTTAGCGTTAAATTAAAAATCCATTTTCACTTAGTGAAAGTTAGAAGCGTCTTCATTTTAGTTCTCAATAGTTTTCATTTAGATTCGGGTTTTTTTATGATGCATAAATGTGTACAGTGAGCTTTTGTTTTTAATGCTTTTATCTCTCTTAAACATGGCATCTGCTTCCAAATGCAGCGTGTGCTGCTTAACAGAGGCTGCGGTGAACTAGTTCTGTCTCTGTGCTTCAGAATACAGGAAGCCAGCTTTAACAGTCCCACGCTTTCAGCAGGCAGATTGGTGGCGTCCAACAGAAGTTCTCAGAGAGCTTGTAAAACCCATTCCTGAACAAATGTGCGCACAATTCTCAGCATTCCTCTGCCGCTGAATCGGGTGTCTCTGGAAAGTACGAAAGTTCGAAGCATGGTGTTCATATTCACTTTTATGGAGGCCTAATTAGGGATTTGTGTGTTTTCACAAACAGGTTGTTCATGGTTACAGATGTTAAGCTTCCTCTGTGTTTGCTGAGCTTGGCCCGTAGGCCTGGACTACCGCAGACTATTTGCTCAGGGATAACTTCCTGTTCGGCTAGCACATTGCTGTTTCAGCATGCTTGTCTCTTTCTTTTGTGTGCATAGAATTAGAGATTATATTTTTATGATACATCTTAGATAATTCATGAAACGCGTGTGGGTTTGTGTCGGCGGTTGCTTAATGTGTGTTACGGAGATGGGCCTGAAGTTAATGGGACCCTTGGCAAATCCGGCAGGAAAAAATAAGTCCGGTTTTGCTCGGGCCCCTCCTGGTCATTGGCTTTTTTTATTTTTAACTTCATTGTTGTAGAAAGGAGGATCAGCGCTGGCAGCCCTCCTGCCAGCTGCACTTTTATCTCCCCGGCTCTTTTCAGATGAAAAAATACCTTCAGGAGCTTTGCAAAACAACTGCACTTTTAGTCATGCTAAAAAAAGGTAACAAAAAAAAAAGTATGTTTTTGCCGTGAAATCAATAGACATCCCTTTCTTTTTAATTCTCCAAGACATATAATATATCGAAGTCCAGCAGGAGATTTCTCTCCACAAGAGGGAGAAAGATCGCCTGGAAAGCAGCAAATCCTGAAATGAAATTTGGCTTAATCCTCGTCTCTTTTCTTTCTCAATGCTAACTCCCCACAGATGTCCCTCTGCCGTCTCTCCTTCCTGCATGGAAAGTGACTGGAGGTCGCAGGCGCATGCTACCCGCTGATAAATCTCAAACAAAAGGTTCCGTCGCAGCCGAACTCTGGTCAAAGTGACTCTGCCACTGTAGCCTTTTTAAACCTTGTGACTGCTATTGATTAGCAGCTGTGTCGCTGCCCTCTTCAGACAGCACCGCTGGGACCGGCCCTTCTATTTCTGGGTACTCGAGTAGACCAGATTTCCTCCCAGAACGATTTGTGTTTGGAAAGCAAAGGTTATTTATTGTTTGTGAAACATAAATGGCTAAGAAAGAAAGGTGTACATCATTAATGAATGGCTTTTCGGCAGGAAAGGTACGATGCAATTTATTATTCATGCGTGCCTGGCAGATGAAACAGTCAGATGTGTGTGTCTGCTAATACACTATTGTATATAAAAGTAAATTTAGGCACTGCAGCAGAACGCATCAATTATGAATTGGCTTTCTAAGAGTATAGCTCTGAACTTTGTTTAGCATTTAGTGACTTTATTTGTTGTATTTTATTGTTTCTTTTTTTTTTCTTGCTAGATTCAGCAGACCTGGGGCTAGATTCATAAAATATTCTTAAGCTAATTATTTTTAACTAGCATTTTTTTTTTTTTTTTTTTAAGAATAAATGTAAGAATATTTTATATTCCCATTTCTTTCCACTGTTCTCGTCTTAACTTTCTAAAGGCAAAACTTTGAATTTGAATTCCTGAAGAGAAAGTTCAGCAAAAATTGTATTAAAGTTAACCTCCAACCTCCAACTTGTTTTAAATCCCCAAAGTTAAGGTGTTTAAGAAATGTTTTCGGCTGTTTCAAATAAGCATTACAATATAAAACGGTAGTTACAGATAATATTAATGCGATCAATGCAAACGATGTTGTTAGATTATGCATGAAACACAGGGAGAAAATTTACCATTAAACAAGATGAGTTTCATGAAACTGGTTTATTTTTCTTTCTTTTTTTTTTACTGATAGATTTTGTGAATACATAATTTTGTTAAAAAAAAAAACTCTTTTTGAATGCCTGTTTAAAAGTAGCTGAATATTTTGATAAAATGAATATGAATATGACTCCAGAGTAATTAGTCACAACGCCTCAGGTGATTGGCTTGTATCCAGAGAGCCCATTTATTTTAACTGCCATTAAGTTGAATGGAAATGCTAACAGATTGCTTTCTCCAATTATTAGACACCGTTTGCGTTTAAAACCGTCGCATTTCTCTTTTCCAAAAACTGTCAGCGCTAATGGTTACATTTCCCATCCGTTATCCTTCTGACCTCTTCAAGTCATCAGATTGTCTCAGTTCTGTCGTTTCTCTTCAGTATCTGTGATGTGGCATGTGCCCACTCTTCCCCAGAATCTCGGGGTCAGTGAATCATCTTCTAGCAGCTTTGTTATGCTCTCATTTGGGAGCCCGGGGAGCACAGGTCAGCGTGGGGACAGAATGTGATGAGACTTCTTTAGCTTTGGAGGCAGGTCCATCCTGCTCCCCAAGGACATGTCCAGCAGGAGTACAGCTATATGATGGCTTGCAGAAGCCGCTGTGTACAGATGTACCGGTGGGCTTTGTTGGTATGTCTGTCCTTGCTTTTGATCAGTCACAAACTGTGATCTGTTTCTGCACAACTAGCCACACAGCTAGAAAGCTCACACTTCCCTCTCTACATTCTCATTCACATTGTAACACTCTTTTTGGAGACTTTTTGTATCTAACCCATAAAGGACATAAATCATCATTATCTTAAAGTGCTAAAATGTCAACCTTTATATGGCGTATGTGACAAAATACCACACACTTTTTTTTCCCCATATACATGACTTAATCAAAAAACATTGTGCTTTCTTCCATATACTCTCATTCAAGTGCTAAGATCCAAGGTTTTCTTTATCAAATGCACATCAATACAGTATGGAGAAGCCGTTGCTGGCAGTGAAATGCAATTTCCTGCAAGTTCCCTAGAGGAAACACTGAATTAAAATGAAGATATATATTCATTTTGCTACACGCTTCAAGTAGGATAAATAAAACAACACGCGTACATAGTGAGATTGTATATTTTAATAGTTATGAATATATATATATATATATATATGAATATATATATATATGTATATATATATATATATATATATATATATATATATATATATATATATATATATATATATGTGTATATATGTGTATGTATATATATATATATATATATATATATATGTGTGTGTGTATATATATATATATGTGTATATATGTATATGTGTGTATATATATATATGTATATATAACTCATGTATATATATATATATATATATATATATATATATATGAGTTTATATATACATGTTGTATATAGATGTGTGTGTGTGTGTGTGTATATATATATATATGTGTATACATACATACATACACACACACACACACACACACACACACACACACACACAGGTGTGTGTGTATATATATAATTAATTTTATGAACTGTAGGTCAGTAATAGGCTTCTGTTCAGTTATATACAATCCTGTTGTACATATGTTTCTGTTCAAAACATTGAAATATATTTCATTTTAAATTATTTCATGTGTCATATCATATTTTGATTTTAATTCAATAATTCAATTGTATTAAATTTGCAGCCATAATATATTGAGTTTACAGTAACTCATGTCTTTGACACCGGTTTCCTTTCCTTCCTGCCTGCTCTCTTCTATATCCTCCCTCTGTGTTGTTCCTGTGTTTCCCCCTGAGCTTTTAAAGAGCACAGAGATGTGTGTTACACTGTTGAACAACAGCAGCAGCCGGTTGATGAGCATTCATTCCCAGTGTAGTCTTTCCTATCACTCGTTTAGCGAGGAATCATGATGATGAGGGACAGAGTGTGCGTCTTTGTGCAAAGCGGTAAATTCTGCAGGAGGGAAATAATGGCGGTCCTCAAGGCCAGCACCATGGCAACGGGTGGATTATCAGGCCAGTGGTGTGGGCTCAAAGTGGGCACAAAGAGCAGCCGAGCAGCACCAAGACTCTGACTGCTTTCATTACCCTCATCTGGCTATGTACACACACACACACACATATCTCTGTGTTCCTCTTCACAAAGCCATACTGTTATCTGTGTCCAATTAACTGAGAAACATCTTACTTTGCTTGTCTGTTTATTTCTCGCTTTCTTCCTTTCTTCCTCGCTTCGACTGTCTATCTTTGCGTCTCTCTTTCCATTCTCTTTCCAGTCTCTCTCTCTCTGTCTATATTTTTTTCCTAACAACTCTGACCGCAACTGTCACACACAACATTAACTTACAGCCATATTTTATCAGTACAGAAAAGCAGCCTTTAGTCATGAAGTCTGAACTTGATTGATACCAGACGAGGCAAGCTGTTGAAAACGCTGTTTACATTCCCCTAAGAAATCAGATGAGGCCATTCTCTCCCTGCGCTCTGATCTGGAGGTGTTTAAACTCACTCATAACATTGTCAGAATGAAAATGCCCACTGTAGTACATCACATCCTCCAGTCGTGCATCCAAATAAATCTATCACACATACAGCAATGACTTTGTCTCAAATGATTCAAAATGAATTAGATGATTAGATATTACATATATAAAATTTACGTATATACATAATGTCATATATTTTAAATTTATGTTTACTAGTTACTTATATATATATATATATATATATATATATATATATATATATATATATATATATATATATATATATATATATATATATATATTGTTAAAGTAATTAAATATATTTTTATTAATAATAAAATTATATATATATATATATATATATATATATATATAATTTGTTAAAGTAATTAAATATATTTTTATTAATAATAAAATTATATATATATATATATATATAATTTGTTAAAGTAATTAAATATATTTTTATTAATAATAAAATTGCAGCATTTAATTGTATTTAATATTTAAAATAAATTGCACTAATTATAATTCTGAATATATATAATAATTTATTTTACTTGTAACATTTGTAGCAAGTGTCTGCAGCATGACTCTTGTGAAGTGTTGGAAGATATATAATGAAACCTTTTTACTGTTTGATCCTTTAACGCAGTACTGAATGAGTTCTCTTTCCCATGAGCCTAGAAGCATTATGGGTATTTGAGTGAAATACTGCTATTGTCAGGCCTCTCGAGCAGGATATATTACGTATTATTTTCTCATTTTAAAGTTCTCTGTGTCGGTGTCTTTAGAGGATTTGTTTGACATGTCAAGAGCCTTTCTCTCTTACTGTATATATTTCTCTCCAAGCTTCCAGTCTTCAAGTCAAATATGTTTTAATGATTTTATTCTGTTCTTTGCTTCTGATCGTCTTTCTTTTTATGTTTGTAACTGACTGTAAATATATGGTGGACATTAATGTGTTCCACTCAAGTGGGAGTCTTGATAATTTCGCATAAATTCTATGCAACCGCATAGCAACACCCTGGCTAAAATCCACAGCATCTTTGCACTGTGGCTGTGTGTGTGTGTGTGTATTTTTATATATATGTGTGTGTGTGTGTGTGTGTGTGTGTATATATATATATATATATGTGTGTGTGTGTGTGTGTGTGTGTGTGTGTTATATATAATTTTCTTTTTTGGGTTCATGCTTGGCCCTGGATTACAATACAATAATAATGCTACAGCAATGTACTTAAGGCAGTTCTAAAATAATAACTGTAAAGAATAAAGTAAGTCCCAGATGATCATTCTTTCTTTTTTTCTGTTTCTATCTTTTTTCTCTATTTCTTTCATTCTTTCTGTTTCACTCATGCCCTACCGCCCCTTTGCCAGTCTATCTACACACGTTCAGAGGGGAAAATGAACAAATGAATAATTGAAGAGGAGAGCTGAAATTATTCTCCTTGCCTAGAGCTTGTTTCTTTCTTTTTTTTCCCACTGCCTTCTCTTTCCTGGAGACTCAGGTTGCTTCAGTAATATTGAAGCTTTATGAGAGCAGTCCACAGGTAATGTCACAACATATTTGCACAATCCATTCTTGATCTCAATATTTATCAACTTCTTTTTTGAACATTTTCTTATTAAAGAGTATACTTGTTGCATACAGGCCACACTGCCAGTCGTATTTGCAGGAGTTTTTTTTTTTCAGTTTTAATCCTTTTTGTCAACATGTGTAAAACATTTAAATGTCACTGACTCCAGTATCCTACATATATTTCCGGCTTTGGCTCGTAACCCATTGTCTTGCTTTCTTGCTTGGACAGTATTTCTGAATGTCTGGGATGTGTTTGAATGTTCAAAATAGATGAAGGTGAATAAATCTTCTTATCCTCCTTATTTTTAATATAAGAGCAGAGCAGGTGTGTCTGTTTTTACTCTAATCTTTTATGGCAGCTAATGAATTCAAAGCCTTGCACATTTACAGGAAATACTGTAACTTATTATCATTAACTATATAATAATATGGTGGCTATGATGGGTGTAGGCAGTTATAGCGCATTAGTTTTTTCATAAATTCTAGACAACAAAAAACTACAAAATCTACCGGTTTAGTGTAAGAACATTGGGCCTCGTTCATGAAACGAGAGTGGAACGAGTTTTTGTGTAAATCGTTTGTAAAATCCTTCTGACATAAACTTTCGAATTCATAAAAATGTTTGTATTTTCAAAATGTCGGTTGGTATTAAGGGAGTATACACCTGCTCCCTACCACGTGTAAATGCTGCGTAAAGCATTCTATGTTCTTTTCGGCAAACTGATGACACTGAATTTAGATGCACTGCCATAATAATTAAGTTAATTTGCGCTAGCCCTCTTTTTTTTGCAGCTGAGTTCAAATTACGACCCACCATTCTACACCATTCCACATTCATACAACGACGGAGAAGTCAATATTACTGGTTATTACTGTTATATATTTAGTAAAATTCTTAAAAATTGGATACATTATTAGTACGTCGCCGTCACAAATATTTCAAATTATAGCAACTAAAGTGTCTCAGCTGGAAAAACGTGCCACCTAAATATTTTCAAGCGCCACCAGCTGGTCGTTTTAAGAAGAGCGCTTGACATCTGGCTAAAAACTCTTTGGCGAACACAGGTTATTGAATATTAATTGTTAGGCATGTAAGGCCTGAAGTAGCTGTGATGAGTGTGCACAAAAGCCTTTTTTAAGAATGATTGAAATTCATTAACATACACATTTAACTGTCTAATTGGATGTTTACAAAGCGTCAGTGAATCCAGATGGGAGTTTTCGGGAAGGTCTGTTTAACGCATAAATTTCTCAAAATTTACTCCTATATTTGCTCAAGTTGCTTATATGATGTCCATTATTTTCTATGTTTTTGAATAAGTTTCTTATTTTCAGTCTGTTTTAATTATTTCTATCTCTACAGTAAGTGTGTACATTTATATATGTATTTATATATATACATGTATGTACTGTAGACACACTGCACAATATTCCATTATTTTATTGTGTGTTTTTACATATGCATATTTATATACACGCACACCGAAATAATGTAATATGGTATAGAGTGCCTACATAGTCACAAAGTCTGATTCGCTCACCCAACCCACCCACACACTCGCACACAAATGTAAAACCTGGCCTCCATCACGCTCAGAATGAATCAGCCAGTGTCTGTAGATTGATGGAGAGATAAGGGAGGCTTTTTTAAGAGGAGAGCTGGGAACATGTGTTTTAAATAAAAGCTTCAAGGCAAAGCCCCATAGCCAGTGTTACATTACAAGAAGGAGAAGATTAAAACACAGGGAAAAACATGCTTCAGCATTTTTATATCATCCCTTATCGGCTCTACAGCTGGAAGTCTGTTGCACTTAAACTCTTTAACGTGAAACCATCCCTCTTCCCTAATCAGCAGAGAAATGATACATGCGTGTATGAGCTCCGACTGGAAATTGGGAAGGCCCTCGCTCAATGAAAAGACTGTGTACACTAGCTCTCCGGTGTTCTGCCTGGCTCATTTTTTTCTCTTTAAGCTCCTGTGTGTAGATGTGGTGCCTGCAGGGCAGCTGAGGGTAATGTACAGCCCACAGATGGATGGAAGTTAATAGGCTTACATACTACTACTTTTCTTCCTCCTTTTTCCTCGTCATTTTTCAATTTTTGTCCCGTTTTCCTTTTTTTCCTTGTTCTTTTCCAGGCTGTCAAAGTAAACCGTGGGAAGCGTTATCCCTTTTTACGTTTAAAGACGGGGAAAAAGGACCGTTTTATTCAGAGACTAAGCACGGCGATCCGACTCACTCATTCGTTCAATCTCTCTCTCACAATTCATTCCCCTCATTTCGGCTCTCACACCCTGGATTTCTTGTTAAGCAGATGTCCCTCAGCCGTCACCATATGTCGAAAGCTGTTTTTGCAGTAGAGTGGTAACATAGACTGAAAAGGGTGCGAGGCAGCAGCTTCCTAGTGTTTGTGAGAAGCTTTGTGTGCACATGAAACAGCTGTGCGTTGTCACCTAGATGCTTTTTCATGTTCTGTGTACTTTACTGGGGGTTCCCCCAGGCCACCATCATTTCCTGATCCGTGTGAACTGACAAAACACACGCACACCAGTGTACCCTGCTAACCCCTTCAATGTGCATTACTGGGTTTGTGTTATACTGTAACATGATATTTTTTAATAGCTTTATTAAGCTAATCAATTGTTGTACTTGCCTAAGCAGTCTTAATAATACTTTTGCTTGTGTACACTTTCAGAAAAGAATGATCAATTAATGAATTAATTGGATCGAAATGACCATGCCCTGACATTAATTTCATCTAAAATATAATCTAAATTATTCATATCTTTTGAAATGTTATGCATTCTTATTTTGGTAATGTGTGTAATGTACACAGTATCTGTGTACAAAATAATCCAGATAGATGGATAGATAGAAGGATGTGGTGTTGGGAGGTTTTGTACCTTTAGGTAGCTACATTTATCACTTTCTCTATCTCTCTTCAATTCCCTCTCTTTTTTTTTCTTGTTTGTACTTTTTTCCCCTCCTTTTTTCTTTTTCTTTTTTTTTTTGGACTGCTATGCAGAACTTCTTTAACCCCAATTTTTGATTTGGCTGCCGTTCCTCACAAACTGAGGGAGGCTGTCTGCTTTTTGTTTTCTACTAATGAAACACTTGTTCTCAAATTGAGCTGTAAAACCTGCCGCCCGAATGAAACGGTTTCGCTCCGCATGTGTGTGATATCAGCCCTCTTTTGGCTGCGCCTCTGTGGAAATGGCGGATTATACTTTAAAATAGGAGAGAATTCAAATAATAAGCCTTATTCCCAGTGATGAATCAAAATATGGACAACAACACAGTAGCTACTGTCCATCAGCATTCAGATCCGCTCGTTTTCATTGATTCAACAATCCAAGTTTGCTTCTCAAAGGACTGTTTTTCATTTAATGTCAGTTTGTTGCAGCCGTTCACTCAGCTTTGTATTTACCAGGAGGGAGAAGAGACTTCTTTTGGGTTTAAGCCTGTAATCCTCCTCGGATGGCGGGAGTTAAACCAGAGAGGACGTTGAAAGCTAGTGTATGTCCGCAGTAGAGCTGTTGTATTGAGATCTTGTAAATGAAGGTCAGGAAGGTGAGTGGCGTCAATCTCGATGAGCATCTCTTCCTATGAGCCCAAGGGCGTCTTGGAAGTTTTGTGGTATAAATGAATAATTTAGATTTATTTCCTCTCGTCGGATCAGTGAAAGGTATAGCAGAGATCGTAGCAAAGGCCGGCACAGCGAGAATTAACTTAAATCCCTTGCGAACGTAAGCTTAATCTGTATTTAATGATAAATAAAGGGAAGGGAAAAACGACGAAGGGAAAAACGATAGGGATATGCGGAGTCGGTATGTTGTGATTAAATTGGAATTTGGAGCAAATCCACTGTTGCGTGGGGAGTCAAAAAAGTGCTATTCCAAAAAACATTCAACAAAACATTCTTAAATGGGCTCATGGTGTCGATTGTGATTAGGCATGCTATGCTAATAAAAACTCATTATCACATAACGGCAACAGCCAGGCTGTTTTCACTCACTTTTTAAGCAGACAAACACAACTATACCCCAGTCGGAACAGACTTCCGCATTTCGCTGTCAAATTGTGAACAATTAACTTTCTTTCCAAAAGACTTGCAGAAAGTTGGAAGCCTGTGTTGTTCACATGGGACGTAAGCAAACCATCAACCAGAGTTTACACCTGCAATAGCCTGGAGGTCTTTTTTTTTTATTTCCCTCTTGTATTGTGGCTTTTGGCTAAGCTATTTCCTGATTATTTCAAGCTTCGCGCTAAGTAGAAATGGAAGCAGTTGCATGTACGTTTGGATGTAGCTAGCATAACAAGACAGACAGTTTGACAGAAAGTCAAACTGCAACCTATAAATGTCGTTTAAGTTTATATTGACTTTAGTTTGCGGTCAAGAAACAGCGATGCCGTTGCACACAGATGACTACCTGTGGGGTGGCCGGGGCTAATTTCACAGGCTGTTGAGTATCTCTCGAGCGTAGAGACGTATCGCTGCTTAGCATGTTCTTTTAGCACGACAGCTCGTCTTCCTGTGAGGCAACGCGGTAACGCTGCTCACCTCCCCTCTGGAGATCGCCGCGGATTCCTTCATGCTAAATCAATTACGGTAACTATTATTAATCTATCATGCTGTTTCTCCATGCTGCCCTCCCTACCCTCCCGAACGCCAACAACTCCCATTTCCTCATTTGAAAAATGGCCATTTTGTGTTGTGTTTTTCTTTGTGCTGTGTTAAAGAAAAAAAAAGACAACAAAACAAGGCTATTGGTAAAGTGATAACATCTGTTTGGAGGCGCTGGATGCCAGGAGTAAAAATGGTTTCCTCTTGTCTGGGCCAGTGAGAGCCTGATGCTATGCAGATGTGCAGCTGGGCCTCGACTGTAAAAGTTATAAGTATTGTCATAACATTGTTCGACTTCTCCAGTATTTCCTGTCTTCTGCTTAGCACTTTATTACAGATCCTGGATAGTGTCCAGCTCAGGAACGCTCGCAGAGAGTAAAAGAGAGGGAGAATGTGAGAGGTGATGGCGGGGGCGGGGGGAAGGGGGCGAGAGTCTTTCGGACGTCTTTGCTTGGCTGATCTGCAGCATTCACTGACTTTTATTCTTCTTTTGATGGCCCTCAAGTTGTTGGTTCAATAGCATTGCAGGAGCTGAGAGGAAGTGGGGGGGGGGACGCGTGACAGGGGAGATAGAGATGCTCATACTCATGTACAGGGAAGAGGACAATGAGAGGCAGACAGGTTCACAGAGTTGTCAGGTGAGGGAAAAGATAAAAAGTTCTCTCTCAGTACTTTGCCACTGTTACAAAACCTAGTGAGCTGCCGGCATAGTAGACAGACGAAGGGTATCTTGATTGTGATGTCAGGGAATTTTAATAGCCAAATTTGAACGGTTGGAACTTTTGCGGTCTACGATTTGCTTTTATGTTAATTCAAGGCTGTATTAATTTGCTAAAAACCACAGTTGTTGTGAAAACTTTTTTTTTTTTTTTTTTTTTTTGCATTTTTATGTTTTAAAATGTCATTTATACTGTGAATTGCAATGATGCAAAGTCTTTAATGTCAAATGAACTTTTAGAAATCATTTTAAAATGCTAATTCTAGCTTCGTATTATCAGTGTTAAAAAAGGTAGAGCTGCTTAATATGAATTTTCTATTCATCAGATAATATAAGAATTATTTGATGAATAGAAAGTACAAATAACATATTTTGTTGCTTCAGTTTTCCCATTTAAATTAGTGTTATTTACTTTTTTTTTACTGATTCAATTTGTTACTATTTACTCTTCTTCATTAGCTCGGTTTCCATCAACCTGCTTTTATGCACATTTTAAAGTATCGCATCAGAATTTTGAATAAAATTGCCTTAATTCATCAAAATGTTTGTAGGTTTGCTTGAGGTGGATGGAAAGCATTTGCCGAATAAATTCCTCCTTGCGCATTGAAAAAAGTCATGTGACTTTGTGCTTTGTGCTGAGGCAAATCCTGCCGACTTACCGGCGGACTGATCTCATTCCGTAGCATGTGAAATGTTATGGTCGTTCTGAAATGCCCAAGCAAAGTCTGTCATCAAAGCATCTCTATATAATTGTCTTATACGACTGCCTTCCCAAATAGCAGGCATTCGCCTCCGAAAGCAATGACCGCATTTACTGTATTTTGTCTGCTCGTTCTGAGGCACAAGTAATTTATTATTTATTATTTATTACAGTTATTATATTCAATGGTTTCTCCAACTTTACTTGGTGATATATATTGTCAGTTTATCAGGAAGTGACTGTTTTTTTTTTTTTTTTTTTTTTTTCTTTGACTCGTAGGATGTAAACAAATGTTTTATGCGATATTCCAATTTTGCCGTTTTTAATTTTCGCAGCTTTGGATGGAAACCTATTTTTAATTTTAATTGAGTGTTTTCGAATTTTTATTTTATTACGTTCCTTGTATTTTAGTCTCAGTTTTGCCATTCACATTTTGGAAAAATCGAATTTAGTTTCCATTGACGGCGATAACAGAAACTGATTTATGCTTAAGTATTTCCGTTGAAATCATTCGTCAGCCTAATCTCCCTCGCAGAGGATCGTTTTTTGCGGTGCCGTTGTGTAGTTAATGCCTATGTGAAGTGTTCCAAATAAGTCACATATGATCTTCCATGACGGTTAGAATGCTGTCTATGGAGGCAGCAGAAAGCGAGGCAGCTCACTAGGTTTTGGAAAAGAGCTCTTGTATCCTCTTGTGAGAACAGAAAAGCAGAGAGTGGGCATGAGCACCAGCTGATTCAGTCGAGGCTTGTGTTCATTTCCTGTCGAAGATGCCGTCTCTAGACAAGAAGAGAAAAGGGCCTTTCTTTCTCACTGAGCCTGTCCTGAACTCTCTGTCTCCCTCGCTTTCCTCTCACATGGACATGGCTCACTATCTCCGGCTTTAAAACTCACATAAATGTGCTCACAGTCAAAACCCAACCTTTTCTCTTTTGCTTCCCACTTTGGCCTGCAGCCATTGATAAAGAAAAGACTATTAACACACTTGTATTCTTTGTGAGTCTCCGTCCACAGCACAGCTTTCTGCCCCCCTCTAACTATCGCCTGGAGGTCCGTGGAACTCGGTTCTCCGTTCTGGCAGATATTCCAACTGGCCTTTTTCCACAACATGTGCTTCAGCTTCTTTGAGTGATCAGCATGGTAATCTTTGATTTCCATGCAGATTCACGATCTTCCCAGACATTATACTTAACTAGCGTGCCACTTGTGAACGTATCTGTCTGGCTGTCAGTCATCTTTCATGCCGGCAGACAGCATTCGCAACACTCTCAGAGAGAGAAGAGTTATCAGCCGGAGCACATCGCTGGAACCAATCCCCATTCTGATGCTCTCCACAGGCCTCGCTGCGCAAAGGCATCTCTTCAATATTCAGTGTTTGTGTTGTTTCATGGAATTAGCTGATAAGGTTGTTTAAAAAACATGCACCTGGTAATAAGTTAACGTTTACCAAAACACAGATGGAAAGGCTGTGTCATGGGAAAAGTGACAAAGTGGTGAGTTGATTAGAATTTGAATTGGAATTACATCTGTCTATCTGTCCCCTGTTCTATCTCTCTCTCTCTCTCTCTCTCTCTCTCTCTCTCTCTCTCTCTTTCTGTCTGTTCGTCTTTGTATTGTTCTACCCGTGTAAGTCTGTGTGTCTATTGTTCTGTCTATATTTCTTATGTCTTTGTTCTATCTATCTATCTGTCTGTCTGTCGATCGTTCGTTCGTTCGTTCGTTCGTTCTGTCTATCTATTGTTTAGTTATTTGTTCTATCGATCATTCATTCTATCTATTGTTCCATTGTTCTATCTATAACTATCTCTGTCTATTTATTGTTCAATCAACCATTCTATCTACCTATATATGTCTATTTTTCTATTGTTCTGTCTATATCCATCTATTCGTCTGTCTGTCTGTCTGTCTAAATGTAGATTACACTTTTAAAGCTTCACTTCTCCTTTAAAACTGTCAGTCAAGTTTATTTTTGCTTTTTGAGTTTAAAAATTATTTTTTATCAATTATTTTTTAAATTATATTTACATTTTAAATACAATTCTGCATCCTCTTTGCTACCTCAGTCCAAATATGGTTTTAATAGAATGGAAAATTAGAAGGCAACCCAATTCGATTGTGAATGACGGACTACTCTTGGTGTGAGTGTTTGCACACGTGTGCATGCATCTGTGAAGTTTCACACGTGTGTGAAACCCCTTGTAAATGTATCACAGTTTCAACATTTCAAACAAATGGAAAATGGAAATGAGAATAAACAGGTAGAAGAAAGTGTGTGGGGGATTCCCCTTTCTCAGAACTGCTGAGTCACTATGGAAGTGCTGAAGCACTAAGCTTGTTCCTCCTGTCCAGGCATTAAAACTGTCTCTGATTTATTTTTATTACTTATTTTTTTATATTTTGCCACTTAGAAGTTCAATCAGCAGATGTGCAGAAACTACTGATCTGTTTTTGTGTTTATTGTGCGCCGACAAGAGCACCAACCCTAATGAACGCTTTTCTTCCTCTTAATACTTTAATGGGACTTTTTTTCCATTTTTGCTAATAAACGAAGTCCAGAAAATAGAAGTATTGAAAAGCAAAGGAATGGATGCATAACACAGGAAGGAATCAGACTTGTGGCTTCTGCGTTAAAAGCCTCTGTTTTACATGTTTAAAGCTCTAACTGCCAGCCCACAGCCCAACAAACTGTATTTAGAGTTAAATAAAAGCCTTTCTCAGATGTGTCAGTTGCTATCCCACTGCGTCAGACGTCACTCACAGCCACAGTGTGTGCATATGCGACTATGCCTTCACAGCTTAGAGCTCGCCCATCATTCGTCATCGTCCCAGCGCGTTTGTATGCTGTACGAGTGCTGCTGTTTTCCCAGCGCAGGGCGAGTAGGAATAGGACATTAATATCGGATGGGTTTACCATGTCTGATACTAGTAAGCCCCCTCTCGCTGTGACGCAATGCTTTCTAAATAGCACTGCTGCAGCTGCAACCCTCAGCTCTCATTTCTGAGGGGTTTTTCTTCTCCCTCATCCTCTCCTCGTGCTTGAGTACAGTCTTTATTCTCATGAAGAATATATCACAGGGGATATAAAACAATGCAATTGAAAACCGGAGACTCTGGTTCACTGCCAGATCTCTTTCTCTTCTGCCTCCCTCTCATTCGATATCACTGGGTTTAATTAACGAGTAAAACTTTTATTCTTTATTTAACAAAGTAGTTCGCCAAAAATGAAAATTCTGTCACTCACTTATATAGATGAGCTTTAAAGGGTGAGCAGACAAGGCTTTGGGATATACACATGTAATTTATATATGGTAATTTTGCATCTCATTTATTTTTTAAGCATAATATATTACAGAATAATATAATTTGTATGTGTTATTATATATTATTAATGTTAAATTTTATTGTATAATTCACTTTTAGCCGTTTCGCTGAGCTACAGAGGCCTGAGTTGAAATGTACTATCTTTTGTATTTCATTTTTATATTATAGTACATAATAATACGTATTACATATTGTACAATTCGCACATTCAAGTTTCTATTATATTATAATTAACGTTTTTAAATGATACTTTTGGGAGACAAATTTGCTTTAGCTAAGCAAATAAATAAATCAGTACAATTTCAGTTTACTTTACATTTAAGTTTGGCTTCATTCTTTTCTCCATGCAACCCAAAAGCAGGTTTTCCACCAAGCGCTAGTTGCTTTTTACCAAGAGAGTCAAATGTTATGTGGGATTGGAACAATATGAGCATGATTAACCAATGGGTATTTTCAGTTTTGGGTGGACTATTCCGTTAAGATGAGGTGTTAGCACTCCTGAGGCACTTTTTAAGAACACGTCTCTTTTACTCACAGTTTCGCCGTGCCTGCAAATGTCAAGGTGGCCACCTGCGAGAAGCAGAAAATCTATTTCTGCTCTCCACTCTTGCATGGGCAGTGGCCTCCAGAACACTTAAATTGATTTTCGAGTTTTCTGCCTATGCTCTGGCATCTTAGCCATGCTCTGAAGTGATCTGTTGTTGAAACCAGGCGTACCTTTTGTCAGATGTTGGCTGACATCAGCACAAAAGGTATCAGAATTTGCCAATGTGGCCTTGGTTGTTGTCAGTGTTTTCCTTGTTAGAAACATCCTTTTAGAGAGGTGAATAGAATCTGCAATATAAACCAGAGCTACTTAATACACAATCTTCAAAGTATTTTTTTTTTTTTATTGTCATCATCACATTGCACCTTGGAGAATTCATATAAATATTCTGCTGATTTGCGGTCACAGGTGTGGAGGGGTGTTGCTTGAATGGATTCAAATGTGATTCATCTGAATTTATAATGCAGTACTATTTTTTTGTTTTTTGTTGTTAGGTTTTACCAAATGTGTGAAGCTGTTTTTGCACTGATGACAAACTATGTCTGTCACATTCTAAAATAATAATTAAAAAGCGTTTTGCACTGTAATTAACTCAATGGAAATATTACATGAATGCATGTTAAAGTAATGTAAAAAAAGTGATTTCCAGCATACCCAATAAAACCATACTGTTTCAATATTTATTTAAATAAATAATATATTACAGTCATATAGTATATCTAAAACCATATTTTTATATTATTATTTTTTCAATTTGTAGTAGCTGTGCCTTTATTTTTTTTAAATATTGAAACATTTTTTAAAATGGGTTTCAACATGTGTTAACCAAAAAAACAAGTAATATAATATTATATTTATTGTAAAAGTGTATTTTTTGGTGTGGCTCTTGACCTTTCCAAAGTTGACTAGCCCTGCCATAACAGATGCTGAGTCATATGATAGGTGCAAGGTGTAATGTTACATCTCAAATCTAAGTGTAGATAGAGTGCACTCTTCCCCCTTACATTTTGCGTACACACACACACACACACACACAGCATCAACAAATAGACCAAACATAATTACTAATGTTACCCGGTCTGTCAAACTGTCTGGAGTAGACACACATGCATGTAATTGCTCACAGTGGGATATCCAGCAGGGCAATTGAAAACACAAGTCACATCTGAGCCAAGCAAAATAACAGGAATCAAATTAATAAATGGTTAAAGCTTTGCATACCCCTTTATTTGTCCTTATCTGTCTATAGACCTTGTCAGATTTGACCAATGTTGCACAGGTGTGTGCGTATGTGTGATGTTCCTTAAGCATTTATAAATACCTGAAGCTTCATTCATTCTTGCTGATGTCATGTGGCAAATGTTCCTCTCGCTTTAAATACCCATTCAAATTCGTACAGCAGGTCAGCTCTGGTAATTAAGTATTGAATCCTGCTCAGAGAGGCCACACTGACCTTTCACTCAATTATCGATCGAGTTTGGCATTTTGACAGACTCTCGTTACAAAGGTGAATTAGGTCCCTCGAGGCCCGTGATGTCACAAGGTCTCTTACCAGTGACATCAACAGCAGTGACACCTGAAATGAACTGGTCTTGTGTTTTTTGATTGGTCCGGCGCGTCCGCCTTTTTGTTTAAAGTGCATCTGAGACATTCAGGCCACGTGTCCGCTGGGTTTATTATGTCTGAAATAGAGCTCATGTCATAATGGAAATAAAGTAGGTGTTAGGTTAATAAAGCTTGTAAAGTATTTAAGACTATTAGCAGATCTATTGATTTGACTGGAGACAATTCTGTATTCCACATACATTAGCCGCTTGAGTTGATGGATCCAACAAGGGATTGCTTAGTTGAAGGACATTTTGGCAGACAAAGTGAAACTCTTGCCATTTCTTTAAGAATAAGTTTGATGTTTTTCAGTTCATTCAATAATGCAACAAGACATTCGAGGTCAAGGTCTCAAATTGTACTTTTTTTTAAGGTTAAAGGGCATTTTAGTCATGATGCAAAGCCAAGTAATTTAGTTCATTGGCTTGACTGTAGACTTTATAGTTGCCAAGCAATTTGGAATTTATATATTTATTCTTTTTATGTGTTCTGTATGTTATGTGAAAATCATCTAATCATGATTTGACACCTTTTAACCATTGGCTGTTTATTTAGTACATTTTAAATCACATAATAATGCATGACTATATTTCACATCTTTTACCACTACAAAACTACTACATCAACTACCTTACTTGCCATCAATAAGCACCAAATTGTTTATTGAAGTAAAGCTCTTAGTTAATAGTGCACTCGTGTTCCCTAATCTAAAATGTTACCAAAAACTTTTTTTTTCTAGATAAAACTTGTAAAAGTGTCTTAGGTTTTTATAGTGCATGTTTAGATGACATTTAGCGCGTTCAGTGGTCTCCGATGAGTTTAGACGGTCTTTTCTTCCACTTTGCACAGCCAGCTGAAATAGATCAGTGACCCAATCCCTCTACGCCCAAATCGAGGGCCATCCTATGCATCGGAATTCAATAATTAGAGCAGAAATCTAGTTCTGTAATCAGTAATTCTTTTGGTTCAAAGATTCAGTGTCATAAGACTTGTGTGAAAAAGAACACTGTGACCCGGCACTCCGCTTCCATCAATTCCCTTCACGGCTGTTTTGATCACTGCCCACGCCAGATAGGCTTCGATCCACTCAGCCACCGACGCGCACCGGGGTCATCCTCAAGCCTGCGCCTGTTTGTTGTAAGCCCACTAGCATAGCCCAACTCTATGCATGCAATGAGCACACTCTCCCCACAGAGTGTGTTCAAGAGCAGAGAGCTAAAAGAACGAAATTGTAATTCATGTATTGATCACAGCTGCTGTGCTCATCTCTATAGGAGAGATACTCAGAGAATAGCCATCTCCCATAATGCTCATCAGCGGCATTCAGTAACCACAGAAAAAAGCTTGTGGTAAGGATTTACCTCCTATAGAACTTTCAGAGCTTCCATTCGTCTCATTAAAAGATTGATCGTTCATTTATGCCTTTTGTAATATTTAGCAAAAGCATTCTCAAGTTTGGCAGCTGTATGTCATAGTATTTTTAAACTAGGGAGAAAGCCTGGAGTTCTGAAATTGCTGTTTGCATGAAACTTTATTATTTTAAAAGATCAAGGAAAATTTGATCTCTCATGATATAACCACTTTAATTCTCAAAGTATGAAACTGTTCAGCTTCAAAGACTTTATGGATTGAAGTTATGAAAGTGTATGCGAGAAAAATAACAGATAATTTTTTTTTTTCCTTTTATAGATATCTTGTACTTTGAATTTTTATTTTTGTGTTGTAGAATTTCTGGTTAGAAGTTTACATAATTATTTAAAAAAAAAAATGAATTAGCATTTTCATTCAGACCATCGCAAAAGGTTTTCCCATTCAGAGTCAGCTCTTTCTTTTAAACATGGTTCACTTTCAGATATAAAACATTGCAGGATGTTTTCATTCACTGTGTTACACACCGCATGAAAAGCAATTTTAAACTAGAAGCTAATCGAATCAATGATGGAATCTTCAAAAATGTTTTTTAAATGATAAAGGAGTGTTTCTCTTCTGAGCGATCTGTGTTCATCTATAAACGCAGAGCCAGCTCTGGTGGGTCATACAGCAGCTGCACAGCTAGACTACCCCCCAATAATGAAACGGTGGGTTCAACGGTAAAGTCACTTTTCCCACAGGCCACATTAGTCTGAGTGTTAGTGTCACTGAAAGGCACTTAATGGTTCACTCTGACTTCCTCTGATTGCAGAAGTCACATCTTATGAATCTGTGTGACTGAAGGAGAGTGAAATGAGTATTTTACTGAGTAACACACTTTAGGAAACCTGACAGCAGTTTACACACTCACTCTTTGTTTTCAGAGTTTTCAGTATCTTGATTTTTTTTTTTTTTTTTTTTTTTTTTGTGCCAGGTATATAACAAGGTGCAAACATAAAAGTATATTCAGTGTAATAGATATTGAATTCCATTTACTGAATAAATAAGGGTCAAGACTCTCATCTGCGCTGGACCGCCGAATGTTTATGTGCTTGACTTTCAACACTTTATTAAAAATCAAAGTGTCAAAAAATGCCTACACACCAAACCCCTTCATCTTCTGCCTCTGGTGCCCTCAGATGGGATTTACAGTGGCCATGTTAATTAAACGTCCGCAAACCAGCACATTTAAGCATTTGGAGAGGTAATTAACAATGGCTTGCATGAATGCTAGCTAGCAGCAAAGGTCAAGACAGAAAGTGTGTTACAGGCACGGAGAAAAAAAAAATGCTGAATTTGTCGTTTCATTGTTAAGAGGGTGAGTTGCACCAGACGAGAAAGAGGTTGGATGTAGGTATCTTTTAGATATTAGAGTTAGTGTGAAAATTGGAAACAGACGAGTCATTCAATTCGCCTGAGGGCAGATGGGGGCCCTGTAGTTCGACACTCTTCCAGATGGAATTGGTAATGGACCTTAGCGCTGCTCTCACCCATTAAAAACACTGTGCTATCCCGATCCCGAGGAACAGTCCGGCACATGGAGTATATAAGTATAGTTGCTTAAAATCCGATTTAGCTAGTTTCATCATATCCGTATGTTAGAGCAGTGAGTTAATGGTCAGTTTCTGCAGTTTGGCTGGCATTACATTTGTAACTTATGGTCTTGGTGACTCTACAGAAAACTAAAGTATTTTCTGTTAGGAGGCCATAGATTTTGTTCCAGTAACTTTTCGGACACATGACTGATTAAATTTTACCAGTACAGTAAAAGCATAATCGTTGAAAGGAAGGGAACAAATTACACCGTTCATGTCTCCATGTGTCTTTTCGAATGTGAAGGCCCAGAATTGTGTCTGAAAATAGATTCTCCTCCTCCACTGCTGGCCTGTTTGGCGGGCGCTGGTCTGTGTGACCTGCCTGCTCTGATTAGCTCAGTGGTGGGGAAGGAGCCCAGTGTTGGGAAATGAGCAGAGCTCGTCAGGCCAGCGGGGTCAAGGTGAACATGGCCAAGAGGCTGTGACAGACTTCAGAAAAACTTTACTTCCTCATCCTCTATATCCTCTTCCTTTCCTTCCATTTCCTCTCTTTCCCTTTTTCCGACTGTAAAATTATTATACATTTTAATAAAATTGTTCACACATGTCAGTGTATATATATATATATATATATATATAGAGAGAGAGAGAGAGAGAGTTTAGTGGGTATGATTAAATGTTAATTTCTCAACATGAGTGTTTATATATACATATAAATGATAACCAACTAATAGGGACCGATTCTCACTATTAATTAGTTAATTACTTGCATGCCTGTTATTAGCATATTATCTGTTTATTAGTAAGGGACAATCCAAACCTTGCTATGCAGTAAATTATTTTAAATGCATTACATGGAGGCCAAAAGCCTTTATAAATTGGAATAATTTATTTATATTGTAAATAGTAGTCACAAAGTTCATTTTTATTATTTTATAATGTAATGAAATGTTATATATTACAAAGTACATGTTCTATAAGCTACTTTACTGTACTGACAAGTGTAATTTATCATCAATAGAAAATAAATATATTTCAAAATAAATGCTGTTTTATTGAACTTTATATTTATCCAACAAATTTAGAAAATTCAGCTTTGACATTAAAGGATGTCAAAGCTGTTTAAAATTATTTTTTTTAATATATTTTAAAAGAAAAACATTATATTTGCTCGTAACAGTGTTTCACAATGTTGCCATTTTTAGTGTATTTTTGGTTATTGTAGCTTTCAAAAACTCTTACTGAGCCCTTATCTAATTTTTACTAAATAAACATATTAAATTGACAGCCCTAGTATTTTTATCTTCCTGTTTTGTAGTTGAATTTTTTACTATGACTGAGCATGTTGCATTTTTCTCATTGCAAATTATCAGATTATAATACTATAATGTTCTACACTGGAATAATTATCGTGGGCTGTTTTGTTCTCCTCCTATTTCTTCATGCAATCACTTCCAGGAACCTCCCCCTCAATCAGAGCTTTATTATGGCTTGATTGGGTTCATGAGGTTCTTACAGTGGAATCTCAGTCATTGCCTGCAGACTGATGGAGGTGTTGGCCCCCATCCTCCAATATATCTTTGCCATATCCAGCCATTTAGCCCCGGATTTAATACAACAAAGTGCCATTCATTACAGCAGTGCCTGAAAACTACTGTAATTATCCAAATTTAGCACAATGAAATTTACTCAACTAGCTCAGAAGTTTCCCACTCTTTAGCAGATAATTTAGAAAGCTCACTTGTCCAGGGTTGCTAGGCAATTTCAACCCTCGAAACTGCTTAGGCACTTTACTTGCAAAGCCTGTGCCACGAATAATACACTTTCCGAACGTTCCCCACCCTAGCTGCGCAATGAACACATCGTGTTAGTTTTATCAAATCACGTAGTGGTTTCGCTAAGCTGCACTTTACCCATTCAAACAGACAAAGAGAACAACTTCTCAGTGTAGTCAATGAACGCTGTTCATTATTAAATAATGTCGGAAATGTTCCTCATGCCTTTTTGTTCCTTTTGGTTTTCTTGTACTTGAACTTAATGCACAGCCAAACGCCACTGTGCTGTAGTGTCAGTCAGGAGCGTTTTGTCTGAGCTCAGTGTCGATGTATAGTGATTCGAGCTGATGGGCACTGAACTATGGAAGCTCCATGGAGGCTTCATTAGTGTTGGTTGCTGGCTTGATGGTCCCTTCCTGTGTACTCTGAGTGGGTGAATGATTTCTGGGCAACATGATGGAGGATCTCAGTCTGAGCCCCTTGGAGTTTGTCACGCTACTGCTAATTTTAGCTTAGTGGGGCATTGCCTTCCCGCAGCTTATCATTTTTTCATCTTTTTTACCCCCTTTTCTCTTCGTTTTTTCCTGTCAATTTTGAGTTCAGCTTCTGTCTCCTGTAAATGTTCTGTTGGGGCGGTAGTTTCGATTAGCTTTTTTTAATAGCTATGTTTTCCATCCACCTTTTCCTATGCATGTTTTGGTGATGTCACATAAAAAATAAATTCTAAAAATGAGCATAAAACGTATGCGCTCAACTAATTTGGATACATTTCTTATCTGGTAAGAAAACATGCACACAGCATAAAATTGGACAAACCAATGGACCGATCTCTTTGCACAGCATCTGAAATGCTATTTTTGTCATTCTAAAGTCTCGTCAAAATGCTTCATTATACTTAATTCCAACGTAGGCTCTGAAAATAACATGACCGATGTGCTAGTAATTTATTGTATTTAAAAATGATTATATACAGTGCTTTCTCCTACTGGAGAGGCGATTTTGTTCTCTTCAACTGGTGATGTGGAAACTCGCTTTATTCATAAATGTTTTATGAGCAGTTTTGCACATGCATTTAATTCATAACTTTAGCTAATGTTGGTTATTTCTCATAACGGTGAAGTTTGTTAAGCTGCCCGAGAAAGAGACGCTGATCCTGAAATTGCAAGACATTCCCTGTTATGTTAAAAATCCTTAAATATAGGTTATATATATATATCAGTTTAATTGGTATGAAAAGAGAAGTTATTTGTTTACTTTGTATTTATGTCTGTAAAAAGTGACATTTGTTAATCTTACTGCACAACATCACAGTTCTGCATCCTGACATTAATTTAAAAAAAAAAAAATCTCTTTAGAGTTATAAAAATTGCTTTTTATAACTTGTGTAAGTTGTGAAAGTTGATGATTGCCAAGAGATGAAATGTAGAAAAAGTAAGAAAACAAATAAAAGTAAAGCTTTTGAAGTAATTAAAGTACAATCAGGGAAAGGTTCATTATACACCTTTTTTTTTTTTTTTTTTTTTTTGCCAAGTTGATTTTTTTCTAATGTGTCCCATTATACATTGTTGTATAATATAATGATGCAAATCTGTCGAAAGACCATTTTGAAGATAACATTGAGACCATATGACAAATACTCAAATGACATGTTGCCGTTAATTGTAGTCTGATATGTTCATACAAATAGTCAGCTTAAAGGGGAATAATATCTCAAATCATTCCAAAAGTCAGTCTTATATTTAACTTAACGTCTGTCGCCTACCCTGAACCCCTGATCCAGGAGCAGCAAGCTGCCTCAACCATGTCTGACCATGTTTATCAAGTGAAATGGTGTCACTGTTATATCAGATCCCACGCAGTGACTGCCTACACCACAAAATCTCAAACAAAATCTCTCCCTCTCTTTGCTTTTGAGTGGGTACATTTGCCAGACTGTTCTCTGAGGTGAAGCGTATGAGTGTTATCCTTGTGAATTTTGATATTTTCTCTGAGCGCAGTAAAATATTTGGTTCTGAGTTACAGGGCAATTATTGTGATGCTCCATGTCTGACAGTGAAACTGATATGAGCTGAAAAGCTCTGGTTGTATTTTCGAGTATTTTACAGTTGGCTTAATTGCACATAAATGGAAAGCAAGAGTTTGTGTGCTTTTGCTAGGTGTGAATATCTCAGTGTGTGCATGTGGTTTACTTCTTTTCAGCTTAAGTCATTTTCAACGGTGGCGTTCTCGTTACTTGTTGTTTATTGCAAAGCCACAAACGTGTAGCAGCCCACAGCTCACTTTAGCAAGCTTATGTGAAATTTACAGCAGAGAAACATTAGTTGAGTGGAAAAAAGGCTGTCATTGTTAGTGTACGGAGCGGCTCACATTCAGGTGCCGAGTGTTGTGTAGTATAGACTGTCTCTCTCCCACACATAGACAGCTTCACATGTCTCTGTGGCCTGTGTTTCCCCTCCAGGGCAAGGTGAATTGAGGTTTCTATGTCCTTCTTTCTACACAATATTATAGCACACACTACTAAAGAGTTTTGCTAGTGGCAGTTCCCACAGTCTCTATTTTGCGTAGTTTGGTGAAGAATTAAAAGGGGAAGAAATGAATTGCTTGCCCCGGGCCTGCAGAAAATATTTGGAAAAAGCTCCATGGTGACGTCTTATTTTACAAGACACCTCTCAATCCTTCTATTTATCAGGTTTTCTGCAAAATATGACCTATATATATATATATATATATACACATATATATATATATGTATATATATATATATATATATATATATATATATATATATATATATATATATATATATATATATAAATAATTAATATAGATTGTGATTTGCAATATTTTTGTTCAGTTTATTTTTTTTATTGCTGTCAAATGATTATTGTCTAAAATAAACGTTTTTGAAAAAGTATTAAATAAAAATGAATGAATAGAGTAAAAAAAATATTCCAGTTTTTATATGTATAAATTCGATATGCATTATTAATGTAAAAAAAGCAAAGAAAACAAAGTAGGTCATTGAGTTTTTAGGATGAACATTGATACTAAAATACTGATCCAAGACCAGAATTTGTATATTTTTTTATTTCTGTAGATGTTGAATTGTAGATCCAAGAAAATGCTTCTAGATCAGCAGGCATAGTTTCTGTGACTGCCGGTAACCTCACTGGCCTCTGTGACACACGAGCAGGTGTGCTGGTGAAGTCATGCCTGAACTCTTTGCTCTCTTTCCTGCCCGTCATTGTCAGTCACTTTAACTATTGTTTCGGGTCAGCTGGACCCATGTTATGACATCCAGGACGAGTCGACACAAACAGCATTGAAGAGGACCTTATGGAGGTGACAGATGACACATTTAGAGGCCAGCTGCGACGTATCCGGATTTCCTCTTCTGTCACCGAGACAGGATGTGTCTTCGGAACTGTTTCTCAGAAGAGGATACCACATATCTAAGGAAGACCTAGATAAGGGATACGGGTGTAGCGATAGTGTCAAAAGGCCTAATGCCTTTGTAGCGGTAAGGAGAGACCAAAGCATTGTTCGGCCCCTGGAATAGATTATTCCAGAATACATAAAGCCGCCTTCTATTTGCACAAGAAGGAGGGAGACCTTTGAATTTTACAGTACAATAGTTACTCTCATGACTACAACCATAAGCCCTTTGAGTGCAAATGGATATCTGCTCTTCACACTTCCAGATAGAGAACCGTCTGTCTTTGATCATGTCGTCCAATTCAATCTGATTTGGAGTCTCGTGTATCAGCAGGGTACGCTGCGGTGTGATGCAGAACAGGACAAAGGGGGTGGATGGGGATTTGGATAGAGATAACAGCAGGGCTGTCTTTGAACGAAAAGCTGAAGCCCATCTCCTCAGAGAGTTTTGGTGGCTTGAAATTGGGCCGAGGGAACTGGTCAGCTGTGGCAGGTTGACAGTTTCCTTAATTTCTGTCTTTCCTTTCCTGTAGATGCATTCACAATTCACAACTAATATTTTAAACATATGGGTTATTGAGGCTAGTTGGCAGTGGTCCTCAACCTTTTTGATTCCAACACCACCTATTATCCACAACAATATTTAAAGGAAGAGACACTTAGTTTCTCTGAATTTTCAGAATTCCAGAAGTTTATACTGGAATTAAGTACATAAGTACAAGTGTATATATATATATATATATATATATATATATATATATATATATATATATATATATATATATATATATATATATATATATATATTATGTGAAATCACAACTACATCTATATCTTTTAAGACAGTGAAGAAGTGAATCAAAGTAAGAAATATCTCAATTGAAGTTTTATTTGTTTTAATGCTTGCTTTGTTTTAAGTTAAATAAGCTCTCTTGAGGGCCCCATATTGGGCCCCAGGCCACTGGTTGAGACCCACTGCTATGAGGTATCTCATCTCATACATATTTTAAACTTCCATAAATTTTACAGACTTTCAAAAAATGGAGCCCTGAGAAATATTCCCTGTAGGAAGAGAAATGTGACAACTCTTCTCCAGCACGTAAAGTGCTTAAATAACCTTCCGATTGACTACAGATGATTTGAGACCATCCTTACTGCTTTTTCAAAGACTTCATCCTGACATGAAGCGTTCTGAGAGCAATGTGAAGAAATGTGGATGTGATGTGGGAATATTACCCTGAACCGTGGCCTCCCAGGTTCCAGGAGAAATGAGGCTTTCACAGAATATATTAAACCTTATTTATCAAACTGAATTATATAATTACGACTCCATTTCAGCGAGAGACTTTGGATTTGCGTAAACCCGGTATAACATCCACCAAAGATACGACTTGATGGTTCGATATGTCTGCAATTGTATCCAGATGTTTGCCGACGGCTTTTCGATGGTACTGCCTGAGCCTTGAAAAGTTGATGCAGGATTTCTAAAATTGAAATTGTCAGTAGGGGTTCACCTAATTTCCCCGCAGCTGATTAAATAATTGTTTATTTAATGTAAGAGGCCCCGTAGATTGCCTAAGTGAATTACATGTAATTTCATTTCACCGGCTTTGTGTGCAAATCGCCCCCTTTAAACCAAAGAATCCTTTCTTACATCCACACGGCATGCCAAATGGGATATTAGCCCTTATTTTCACATATTACGTCTGTGATGTGTGTCAGTCTCCAAGCATCCCCTGCTTCTCCCTATCATTTTAACTGTCTCTGCTTTTAGGTACGATTTTGCTGTCCACCTCACTAAAACTACTATTGCCGTTGCAAAGGCCTGAATATCTCCCAGGTGCTGAAAGCTATTATTTTCAGCTCTAACGCAGACATTTTTCATAGACGCTCTATTGTTTAGAACTGAAAATCAGTTCAAGACAATGGGTGCAAAACCGGTTGCAAAACCTTGAGAGCAGCTGATTACCGTAATAGGTTTAAGACAGAAAGGTGTGACGTTTCTTCCCCGCCTCTTTCACCTGAGACTAGAAGCTTTTAATGGAGAGCTTTATGGGATTGTGGGAACATGCTCGTTAAATAAATAGATGTAATTAGGTCCTGCCTCTAATTACTTCAGATTCCTCTCACCAGGACCGAATTAGTCTGACTCCCTAGAGCGCGTAGTGTTAGGCATGCGTAATCAATCACATACAAACAGAATGCACAGGCTACACCCACAGAAAGTACCAGAGTGCAGCAGGGTCATTCATCACAGCCCGCAATGCAAACAAGAACAGCCATTTTGTTGTTTACTGCGAGTACCTCTAACCTCGCGCTACCTGCACGCGTACCTTTGTTGTAGCCCTCGCCGTATGGAAATAAATGATGCCAAAAAATACATAATCCAACCTATTACTACACCTCATCCCACTGCAGATGAAAGGTAGCACAAAGTTTGTTTTGATTATGATTAGCGGCGTTTTAACCAGTGACGGTGCTGCGTGATAATGCATGGCACCTTGCGAAGGCTGTGACGGATACCAGATAGCGGGAGCTGCGCTGAGAGCAGATACAGTGATAAACTGGAGCAGGCCAGGAAACAGACAGGGCCTGGGCTCTCTGCGGCCCCTCTAGCCCACGGAAAAAAAACAATGCATCACCTCACAGCACGGCCAGACGTGGCAGGCGAGAAAAATCGCCCCACACTTTGGGAAAACAAAGACAATCAGGGCTTTCTCTCATTCGCCTCCCCTCCTTTTCCTTTGGTGAGCAGCTGCAGCAAGCCAGTCAAATGTGCGTTTTTTTTTTTTTTTTTTTTTCTTTTCTCTCGCCAACTTGTCCGTTTTTGAGATGTAATGGAGGGGGAAAGATATAAAAAAACAGAACCTGGCAAAGCAAGGTACTCATACGTTTTTACAGATGGCAGACTGGTCCAGTTGATAATTGAAAAGGAAGTCTGGGATTGTGTACCATTCAACAGCAGAAGGCTATTTCTGGGTTTTCCTGTGTAATTGACCCACGACCCGCTCCCAAACACATTCACATCTCAACATATTTACACTCCTACTTTTATTCGATCCGGTCTTAAAATGTAATGGACTGTCTCTATAGCTTGCTTATTTGGTGTTTTTTCTTTAGTTACTTGTTGTGAACTTGCTTCAGATTGTTTTGGAATTCACTTTGACCAGATACCAGTGCAACAAGTTGTTCTTCCAATCCCTGCAATATTGTTGATGTCAATAATTGATTGTTTATTAGAAAAAAACTTGCTCTTACTGTGATCCAGCACACCAAATTCCATCAGAGTCCAGCAGATATGGTCAGCCTCTCCATTTTATATTTTATTTAGCGATTTGTGTGTTTATTTATTTTGTATTTTGAATGTTTTGCTGTAAGAAAACTAATATATAAAGCCTTGTCTTTACAACGAACATAAACCTAATGAATAACATGCAGTTTTTTTCTTTTAATGGAGACATGTTAATTTTACAGTTAAAAATTGTTGTTGTTGTTTTTTTTTACTACAACTGCTACTGACTAATATAATGGTGGATGAATTAAGAGGGCTTTTTAAAGCAAATATTTATTAACTAAATTAATATTTCTTTTCAAAATTATACATAGATTTTAGATTTTAGTTTTTTTTCATTACATGTTGTTTATATATGCAATGTTTTTCCATTATTTGATTTCATACAAACACACACAAACTAGGAATGGCATGAAAAATACCTTACCATTTATTTTCCCTGTTGATCAAAGTAGTAACAAAGTAACACTGAAACAGTCCTTATCACAGTTAGTGGACACCAGATGCAGTCACGATCAGCCTTTCATTCTGATTTAGTTTTGGCACTAAGAGTCAAGAGCTTTTGATTTATATTGTTTTAAATCCAAAGCTTTTGGCCCACTGTATACATAACCATATAAGCTTTCTGGATGGCTAAACAGGAGGCCCAGCTCAAATGAACGATTTGACCAACAAGATAAATTATCAGTTGTGTTCACACTGTGTGTAGGTTGTATGTATATTAACTCTCTGCGGCTGTTGTACGATAAAGGTCTGCGGGCCAGGCGGAGAAAACACGTGTGAGTGATTTGGCTCTGGAGCCCAGAAGGCCAGGGAGAGAAATCCACAAAGCTGATGACGGACACTTTGTTTGGCTTGTAACGCTAGAACAGGATAGGAAAGAATAAATCAATCAATCATGTCTAAACTGTCAGGACTAGCATGTGGCCCTCTAAAAACCCCACTGAGATCAGAAAATATATACGTTCTCGCTTAAAGGTTGTAAGAAAGCACTGATTCTGACGTAAATGAGCCATAATTCGATTTTGAGATAATCTTCCAGCAAGGTATTGTGGGTTTGTGTTGAAGGATATGCCAGACATCTTGCTGTCTTAAAGGGACAGTTCACCTAAAAGTGACAAATTCAAATCGATTCCATTCCAGTCATAGGCCTTGCAGATACGGAATTACGAATTTTAATATTTAATTAAGGTACCCATAGAATATGCAAATGCATAACCATCTAAAGCTATCAACATAATATTATAGTGCTATATTAATTTTTATAAATAATAAATCTCTTGATTTGAGCAAGTGTGATGCTTTGTAATGGCATGCCGCAACAATAATGACACTACCCTTTAGGGTCATTATTGTCGCTGCAAGCCATTAGAAAGGTGTTTATGCACCTTCAGTGAGTTTACCTACCTCGTCACGTGCACAAATAGGATGTGAGATCCCTCCCTCTCGGCCTGTTATGCTACACGCATCAGAACGATGCTCTGCGGTTGCAAAGGGCAGTTGTCAGAGTGACTTTGCATTTGCTGATAGCTCACGGAAAACATTGCTCCATCTCATTAAGTTATTGCCATCATTTTTATTCTTTATGGTTGTGCAGGCTACCGTCCCTCATTCTCTTTTCACATTCATTTTCTACGTATCTATGATTAATGGGAGATGTCGAACCGTAGAGTGAGCAAGCATCAGCGAAGGTGAGATCATAATTAGTTTAGCTGATGCAGGGCCCTCCAATGGCGCATCTGGATGGAAAAATTACCCTATAGGAAGCTGGCGGCGCCCCAAAACTTTTTACTGATACGTTGTGAAACACCCGATGAATCAAGTGCCCTTTCCCTGCCAAAAAAGCTCTACCGACTCGAAGCCAAAATTATGTCTGCAGAAAGCTTTCCATTCTAAATGTATTAGAGCACAATTAGGAGCATTGTACTTTTCTGGCAGGAGAAATGTGCTCCCTGCTCAAGCCGTCTGAAGTTAGGCTAAATAAATCGTACACATTCTATAAGGCTAAATGAGTTTTACAGGGACCGTAATCGAGATAATTCCTGTGATTTGCCCCGGTTGACTCTCGGGATTCACTTGTAGTTCTGTCCGTTCCCGGTGGATGATTCATGTGGCTATATCTCTCTCCTTTTTTTTCCGACTTGTTTATTTTTTTCCCCCTTCTCTCACAGTAGAGTGCAATATTTCAAGCTACTAGATATTCTAGAGTTCCAGCCATGCATTTAAAGCTTCCTGTCATGCATGTGTTCGAGATGAAACATTTGTTGAAAGATCAAAATATTTATGTCACTGGTATCTTAGGCCTATAAATCACAGGAAGGTTAATTAGTGTTGGAATCAACTTGGTTATATTAATTGTGCCTCATCCTGGCTTTGTGATTGAACACATTGTGTCCCTTACCATCAGAGCTCCGTATCCAGCTACACCCTGCTGAGTCTTGGTTTTTTTTTTGCCTTTTTCTTCTTTCTGCCTCTTTTTCTTGCTTTCTCTTTTACATTCACCTCCCGTCTCCATGCTGAGCTTGAATCTCCATCCCTCTTTTTCTCAACAGCCTGCTTTTTTTTCTTTTTTTTACTCATTTTGGCTTTCTTTCTTTTTTATGATTTCAGAGACGGCGGGGCTCGGGGGTCTTCTGCGCCAACTGTCTGACCACCAAGACCTCGCTGTGGAGGAAGAATGCCAATGGCGGCTACGTGTGCAACGCGTGTGGCCTCTATCAGAAGCTGCACTCGGTAAGGGGGGAACTAAGAAAACATCAGTGCAAGGGATGGCGAGAACGCTTTGCCAGCCCACCCACAAATCGCAGAAACAGAGTTCAAAATGAACGGAGAGGTGACAGCGTAGCAGCTCCGGTTTGATCGCTTCATTTCCGCGCTGTCAGGCGAGGACCCCGGGGGAAGAGCCCTTTTGGCCTTCTTCAGCCCTGCAGCCAGCTAATGGCCCTATGGAAGTAATTTTGCACCAGCTGGGAGCCCCACTTCCCACAGTCCTAACAAACACCTGACCTTAAAACCCGAGACACAATGCCTACTGGCACAACCTTAAAACCCAGTCAAATGGAGTCTTTCTTTAACATTTTTTCACCTTCATGTAGTTCCAAACCCTTATGAATTTCTTCTTATTATTAACCTTTATTTAACCAGGCAAGTCACTTAAGAACACATTCTTATTTACAACAACACAAACACAAAAAGAAACGTTTAATTGTATATTTAAGCTTTTTTCCATATGAAAAAGGTCAGTGGCGACTAGTTATTTTAGTGGCCGTTTTCTTTAGTATGCAGAAAAGAAGCTTGGGAATTGCTAAATATCTCTAATTGTGTTCCAAAGCCTATAAGTCTAATGAAAGTCAAAGCTTGGAAGGAAGAAAAAATGATGACAGAAATTTTGTTTTTGGTTAAACTATTCCTTTTAAGTTTTTTTTTTTTAACCACCTCTCTGTTATGAGTGTTATAGACATTTTGGTTCTTAAAGTAAAAAAAAACTCATTCATTTTCTCCATAGGGGCAATGATTTTTAATAACTTTTAAGCCTTTAAAGGTTTATAACTTTTTTTTTTTTGAGCTCCAAGGTTTTTAATCAATGACAAATGCTTTTGCTGAAGACATTAGCCTGCTTTTTTCAATAATCATTCATTTTTACAGCAGATTTCCTTGTGAAAAACTGCATTACCCACGATTCTGCAAAGAAATATCAATCATTCAAAGAATCGTTATAAGCTAATTGATATGAAAGAAAAATCACTGAATTATGCGAACATTATATGAACAGTATTCTCCTATCTCTCCTAACATTTTTTCCCTTCAAATGAACGTTTGTAATGTTATTTCTTTAGTAGCTGGTTGGTCTGATTCATAGCTTATAAGTCTGATCTAGTGTTACTGTGACATGCATAGCAAAAATACTTAGGCAAAAGGTGAGTTGGCATTTTATAGTCATTTTTGTTTATCTGAATAAAATAACATTTATATATATATATATATATATATATATAACATTTATACATGCATAAAATGTGAATATAGTAGTCTGTGTGAAATGTGCACAAAGAAATGAAACTGCTCGTTTCTGTAGCCTGTCAGTAAATGACTTAATTTGATTTGCTTTATCGCCTCAGTTCTCCGCTCTCCCAATTTAATTTTGATCTGAATTAGCTTTTTTTTTTCATCTGCAGTCATACCTAAAGCTTTGTCTGCAGCCTTGAAAGTGTTTTAGTGTTCTTCTATTTCTTTTGAAATGGTGTCTGGATAAACATGACGGGTAAACAGTCTCGAAAACATGTGAGTAATTAAGCCGGAGAAACAGAAAAAGCATTGTGCCCGAGCCCGTTGCTGGACTTAACATTGATTTTGCTTTCTAATCTTTGGAGCTCCTTTAAAATTGGGTCAAGTCTGTGAGTGTTACGGTTTCTTCCTGTCTTGATATGCAATGTTGGAAGCGCTCTTTGCCTCTGTGGCCTCGGGCTATCGGGACTAGTGTCTGGGTGGCACAGGCTTGGAAACAGGGGGCCGACTGAATCAGTGTGGTCGACTGGGTAAGCGTTTAGGCACCACAGCGCCCAGACCACAAGAGGCTCTTTCAGGGGCCATGCCACCTGGTGGCTTGAGTCGTGCTAACTTGACCCGGCGCAGGCACTCACATCTGCCCGTCTGTCTGCACCGCTTCATCAGAGACCCTGCAATCAATGGGCGCTTCACGGCAGAGCTTGTGAAATACTGTATGCTCTATTTACTGCCCCACATTAAACACTGTCTGGAGTAAATAAGTTTCCTCACGCTGGAAGTTTTTCTAACTTTGACATTTATGTTGGAGTTCCATCATGCATTGATGCAGCAGCTGTACTGAAGCTTGCATCAGTCTTTTCTCTGGCTTCCTGGGACAGAAAAAGTGGGGTGGCCATGACTTTGAGGGAAATGGGAACAATTCTCGACAGTTTTACTACTGAGATCACACTGATATTAAAAGCCGAGGGGTGATGAATTTGATGAGAGTGGCTTCAGTTATTTTTCAGGCCTTATCAGGCAGATAGCTGGTTACACGTGACATATTATTATCATTTAAAATTGTGAAAAAAATTAAATAAAATAAAAAAATATTTCTAGTTCACAGACTATACAGAAGTGACACATAAACCACAGAAGCTATGCTCAGTTATGCATTATTAGCACAGGAATAAATGAATCATACATTTAAAATGAGATTTTTGATAGCTGACAGAAAATAAACTGACTGTCTTGACAATGGCAAAGTTCAAAGTGGCACTATCAGTATTAGTGAAAGAATATTGTAGATATTTCAGAACCTTTAATTAACGAAATTTATAAAAATCCTTGGTTCTGGTATTTTTAATGTCATCAGCTATGACCTTAAACCTAGTAATGAGAATTGCTCTCTTTTATTGAGCTTTTTCTTTTTATTTGCATTTGTACAGTGCGTGTATAGAGTGCTGGTGAAATGTGCATTTCCCCTCATATTGCATACAAAACTAGCAATAGCATAGATCTGTATTTTATTAGTTCAAGCTCAGTGCTCACTTTTGATACAGCTGTGTGGTGCGATGATCTAAAAGCCTGTACATTCCAGCGGTGAACTGAACGACCAGTTGGGCATAGTCTGTCTTCTCTGTGTTCTTTTACTGTAAAGTAGCTAATGCAGTGGACCATCAGGTTGTGTACACGTCACACTCCACTAGAAGCTAATAAACAAGATGTGGAGACATCTCTCCAAAGCCCTCGGGATCCTTCAAAAAACACTGCCGATTGGCTACAGGATTTGTTTGCCTGATGTTTCTGTTTTTGGTTTCGGCTATAAGATGCTGAGTCATCTACAGCAGTTTGAGCTCTGGAACGGAGTAAAGGCAGTAGGGATGTTTAGTAGAAGATATCTCGTAGTCTTTCAGGTTCTTGGTTTAATAAATAATCATGTGACCGTTTCACTGATGGCGCACTAACGCGGGCCAGCGGAGACTGTGTCCTTCATGTCAGCCTAGCAGTCAGTTTCCAGTAGTATTTTTTATATTTTTGAATAAAAACTTTTATATGCTGTACAGAAATCATTTCATAATAGCACCTCATAAAACCACACTGTAGAGAGCCCTAAATGGAGGTCTGGTCTCCTCGTGCCAAAACACATTGCAATAATAAATGTCTCTCAGATTTTATCTTCTAATAATAGGACCCGACATGCGCCGTAGCTTTGCGTCAATGCCCGACATAAAACTTGCGGCCGCCTCCGTTTTTTAAGATTCACCATCATGGAACTTTTTTATGTGGGTCGCAGAAAGAATATGTCGTTCTTTCTCTAAAAAAAAAAAGTTCTCGCAGCTTCTGAACTCTGACCACCCATTGGAACTGGAAAGCCTCAAAGGTAGAAAGAAATAGCTGGAATAGCAACAAGGCTTTGTTCATGGGCAGCATAGTCGAGACAGGCCTTCCAGGCTCCTTTAAGCACTTAATACATTTTAGTGTTTAAAAAAAAAAGTCTTTACCTAAGGTACTCAAAATGTCAAAAAAAGATAAGATGAAATAAATAGAGAGATACCCAGGGATGCTGAATAGCTCTACAGTATATTATTATGAAAGAGAATTTTTGTAGAACTAGTCTTCCATTTTTGCTGTATGCATTTGTCATAGAATTTAATTTTTTCAATATTTATTTTATTTAATTTTTAAAAATCACAAAAAGTGTTCTCTAAAATGAACTCCATATACTGTTTTTCTTCATACCATAAATGCTTACATTTTATTATTAAATGTGCAGGGACCACCAAAGTCATTTCCCCAGGAGTTAGTTGATCTCTGTGTAGTAGGAAGTAGATGTAATCAAAGACTTTACGACTTGAATGTCTCTTGTCTGGTTTGATATTTGAAAAAGAAAAGTCAAGAACTCACAGCCAACTGTTCGTTCAAGCACTGCGCGTTTTTGAAATATTAGTAATCCTTACAAAATTAGTCTGAAAAAAGGAGAGAAGAACGGGAAAGAATGCCCTCTTTCTGTAGTGTGCAGTGAGGGCCTGACGTGGTCCAGCAGTAGAGGGCACTCTTTCATTTTTGTCTGGCTTTCATCCCCGTCCTCTCTTCAGACCGACAGCTGGCCTGACATGTTCCAAAGAGTGAGCGCTCGCATTTATTTTAACACCGTCCATCACATGGCATTAACTGAACTTAAGCAACACAGTAAGATTTGTTTTAGATTGAACTCTGGTCCCCAGTGGCCAAATATTATTGAAAATATGCATCTCACGTTTCTTCCCCCAGAACATATGGTGCGGAGCCAAAGGCTAGTTTGAGGCGGAGTTAAATTTTTGCATAAATAATTTTTCCAGCTTTATGGGAAAATTTTCCTTTTGTCATACAAAAACACTTAGGGTTCCCAAGCCTCCTCGTCTTTGAGAGAGATTGCTTTCCTTAGCCTTCGAACATGACGGTGGATCTGGGTGCTACAAAGGCAAGTGGCTACCATACACGATTGATTCCCTCCATGTTCCTCTACCTCAAAGTCAACAAGCAGTCGGAAGGTGGTGGTTGAGGGGAGCGACATGGTTCTTCTGCCAATTATCTCTGGCTCTGGGTGAGTCGTGGGTGATCTCTGCATCGAGTGAGGACTTGGAAGAATGTGTCTGGCAGTGTAGCTAGATGAGTTGCGTCACCTTACTGAAGTTTTCCCCCCGAGCCACTGCCTACCCGGATGGAATCTGAGCTCAGAAAAATAGATTACAGACAAGTGCTCCATTCTTTCCCTCGTGTTGCAGGTCTGCCACCAAAGGAAATATGCATATCTCACATCTCTCCAACCACAGTAGTTTCCATTTTAGCATAGACGTAAAGGATGAGAAATGCGAAGGAACGTACTCTTACTTCAGGCTTTTTCTTGTAAAGTAGCACAATTCATAACAGTTTCACCCATTGATTTCTGTCTCTTTCTGGTAGTCAAGCTGAAAGTCACTTCTATAATTCACTCATTTGTATTTCACAGTACTCACAGTAGTGCCTTGATTTTTTTTTTCTAGCTAGGCTTACGTAGTCTAGTGAAAATAAAGCAGTAATTAATAGCCATTTGATGGGAGATTATTATGCTAACCAGCCTAATTACAGGAGTGACTCCTCTGTGTCCCAGAAGGGATGAATCACTCTACTGAAATCACAATATTAGATCAGAGACCTTTTTATGAGGCAGTAAATAGATCAGGTCCAGTCTTACAGACACTTTGGAGAGCGTGTTAATTTTTGTTTGTTTGTTTTTATCACACACGGATGTTGTAACCAACCGTACCTAAATCTGGTATTAAAAAATGTAATATTTAATATTTTAATATCTCTATACTCTGGTTGCAGCTTTGCATTTTTTTTATTTAGTTCCAAGACCTGTCTACATCCTTCAAAGTGCATTGTTTTTTATATACATGGTTTTGATGGTTGTAGTTTAACTATTAAGTAAATAATAATAATTTTAAAAATCGTATATCTATATATATACTATATATTTATTTATTCAGTATATATATATATATATATATATATATATATATATATATATATATATATTTTCATATATATCATAATTGTTCTTAACAAAAATATATTTATTATAGTGCTGGGCAACAATGTATTGTGATTAAATGCCTTTCAAAATAAAGGTTTTGTATGTATAAAGGCTCACACTTGCAGTATATACATATATTATGATGTTATTATTATATATTAGATGTGATTAATCATGATTAATTGTTACCCAGCACTAATTAATAATAGTATTAATAAACTTTTTAAACAAATGCAATGAATTATTCTATAAAATGTTATATCAAACCACTAGGTGTGTTTTATCTTTAATTAAAATAATGCTCAAACAAAAATAAAGTAGAAATATTAAAAGGAATGTACATTTTAAATGAAAATGAGATGTTGTCTTAACAAATAATTGAAAAAAAGTTGTGATACAACTACTTAAACTTTATATAAAAAAAGCATCATATCAATGACCCTAATTTCAAATTGTATTAATTTCATGTCTCTTTTTCAGACCCCCAGACCGCTGAACATTATCAAGCAAAACAATGGTGAGCAAATCATCCGTCGACGGACACGCAAGCGCCTGAATCCTGACCCCGTACCCTCTGAGCAAGTGGGGTCCAAGCAGCAACGCGTCAACAGCGAGGAGCGTCTCAACGGCAGCCCCTTAGAGAGGAGGACTGAGGAAGCAGGATCTGATGGGTCTTTGTCACGTGGCGAGGCCCAAGCGCAGTTGGGTAAATACGAGGCTTACGGTCCCTCAGCACCCAAAAGTCACCCTAGCCCTCGCTCCACCCACGCGTTCCTCGTCAACCAGACGCTGGAGATCCACAAGCGCATGCCACCCCTGCATATGCACAAGAGCCCTGCGGACAGCGGGGCCGAGGGCAACGGGCTCAGCACAGGACTCCAGGGAGGGGACGGCAAGAGTGGTTCTGAACGGGGCAGCCCTATCGAGAAGTACATGCGTCCTTCAAAGCAGGCCAGCTACTCGCCTCCTGGAAGCCCTATCGAGAAGTACCAGTACCCGTTCTTCAGCCTACCCTTCCTCCACAACGACTTGCAAAACGAGGCGGACTGGTTACGCTTCTGGACTAAATATAAGATGTCCGTGCCGGGCAACCCGGGCCACTACTTGAGCCCCGTGGCTGGCCTTCCCAATCCGTGCCAAAGCTTTGTGCCTTACCCTGCCTTCGGCTTACCGCCTCATTTCCCCCCACCGACCCCTTCTGGACCCGAAAGCGACACGCCTCTCGACCTGGCCATGAAACATTCCAAACCCAGTCCTACACCTAACGGGACCCTTGTCGCCAAGGAGAAACGGGCGTCACCCACTTTTGAAAGGGAGCGCGAGACGGAACGCTCGGAAGAACCCGAAGAGGAACGCTCTACTCCGCAAGTGGTCCAACCGGAGAAGGTCGATCAGGCCACGCAAGATGACATCTCGAGCAAATGCGCCCACTGTGGCATTGTCTTCCTGGACGAGGTCCTGTACGCCCTGCACATGAGTTGCCATGGTGATGGCGGGCCCTTCCAGTGCAGTATCTGCCTGCATGCTTGCGCCGATAAGTACGACTTCACAACACACATCCAGCGAGGCCTCCACCGGGCCGGCCCCGAGGCGAACGGCAACTCCTCTAACCAATGAGCTTTACAAACCTGCGGACCGAGCACAACTAGAGCAGCGAGGAAAGCGAGCGCTTGTACGAATGAATGCATTGAACTTTTTCTTTTTTTTTTTTTTTTGCTTGAAATGTGCCAAGACGGATCATGGTGCCTAAGCAGCCAGTGCAAGAAACTTCAGTCAGCATAGCATTTCTGTGGGAGCACACACACACACACACGTACACTTTTAACGAACAAAGACATCGGTACATGTAGCTACTCAATCTAGATATATTTTCGTTAGTCCAGATATGTAATTTTCGACAAGGCAGTTCAGCAAGCAAGGTACATCTACTCCAATTTAATGCTTCGTTTCACGTCGCCGTGTGTATTCGCAGATTTATGGAAAGTTCTCTTACCTGGTTCTGATAAAAATGAGGATGTGTTTCTGCATGTGTGGCTCAGTGTAGGAAAATGTGGCAGTCGTCTGTCGCTATGGCAACAGCATAAATGACTGCCGTCCTCAAACAAACATCCAGCATCCTCAGGGAATGTGTATGGCTGAATAGACAACATTAGTTTATAGTTTGTCTCGAGTTAACATTATACTAAATGTCTTATGGTTTTCTGTTTGTTCTTGTCTTTTTTTGTGTGCGTGTTGAAGTTATAGGGTTAAGTAACTCAAGTCACAGAATTCCATCAGAACTTTTAAGCTGCTGCCTTAGTTGCTGGGATGCAATTCTCTACTCTAGAAATTTGGGAAGGAATAAAAAAAAAATATTTTTTTCTAGGTTGTTAATAGTAAAATCATATTATCAGTGCCTGATATATTGTACAAAGTATTTTCTACATGAGATGTTGATATGCAACATTGAACTCGCATCTGAAAAGGGCCTGGAGTTTGGCTCTGACAAACGTTTACATTTGCAAATGTAGCAAAACGTCGTAATGAAGCAACGCCTGAACTTTTTTTTTTTTTTTTTGAAAACAGTAAGACTATTCAATTTCCTTTCCTCCAAAGGTGGAATATCAAACAAAAGTACTATGTCTTTTTTAGTTTTGGCCACAAAAGGGCACTATTCATTCCAAGCGTTGTCATTTTTTTTTTGTTGCCTCTTCTTACCATGTACTTGTGCTTTGTAGTTGATGAAGAAGCTTGTATTGGACTGAAGTCTTCCTGTATTTTTCTCCTGCTCGAACATTCAAGGGAAACTGATGAGTCTGTGCTTTATTTGGTCATTTTAATGGGAGCCAGTGCTCTATAATATAAAAATAATAACTTTCTGTCAGTCTAAATTCATTCTGTTCCACCTTTAATTCTAAAGAGCAGTTAAAAACACCTTTGACTTTTTTTTTTTTTTTTTTTTTTTTTTTTTAACAATTTTATTCAGTGTACTGTTGATGAAACTTAATAACTGCAGGTGTTTCTGGTGCCTTTCGATGGCAGTTGTCTCAAAGAGGCATAACATTATTTATATTGTTGTTTCACCCAGCTGTACTTTGGTTTTTATGATCCTTTTGCAACTTTTATCATGTGGAGTGGGCAACTGTCTTACCTGAGCGACCGAAAAACTTGTTTTTAAGTAATAATGAGCTCAGAAATGATCCAGAAATACGCGATCAAGTCGCGCACTTGATGCATTTTAACAGTGTTCACGAATCTTCACAGTTTTGCATTTTATTTGAATAGGAAAATCAAAAACCTCCCAGATTCTGTTTTTGTTTGCTAGCAACTTTTTGAGATGTCTGTTGTTGTTGTTTTGTTGTTGTTGTTGTTGTTGTTGTGCTCTCATGTGTACTTCTCTACACGCTCCTTTTCATGGTCACAAGTTCAGTGAGTTGGGTCTAGTCTGACTTCATACAGACATTATTTATATGAACTGGGGAAAAGGAAGGAAATTGAGACTCAAAATGTCTAATTTGTGCTCTCTCTCTTTCTCTCCCCGTTTCTCAGAAACTAGCCTTACAACGCTGCTTAACTGCAAATGCCTCTTAAAAATAACTGAAATCATTATAGACCATCGCTTTTCAACAAACCATTTATACAGTTGGGTATTAAATAACATAAGATTCTTTATTTTTATTTTTATGTCTAAATTTTCATTTTAATTTGAAAATGTTAATGCTTGCACTTCAGTTACTCTATTGCAAAAGAAGAAAGATGAACTGTGTTATTAGCATGCTAAGTACAGGTACTGCATTATAATAAATGAAAGAGATCTTGCCTATGTTTGAAGGTCTTAGCAATATTGAAACACAAGGAGTATTTGATGGAGCCTGGAAGCTTGTTTGGCCAAGGTCAAGGCAAAGGGCATAAATATGTAAATGTTTTAACCATTATTCTTAGAATGTTATTGTTTTTACACTTGCTGCATTTAAAGTGCATAGATGATGATTTTAGGATTTTCTTTTTTCTTTTTTTTTTTCAGCTGCCACCTTAACTTTTATTATTATTATTTTCTTTCTTTTTTGTGTGGTAGGTTTTTACATGCAAAAAGATTCAATAAAGATGGCAAAGATGTCTGTTACATCTAAACTTGAATAATAATGATGACGATGATGATAATAATAATGATAATAAAATAATAAAACATTTTAGCATTTTTTTTCTGTGTACCTTATTGTGTCCATAGAATGTTCTTGCAATTTAAGATCAATTGATTTTATTAACCGTAACGTGACCTGCGTGTGATGAAGGGAAACAAATAAAAATAAAACGATATTGTGAAATATTTCCTTTTTTAATGTAATTGAAAATGACATTCAAGGCTGAATTATCTGCGGCCATTACTCCATTATCACGTGGTAATACAAGTAGTACAAGTGAGATATTTACACGTTAATGTTTTCTATTTTAAATGATCATTTTCATTATTTCAATCCAGTGGCCAGCAGTCGAGCTTTGACCTATTGATTATTCTGTTCAATCTGAAGAGTTAGATCTAACCTTTTGACAGCTGATAAACTTGAGTCATAGGATTTTAGTATCCGTGTGCTTGCTGTGTCGCATGGCATACAATCTAAATGAAGCCTCTGGCCTCTCTCACAGCGCTGTATGGACCTGATATCGATCGCAGCCAATTGTCCTGCAAGGCTGTTGGTTAAGGGCTCATTACGTAGTCAGTCAGGGCTGTACTTAAGAAAAAGATACGTGTAGCTATGTAACGCAATTTCAATATTCACTCAAAGAATTGATAAAACACTTCTGAATGAGATGAAGATTTTTATCTTAAGTTACTAGTCGGCTGACAATGGCAGTGACTTCTACACTTTTCGGTGCGACTTGATTCCATTTCAAAACACTCCAAAAGCGAGGATGAACGCTATCCGCAACTGCCACAACACTTTCTCCGACAGTTCTCTTACAGTGACAGCTGCGAATGGAAGTCTTCATAGCTTCAGTTTTTCCACGCTCTTCTTTCTTTTTTCTGTCCCACTAACCGTCCTCGCTCACCTTCAAAGCCAAAGGCCGACCAAACCTTGAGGAAAGGTCCCCGACCTCCGAGTGCTTGGCTGGTAGATGTTGAAGAGACGGGACAGAGTGAGTCTTTGAAAGCAGCCCTCGCAGGACTCTTCTGGACATGTAGCTGGTCAGCTCTGCTCGCTGTGGGATGCTGGCTGGGTAACTGTCACTCACATGGAGGTGATTCATAGTCTGGGGTTCTGTGGCAGAGAGGCTTTGATGCCGGAGAGGTTGTCTAGCTTCTGGTGTCTTGGAGTTACATACTTTATTCTGTGAAACTTTGCAGAGGAATCCTGGGAAGACATTTAGAATGTGACACATGTGCAGTTTGAGAAAACCACAGATTTACTGACAACGTGTTTTAACGGTTTTCTCCAGCTTCGTTTATATATAGTGTAAACTGATGGGCGTAAAATACCATACCTTAAACAGAAAATTAATAAATACAGTCATTTTCAAGTGGGCTTCCTCCCAAGTACGTCACAGTATTGTTACATCTAAAGTATTTCAAGTTTTCTCCAGTTTTTGTACATAAAATGCTATTGCGACTAGTATTATTTCTTCCGCATCTCATCCATCTCTCTCTCTCTCTCTCTCTCGGAGAGAGTGGGAGTGCATGTGAACTACCTCCGAGTCTGTTCGTCTTTCAAAAGCATTCGGCTAAAAGAGAAACTTCAAGTTCATTTTCCATGCATAATAAAACGTGTCATCGTGGGTTTTAACTCCGCCGATTTTATTCATACAATACAAAATGCAGATGTAACTCGCAGCCATTCACAATACTCTAGTCCGTGTAATAACATTTATTGCAATCGCTCCATCGCTGATCCTTTAAGAAACTCTTTCAAGCGCTCTGCTCTATCGTTAGTTCTGACCTTAGTCACCTCAGTCGGGTGAACCTCGCATGATGTTGTCCACAGAATTAGGGATGGCCGGTATATTCACGCGCGCGTCTCGTCAAATTTTTTTTTTTTTGATGAATGGTAAATCTCCATCAGCTGTTTTCTGTTTTAGGAGACTGGTTTTCCTTTGCTAAAGTAAGAAAACATTTGTCTCCTTTGTTTCCTCCACGTGACGCATACACCTTACGTCATCCGTCTTAACGTCTTCCTGTTCCTCAGTCAGCGGATATTGCATATTTATATTACAAGTAAACGTGTTGATTCGCTACAGGAGGCCTTCATTCACCCCCTTTTTAATTATGTTTGCGCGGATTAAGTTTAGACTATTAAAAGGAAACACTGTACTGAAGTATAGTAGAGTAGTGCCAGGACCATTTTTAATGTAACTCAGATTGGGTTCGTCTGAAAGAAGAAAGTCACGTACACCTACAATGCTTCGAAGGTGAGTGAAACACAGCCTAATTTTATTTTATTTTTTTGCTTGAATTAAGGCTTTAAAGGTGAATGACGCAATATAACGCCAGCAGGGGTCACTCATAATTCATTAGTTTTCATGTTTAATAAAGGGTTAACTTTGCTATAATACATAATACATGGACTAGTTTTGAGATATATTGATTGTTTATGTTGCTAAAGGCGTTGCTGTGCAGTGATGGTCATAGCTGTCTTCATTTACAGTGAGCGAAACAGCTGCTGACCAATCAGAATGAAGCAATTAGAATAATATTTATTTTTTTAAATGAAAAACTAAACTTATGTAAACTTACAGCTTTATTGATGGTGGATAGCTAACTGTAAGTTCGGCTCCTTGAGGCCAGCAGACAGATGATCTGAAAGTGAGAATATCACAATCAGAATTTAATCTTGGCTGACAGCACAAAGATCAGGCAGTATCATTCATCTCTGCTTGTTATTGTTGTCCAGCATGTGTGGTCAAGTGCTCAGACTGTGCCTTGGGCGTGTGTATAGATAACAGTTCTGGACAAATCGATTGACAGACAAGCCGATTTCTGTTCCCAATTAAGAGATTAAACCGAACTCCGTTCTCATTACCTTTCCAACACACATTCTAGCTGCCGTTCCCTTTATACCTTCTTCAGATATTTCAAATATTCGCGTCTTCACCAACTAATAGAAAAGCAAGACTTGATATGAGCCTTTATTTGAGCGTATGGCACCCAAGGCCAATGATGTTTTTTTTCCCCCGCTCCCTTGCTTAGTTTTCATCAGCGTCATGCCCTTGGTGAGCAGTTCGATTATCTATCAGCCAAAAGAGGTCGCTTTGCATGTAAACAATATTCCATCAAAGATGGAGGAAGTCTTTGAATATCAAACATCTTTATCCTATATGCTCCTTCTCAGGTCATCTGGGGTGGAGATGGGCCTGGTTTATATATATATATATAAACCAGGCCCATCTTCACACCAGATGACTTCCTCCATATATATATATTTTGTTTTAATGTCCACTACGTGCAGTACCAAATTCAAAGTTAACTTCAGGCCAAAAATATTAATTAAGCAGAACTTTTCCTGAGCAAAATGTTGGAGATTGGTCTGCAGCCATGTGGCACATTTTGACACTAAAACTGCAATAAGTTCTGGTTGTGGGCAATTATCCCACTCCAAGCTTATTCAAAACACCAATTAAGAAATAAATCTTGTGGTAAGCCAACAACATCGTAACTAATATTATTCTTCTCTTTATTTTTGCCTCTTATTTCTGTGCTCATCCTAACCCAGTCGGTGCATACCTATCAATTAGCAGGACGGTGAGGACGTTGCCCCTTTCACCGATAAGAAGAAATAACTTTGAGATCCCTCAGTGTTTTGCCTCCTCAAGTGCAAGTGAAGATATTCCTATCTTCTGCCTTTTTATAATTTAAATCACAATGGACAATTGTACACAATGGGCTTTATCATAACAGGATGATTATGTACGCTGTGCACAGGCCTTTATCTTGGTGAAACACGGCTACTCGACTGACCTTTGTCCAGCTGCGCAGGCGTTCTAAAGTGCCATTGCTCATTGATACACAATGCACCTTGTTCGGTGCCCTTCAGGTTTCCCCCCCTCCCCAGCCGTACTTATTCCATCAGCGTTCTTTGCAGAGGACTAGCTAATTTCACTCAGGCCGTATTCATCACCAGGCAGGTCCGGAGAGGTAGAACACTGTGGAATGAACGACGATTAGTTTTGCGAATGTATCGGAAGATTGTTATTACAAACTTGGCCAGAGCTGCTGCCTTGGCCTAAAACACCTCCATTACAATTTTATTTTTTTTCAATTCGGTTGATTCGTATCGCACTTTTTAACAATTCATGTTGTTCCAACGCGGCTCCGCGACCCCCAGTTAACAAGCTAAAGGGGCCTGTAGCAAGGACGGACTTTCTACAATGTAAACTTTAGAAAAGTAGATTAGAATGAAAAATGCTCTGGCCGGCGCATTTTTAAACAAATTCATACAAAGTATGCATGCGTGGATTAATCTGACCTCATCCAACCGCATTGTTATGGCCTTAAGTTTAAAGGTTAGTTAATTGAATTGAATTGAACTGGGCTGGTCCAGTTGTTGCAATTTACTTTGTCTTCATGTATTTAACAGAAGCGTTCACATTTTATCTGTTCATATATTCCTGGGAATTAAAACTATAACCTTGTGTTACAAGCTCCATGCTACTTCTGAACTACAGGAATGCACTACTGAAATATTTACAGGGCCTTGAAACTTTTTTGCAATTATTGATATTTTATTAAGTATTATTAGATTTACACATTTAATAAATGTGTATTATATATTTTTTTCTATTTTTTCTGAATGTATTAAAAGTCAGTGCTTTCGAGACTTCACTCGCAAGACTCGCACAAATAATTAATACAATTATTCATGCTAGCTAGATAACATTATTTGAGACAAGTCAGCAGAATTTGCATCCGTAATACTGAGTTTGCGAAGAATGGAAAATGAATGTACAAGATTAATGAACGTTAAAATTTCAAATTGCTACACAGTGCGCATTAAATATTGTAATCGTAATGGCTTGTGATAAAATAGGAACCCGTGTGTGTGACAGACGCTATGGCTGGCGTTGGATGACGCTCCGTGATGGCAGATGGGGCACAGGTGTGGGGTTGATGGTGACCCAGGGGTGGATCCGGGCATGACAGGAGCTAGTGAACCTCGTGATGGGTGTCTTACGGTGTGAGTAGAGAACAGAAATGGAAAAACTGTAGTGTTTAGAGCAGTATACAGCAACTGAAGAAATAGTACTATATAACAGAAATGACAGACCCGTCTCTTTTAAGCGTATACAAACAGAAGATTTTGGAAGCAATTTTAAGCTGTTGAAGCCTGAGATGACTTTCAGTGAAGATACTCATAATGTCATTGCTGCTGTGCTATAATAGAACACCAGACTTAATCAGTGTCTGGTTAATGCATCCTTAACCAATGCATGTGCATTATCTGCTTGTTTTGCTGCAATTTGTCAGCCTCGAAGCTTGTTTTTCACTATAAATGCGGCGGTCCGAGATGCCTTTTTTTCTATGGCACCTATGTAGTACCTAAGTGCTCAGTCGTTGCCTAAAAGTGCTGTTTTGCTCAAAAAAAAAGATCATTATTAAGTTCAGTGTCAGTAATTTGTTCCCTGCTTCTAACGATTTATCAGGATCTTAAATCTTTCAATTCAGTATCATACACAAACAGGACAGCTGAAACTAATTAGAGGCCTTTGCATGAAAGTTGTTATAATACGGCACGATGAAACCTATAGCCTCCGATTCATAAATGTTAACTAATTTCTTAATACGTGCAGTGGAAATAATACTTCAGTGCTTGTTACATCGCTGTGAATTGGATAAGCACAAAGGGAAAACACAAGGAATGAATCATGCTGCTGATCATTTATTTTTAATCTGTTTTGACTAAAATCATTATGCCCCGAGAACAGCACGCCACTGTAAGAATAGCGCTAAACGCAATTTGCATGCTACACTTGTTCCCAGCACCATTCTCCATTTTTGATACCGGTTTATCAAAGTGTGCAGTTAAGCATTAGTTAACTCTCCGACACAGGGTCGACGGCCGTCTTTCTTCTTCTTCCTTGCCTGCGTTATGTAATTAGCACCTCATTAGTGATGAGATAGGCCCATTTCAGGTTGGGGTGTCTGACAGCCACCTCCCCGGGTTGTCTTGTGATACGGAGGAAGGAGAATCTGAGGATGCGCGCTGCTCTAATGTCACAAGTCACCAGCGGCCACATCGTCCCTAGAGACCGAGACATCTGAACATGTTGGAGCAGCCGCATTAATGATTTATGAGTGACCTGGCTTGTCCTGAACTCCCAGACGTTGAATGACAGGCGTCAGACAGCTAAGCTGGAGTTTGCACACTAGACAGAAGGAGGACCGTGAAAGGTAACCAGCTTCGAATTCGTGTGCGCTTAGATTTGTTTGTCTTCTTCTCAAAAAGTACCAGGCTACGCTGTAAAAACTATTTCTACGTGTAACTTTCTAAACCAGTTCATGTCGAGGGCACACGGGCGAACCGTTAAATGCCGAGCCAGCAGAGGGCGCTTGATTGAATATAAATGAATACGATTTGATAAAATGACACAATATGTTATAAAACCACAGTCAAGCTGATCTATTGAGAGGAAAATAAACTTGCTTTCTTTAATGGCTGTACGTAATGCCAACTGTTGAGAAAACTTTAATGGCGTTGTGGAACAATTTTCTTGGACGGGTCACTAGGTGTGACAACATCGATTCTTTTCGTTTTAATCAGCTTTTTAAATGTTTGTGACCCTGTTTATGTTGGTACTTGTGACGTAATTCAGTGCCAGTTTGTCGCGGTAAACGTGGGCTTAAATAAAACTGTTATGTTCATGTTGTGGGTCCCCCATTTGTGTCAGTAAATCCTGTATTTAAAGATGTTGGTGATGCCGTGGTCCGGTTTATTTTTATTTTGAGGAAACAGTAGTAAATAGGTATTCACGCAGGAATTTGCAAATTGAGCGGAAATCCTTTATCCACGTCTGCTATGCTTAAGTATACTTAATAAACTTGAAGTGTACTGCATTTTGGTAAGGGCTGACTCATTTACTCACACTCGCGACCTTATTTCCATTTTGTATTTAATAATTTCACGATTGTGATTTGTACGTAGTTATTCATGGGTCAAGTGTGCACAAGAAAATAAGACACTAAGCAGTTTTGAGTTGAAAATGTATATAGTAAGTGAGTACACCTCGAATGCATATTCCAAACCGCGTTTTTGGCTCGTCCTGAATCACTACAGGTACACCTATGATACTATTCAGACTACTTAGACTGGTTCTGGTATGTACTGCTTTCAATAGAGAGAAGTAGTTCCGGCTACAGTGTTCTTCCGCTAGACAGACTCAGTTTTATTTGTAATATGTTAAAAACGGCAAAAGTTACGGACTGCAGCGAACATTGCGGTGTATATTTTGTTGCTTTAGGCGCTTTCAAGTGGCCAATAAAGCCAATCTGGCTATTGAAACAGGCCCATATATTTAAAAAGCAGGTGAACAATTGTAATATCCTTATTGAAATTGGTCTTACATTTTCTGTTAGGTTATAAGAAATGTAAAATTGTTTCGTTGTAATAGCCCACTGACGTTCGGTGCACGTGAGGTAGAGTTTTCAGAGCATCCTGACATCATTGTCTGTCCTTGCATGAAATACATTTTTTGCGTGTCACCCTACAAAACATTTTTACAGTATATATCGCTTTGCTGCTGACTGCAATAATTTTGCGGAAGGTCACGAGAAGAAAAAGCAATTGATACTTTTTTTGAAGGAGAAGCCCGCTCATTCTTCAGCAGTATTTTTCTTTCTTTCTTTTTTCTTTATTTATTTGTTTCTTTCCGAGTACCGTTATTTATAAAGCTCTCCGAGAGGTAATAAGCTCTTTGACCTCAGAGATGAAGGAGCCGGTCCGGATGAGATGATGACCCGTTTATCTGGGATTCCAGAGGCCATGAGCGCACCAGTGAAAAACGACTGGTAAGCGCTAGTGACACTGCACAGTATATAGATTTGACATTTGTGAGCTGAGCTAATAAATAGTGCACTGACAATGCCAGGGTCTAGTTGTAAAAGGAGACACCGTCCCCGATACATTTATCTACAAGTGGTGACTCAGATTTCCAGCGCTATTTTTCATTCTTTTAAAGGGTGTGATTTTGCAATTAAACCAAACCTTTTTTTTGCTGCAAATGCCAGTTTATCATGTAATTAAGCTATTACGTGACATATTTTCAGTCATGGGTCTGCTCGCAAACATGGAGCTGATTTCCTGTAGCAGGTTTTGTCACGGCAGCCCCTCCCCTAATTGTTCCCTGAAACTGGTCTGTCACACAAAATGTGATGGCAATAAATTCAGGTGGGCTGAAAGAAGACAGTGGTCCAACTTAATTGCGCATCCAGCGTGTTAAATTTCACCTCATACAGCTTATTAAAAGCTAATAAAATCATACTATCCGGTTAACTCTGCATATGCTGCACTTTGAGTGCCGCTTTGAATTGTCATTTTAAATTGCAGTATAGCTAAAGACTAAAAAAAAAGTGTTTTCTGCTTATCGATGCTGCATTTATTTGATCAAAAATACAGGGAAAATATATTGCAATTTAAAATAAACTATTTTAATATACTTTAAAACATAATTTATTCCTTTGAATTTTCAGCATCATTACATCTTCAGTGTGCAGCATCTATTCAAAAACCGTGAAATTTGTATGTACGTATGTGTGTGTGTGTGTGTGTGTGTGTGTGTATATATATATGTATATATATATATATATATATATATATATATATATATATATATATATATATATATATATATATATATATATATATTTATTTATTTATTTATTTATTTATATTTATTTATTCATTTATTTATTTATTTATTTATTATGTATATTACTGACCTGAAAAAAAATCATATTGTTAATCAATTGGAATGATTTCTTATCTAAAGACTGGAGTAATGGATGATTAAAATAAAAAAAAAACTTTACATCACATGAATAAATAATTTTTACATTAAATTAAAATATAAAACCATTATTTTATTTATTTAAAATTCAAATAAATACTCTTGATAAACCCAAAAATCGTACAGATCTTTATGCAATTGTATGTTTATACCATTTAAATGCAAGTATTACTGATACATTGAAGTTTCGCTAAAAAAAATCAGTTTTCCCTTGTTTGTGATTTGTGATGTTTTACTTCACTTTTGTATGGATTTAAGCGCTGCCAGTCGATGCCCATGTAAAATCTGTCTCCTGAAGCAAAACCACCAGAGGACCACTGCATTACAACATTCCAGATTTCCGCACATTTTTCTTGTCCTGTTACATCAGCAATGGTTGCATTTACACTAGAGAAACAACAAGAAACAGAAGCAAAATGACTTTGTTGTAAGTTTTAAAATATTCATTCCACTAGGAAATGTCTTTATACGCTTGATGTACCCCAAGATCTTTCAACACGGCAAAGGCATCAGCCGTGTTTGTAGTGTAACTCTTTAACTCTTAAAAGATGTAATGGAACATCTTTACTCCTGTTCCTAAAATATGGCTGCATCTTCTTCGGTGTTAAGGGAGATAAATAGTTGTGCGTGATCTTCTGCCAAACCCATGATGCTTTGCAGTTTCGAGAGGGTTTCAGCCGCACATTTTTCATCAGGTGTGCGTAAAGAGGCAGTGGTGTAATTAGTGGCTCCCGTGCGCTGAATGCCAGCATTAATTACGCAGAGTATTAATGAGAAGTTATCATGAACAAAGTTTCAAAAATCCACACCTCATTTATCTCCGTGGCATCTCGACAGCCTGACTAATGCAGGATGTCATCAGGCTGGAGTTTAATTAAATGCTTAATGCAAGCTTCTGTTTGCTCTGTGAGTCCCTTCTCAGTCACCTCATGTGCTAGCCTGACTGCTAATGTCATTGCACAAATAGATCTCTTTGCCGATTTCAGTCCAGTGTTGTGAGGTTTTTTCCCCTTCACCGTGTACAATAGGCAGGTTAGTGGAGCCAAGGATGTTGCATAAAAGCTAGAATAAATGATGAGCCATCAGCAGTGTAGATCTGCCCGGAGCGATAATCCACCTTAGTATTAACTACCAACATACAAATGCCTCAATGGAGGAAATTTATTTTCATTCATTAGATGTGGATCAACTGATGTGGTTTTTTGATGACTGAAACCACGATTTCTTGAGTGTCTAGATTTTTATTCATTCATTTTTTTTTTCCCCTGGGACTTTTGACTAAATAAAAAAAAAAATCTTTAAGGTAGAACAATAAAAATGTATGTATTTAATATTCATGATAAATTTGTTTATTATTATTATTATTACATATTATTTTGTAATATAGTGTAGTATAATATATAACTTAACAACTATGTTTTGGTCCACGTATAAGCTATTTCAGTTCACAAAACTTTTTAACGAAAAATAAAGCTGTGCAATATTTTGGTTGCTTCAAATAAATGAAAATGCATTCCAAAATGCGTTCTTTTCTTAGAACAACTTTGATGAGAGGTCTTGATCCACTTCAAATGTTCAAACAAACAAACAAAAGAACTAACACTATAGCTTCTTTTTGTATATGTTTATATGTTATGTTTTTATTTATTATACAATTAACAAAATGAATAAAGCTCTAACACTAGCTTGCTCTATTCTTTTTATATTCAGTTTAATTTTCATTGATTATATAATAATAATGTTTTTTTTTTTAACTAAGCTAACAAGGCAAACTAAGACTTGTCAAAGCAATTGTCATTTTTGCTCTTTTGTCAATTTTGATTACTTCCATTGTCCCATTGTAAAAGCTCCTGCTGTGTGTGTGTGTGTGTGTGTGTGTGTGTGTGTGTGTGTGTGTGTGTGTGTATATATATATATATATATATACACTACTATATAAAATTACTAAATTAACTATAAATCTATATTAATAAAAAATTAGGTAATAATAAACATATATAAAAGTATCATGAATACAAATGTATCTTGTAGAAGTATCTTGATTATTATAAAATAAAAATGTGTCCAGTGTTAAGCTTAAAATCCTGTGTGTTTCTCACTCAAAAATAAATGACGCTGCGCAAAGCATGATTATGCAAACAGTATAAATATTTAATCCTCAACATTGTTGTGTTCTGCTAAATAAATTGTAGTAGAATTTTGGGGGCTTTTCGTCTGAGAACCAAATCTGAATTTATAAGTATACCGAATATTAAAGAACCGATAAGTAGTCCAATATATATATATATATATATATATGAAAAAGTAATATTAATTAGCTGACCGGATCTTCGATCTACCTCTTCTAAGATTCATTCATGCATGCACACATGTTGTTATGAATTGGTTTGTTTAGGCTTAGTCCCGCTGAGACTGTTTAATTTAGTCTTTCATCTAGAATCCTGTGTATCAAATTCAGACACTTTTTTAAACATTTATAAGAATGTGCTCATGAAAGTCAAGTAGGCTCAAAATTAGCGGGGAATTGGATTTTCACAACAAATAAACGGTTGGGGGGAGACTGTGTAATTTGACTTGCTAAAAGGAAGTTCCTGTCTCTGCCAAAGCTAATTATTCTCCTTATCTGGGTCTTGGCTCTTTAAATACGTGTGTGGAGTTTGACTTTGGTCCCTCTGGCATGAGTAAGTTTACATTATGCTCAAAACACGAAAATGATGAGCCATATTAAATTTGCACTGAATTTACTTAATTTGTCTCTAGTCAGACACATTGCTGGCTGCTTTTGCAGCTTGCTGTGATTTGCCTTTGTAGATTCTCGTATAACTCTGCTGACTTTCAGCACACTCGCTCAGCTGTCTTCCTCTGCCACGGTTTCATTCAAAACAATGCTAATGTGGGCAGACTCGAGCTGTTAAAGTGGAAGAAAGTTTGCGCATGGCTTCCAGATTATATAGGACATGAGTCTAACACATCGAACAAAACAATACTTTGAGTTTCCCGTATTTGGGTGATAAATATCATAGATAATCATCTCATCTACATGTTTGGTTAAGAAAGGACGATGGTTCTAAATATTAATGGATATCGTATCATGTTCTGAGTTTGTAATTGCACATTTTATTTAGTTGCGTATGGATATTTGCTTGTTCCATAATTTGGTTGTCATTTGATGATTTATTGCCTCTGTGATCAATTCGCACAAACTCCTTCAAATCAAATCCTGTTTGCCGCCTGCCTGCTTTCCAAATTCACCCCAGAGTCTCGCTGACCTCTACAACATACGCACACAGAGCACAAAACTTGCGGTTAGAAATCTTCTGTTCCTAACATGCAATTTATCAAGACACCGCTGTAAATCAATATCTCAATCAGTACAGTATGCTTAAAAAGGCCGGCGCTGGATGAAAGCTGAGGTTAAGGCGCCGTAGGAGGGAGATTGTAGATATTTAGGCTGTTTTAGTCATTTATCTCCCTCATTGTGTTTTCTTCTCATCTCTCACTAGTGTAATATCTGCTTGCATTCACCAGAGATTGAATGCGTAAAATTCTGTAATGCATCTCAAAAGATCAATAGCGCAAGATTAAATCAAACTGCAGGTTAAAGATGTAATTTATTTCACACTCAGATCCTGCCTGCTGCAGTTTATCTGCAGTTGTCGTCACTTATAGGCTATTATATTAGGGGATGATATTGTTGGTCAGCGTTCAGAGGCTCCCTGCAATCTGGATGACCACCTGAATGATATCTGACTGAAGTGAAGTGATCGGCGAATCAGCTCATCAATATGTGTGTGACACAAAAGAGATCCTGCTGCTGAGCTCACAGCCACTTTGAACCGCTCTCAATCACCGAGATACCAATACACAATTTTCAGAGCAAGCTTACTGCAGATTTTATTCAGGTCTGTTGAATATATTTGGTTTTCTTTTTTTTTTCCTCAGTTCGGTAAGCGTTTCTAAAAAGAACAGCATAAGCAAAATTAAATGACTCGTTTGACAGCGTCAGTTTATTATTGCTGATGTTTTTTCTAGCTGTTTGCTCTACCTTGACTCCCAAAGCAACAAAAGCTATAGTGACTACTAAAATATATAGGGCAGAATTAGACAATGTTGGATATTTAATTGCATGCTCACATCCTTTACATTTGCATTTTACATCATCTAATACTCACTTTTAATCAACTCTTTAACTGTATTGAGCTAAATAAAAACTATTGTCTTATTTAGAGCTGCTCCAGTTTTGCAACGTTAACACTGAACTGATCTGACACGCACTGACACTGCTGTCTTCAGCTGAGCTTCTTGATATCTCTGAATTGAACTCGTTACATATTTGATGGATTTTATACAGTTATTGAGCAGCAATGAGTCAACACAGAACTGACTAGAGAGGAATAATAAAACACTGATTACAGCAGAATTTTAGTTTTGAATATTGCATTATTGATTCTGTTTAATACTGAAAAGCTTCTTTGAAACAATATGCATTATATATAATAAAAATGAGGTGACTTGACATTAATTTAATAATATTGTTGAATGTTTTTTTTTCATGCTTTACGTTACGGAAACCACTGGTTTATTTACAGAGGTTTATTTAGCTTTTTAGCTTTTTTTTAGCTTTTTTTTACGTAAAATGCATTGATGTTAATTTATATTGATTTATTCTAAAACCCTTATGTATGATTGCAATCTTGGATGCCAGCACGTTGAGTTTTATTTTTTATCATTTATCTGAAGAGCTTAATTTACCAGTCATAAACTGCATGATTGATTATGTTGACCAAGGACGTTGAAAATCTTGGGTTAAAGTCAGGGCTAAATCCAAAATATATTTACATAACCCTGAGCCAGGTATCCTTGGTTTATTCTCCGCTGTGCTGCCTCTGTTGAAGCGTTAGCAGCAGCCCTGACAGCCCTCCACAGCCCAGTGAGAGCCGTGAGTCAACATGCCAACATACAGTCTCAGTTTGAGAGAAACAGACCAGTAACTTGGGCAATCAGTTTCTGAGTAAATGTTAGAGGTTGGAACAACAACTGTGACAGTCACACCATGAGCCGTGAGCGTGTAAAGCATTGTGCCAAATAATACAATAATGTCTGAATTTATGTAAATAGATTTATGCATTGCTTTTTTGTTTTGTTTTTATTTCTGTTGTTGTTTAGTTTTTTCTATTGTTTTCTTTTTTACTATATTTTTAATTAGCTTTTTTTAGTTTTTTAGTTTTGTTATTTTTGTTTTGTTTTACTCTCCTTTTGTTTCCTTTTTGGTTATTTTTCACTTTTTATTTTGCGTTTTGTTTTGTTGTTCTTTTGTTTTAGTATTTTTTTTTTTTTTTTTTTCAAGGACTACTTTCTTCCAGCAGTGAGTTTCCTACCGCTTCTGTGTGCTGAACCTAGTGTTAGTAGCTTTTACCTTCACCTCTCACCCCCTCAGCGAGCAATCTAACACATGTTGTTACACATGTTCAGTCTTTTCCTGCAAACACACACACACATCCTCTCAGCATCTGTGCGTTGCGCTTGACATGTCTGAGACGCAGGCGCTGGAAGAATATGACTCCTCTGTATGAGATCAGAGAGCAAAGTTGGAACTGACGGAAAGCATGAATTAGAGCTGGGGATCTCTGTGGGAGCTCGGAGTCAGCAGCAAGTGTTTTGGACGGTGAGATCACATGATCAGACCCTGGAGCGCTAATTAAACCGGCTTGAAGTTGCAGCAAATTAAAAGGGGAATAAATTAAAGTAATTTACTTGTCGACCCTCCGCCCACCTGCCACATGAAATGAAGGCTTTGTTACAACCTTTCACCTTTGTTACCAGCTGTTAAGGTTTACTGTAGTCATCTGTAAGAAGTCTGTTGATGGATCTGAGGGTGGGCATGAGTCAGAGGGTCAGGTTTTAGCCTCTATGTTTGTGTTTTCTAAACGGATTGCCGTGATTTGTGGTAGGATTCAGGCTCCCTGGTGTCTTTCTCGCAATGCATTGTTCACAGGAGGAGTTTACACTCCATTTATTTGTTGAGCGGACCTGTCTATGGTCACACCACAAATGTATATCAAACTGCATTTAGTAAGACGTACAATTATACTTGTAAATGTTCATAAACAACTTTTCAAATACATGTTTGCCCAGCCACAATTGCTTCATTACGAGGGTGTGACCTTGACGACAAACTAGTCTACTGATAATTTAGTAAAAATGGACACATTAAATTTGAGTTTTCTTTTAGTGCAAATAAATGATAAATGTGTTCTCATTGCCTGCTAATATTGCCTTTCTAATATAAATGTAATATAAACATGGACATTTAACCCCGTAAATCACTATCAAAATAGTTCAAATAACCTTGAGCAAGTGCATTTCTATATGCACTTATTGTAATGGTCAGCTTAGACTATTTTCAGGATTGTCCAACAGACATCATCATATACTGTATGTGACTCTGGACCACAAAACCAGCCATATGTGTACATTTTTCAAAATTGAGATTTCTGATAATCTGAAAGCTAAATAAATTAGCTTTCCATTGATGTGGTTTGTTATGATGGGATATAACCAAGATATGACCATTTGGATATCTCTAATCTGACTGTACCGAAAAAAGAAATCACCTTTGAAATTGTCCAAATAAAGTTCTTAGCAATGCATATTACTAATAAAAAAATACGCTTTAATATATTTGTGGTTGTAAATTTACAAAACATATTCATGGAACATGATCTTTGCTTAATATCCTAGTGATTTTTGGCTATTGCTACAAATATACCCCAGCGGTTTTGTGATCCAGGGTCACATAATCCGTGTTGGTCTCCTATAAAATAGGTTGAGAGTGTTATACTTGCTATTTCTGTATATTATCCCATTTGCTGGCTGAACTGTGACCTGTTTATTCTATGTGTCAAGCAATCAGTGTCCTCTACGTGTTTTTGCTGCACTAAATAGCTTTATGTTGGTTTTTGACTTGTTCTTTTCCAAGGCTTTTTGCTTTGGCTTTTGAGTGAGCTTCATTTCAGTGCATCCTTGCTATGAAATCTTCCATTCAGCTCCACAAAAGAAAAAAAAACGCACACATTTTCACAGTTCTATGGTGAATTCAGCGGATGTGTATAAGCAATATGTATTTCAATGGAGGCTTTCTTGCAGACGGTTTATTTTCTTTAACGCATTGGAAGACAAACCAACTGCTTCTCCTTAGGGGGAATAAAAAAACAATGAAACTAAAAAAGGAAAACAGCATAGAGCACATTACTTTCTAAACCCCAAATGTGGATGAATGTTGAATAGTGCCAAGAGTGAAGGCTTTCTTGAGGTGATATTAAAAGAAGCTAGATGTGATGATTTATTGATGTGCCATTAGAATTTCTTGCGGTAAACTGGATTAATGCACATAAATTATGTCAACATTTATTGAAGTGAGATTGCTGTATTTATGAACATCATCACCATAGATGCAATCCCTGTCTTTTGCAGAATGTTTTATATGTGTTTATGGTGTCCAGAGATTGTGATTAATCTTGTGGTGTCTTGTTGAGAGGAGTGTTTACTCTTTTAGGACTCTACAGAACAGCTAAAGTCAACGGCCGGTCTGATTGCTGTAACTAAAGTCTAGCTCAGTTTAGTGACATCTAAGGCTCTGGGAGGCGTATCAGTTCATGACTGGGATTTTATATCTCACACGGTGACTTTACATCAAAGTCCTTGTTTTTCCCAAATTCTGTTTTCTATTTCAATATTTCTGGCTTCTGTTTTAATGGTTAAATTAATAAAAAAAACATTTAACAATAATAGAGCCCAATGAAACCTGTTATTTTCCATGTTTTATGGGGACTCTCCATAGGTGTAATGGTTTTTATACAGGCGACAGCGGCAAGGAACCGAAACCCCATCCATACAGAATGGAGGAAAAAAAAACAAACAAGAAAAAACCCTTGGGAGAAACCAGGCTCAGTTGGTAGTTACCAGGTGCGCACACACTCATTGATTGATTCACTCACTCACTCACTCACTCACTCATTTAGTGATTAATTGACTCACTCACTAATTGATTCACTCACTTACTCACTCACTCATTCATTCACATTTTACTCACACTTTGAGTCTATTTATTTGCACTGATTTATTTGTATTGGTATTATTCATAAATACACAATTTACCTGTCCTTTTCCCTGTTAATGACCCTTTTGACATCCTCTGTTGTTTTGCAGTCTATATGAAGTGTGTGTGTGTGTGTGTGTGTGTGTGTGTGTGTGTAGGTCTGAGGAAAGATGCTATGCACACACTGTCAGTGTCAGCTTAGCTCAGGTCAGTGTCTGTAAATGTATGGAAATGAGCCTGTGATCCCTGCTGAGTTTCTTAATGTGTTCATCTTTGACAGTGATGAACAGCTCCAATGCCTTCATAAACTATAGTTTAGCAGAGGACAAAGTGGGAGGCATAACATGAAAACATGATCAAGTCATACAACGCTACTTTTAAAGACTTCTTCTTATTAAATCGCTCGCTTTCTTTTGCTCTCATGTCTGCTGTTTTTTCACGCTCCTTTGTTCAGTTTTACAAAGCCTACAAAGGACGTTTCTTATGCTTCAAATCTCATCTGCAAATCAATGTTATGGTCTCTTTAAAACATATAGAATATCAAGGTTAGTCATCAGATGTGGTCAAACACACAGACTGCTTTAATCCTGCATGCACTTGTCAATATGCCCGACAAGTTGGACTCCCATGTCAATATACATTGAGGGCCATGGCCTGTACTAATCCTTCATCTGACATCAGGGGAGGAGCAGCCTTTAGTCATGTCTGAGTCTTACATTTCTCCAAGAATATCCTTATTTAAGCCCCTCAGCCAGAAGTGTCCTGAATTATGAAATGGATAGGAGGATAGCTGAATCTAACTCTTTCCAGTAAACTTCTCTTCTCTTCTCTTCTCTTCTCTTCTCTTCTCTTCTCTTCTCTTCTCTTCTCTTCTCTTCTCTTCTCTTCTCTTCTCAATGAAATGAAATGAAAATAAATGAAAATAAAAATTGTAATTGCACTGTCCAAGTCGATACCAGGTAGTGAGAACTTTAAGTATAGCTACTTCAATCTCTTTGAAAACTTTTCTATATCCTTAGTAACAAGACATATGTAAAGAAAAACAAACCTTTCTTTAACTTTGTTCTAGTGGTAGAGCACTCGCCACCATAGTGCCAGACAATTTATCATCTGACGTGTTCCCTGTTGCCATGGATACACTTGCCTCCTTGGCATGCAGTGGAGATAAAGCATTGTCATGTCTCTATCCAAGAGTGGTAGATCAAAGAGCAGTAGTTTTACTACATGAATGGATTTTCTCATGGGCATATTACCTTTAACGTCTCTGGAAGGATGCCTGGCCAAAAGTTACCTCAAGTGTTGCATTTACACGGCCACAGAACTGACAATGAAGGGCTACTGTGTGAGCATAAAGTCAAAAACAAGCTTTGGTTGATGCGAGCTACTGTTAAATGCCACTGTATTTGTAATGGATGTACTGTATGTCCATTGTGTAAATGATACAGAGTACATATATAAATATGTATGTATACATCATTATGTATACGCATAAATTGTAGACATTTATTCTCTTTACTGAGCCAAAATAACTTTAACTTAATTTAATTCTTATTTTTGTATAAACACTTTCAAATTTAAATGTAAATTGTTGCTTCCTGCCAATAGACATTGTAACTGATAAGTGACTGAGCTCTTTAGATAGGCAGCAAGTGACATTGACCACAGATTTAAAGCTTGTTCACATCGAGGGCAAAAACTATAAAGTTTTAACAATCGTTCTAATTCTGTGAGAAATAGAAGGGAAGTTCACACCAGTGTTGCCAAGTCTGTGGGTTTCCCATGGAATTTGGCTACATTAACGCTGCTGCGAGGGTTGGTTTTCATGTCCATGTGTTGAAGCGACCCCAAAAATTGAATATTTAGCCTCTGGAATGTGATTTTACCAGGAGGACCTGTCCAAAAAAATGGATATTTAAGCTCCCGGAATGTGATATCTCCCCCCCTCACACCCTCAAAATGGAATTGTGCTATTTTTGAATAGCAATTGGGTAGGTTTTGTCGTGAATACCCTGCAAACTTGGTCCACACTAAAACTACAAAAGACGAACCATTTAGTTGGAATCACTTTCAGATTTTTTTTTTTTAATCAAAACATTAACAGGCAATCAGAATCCACCTGAGAGTGTAAAACCTTGTTTACACTAATGCATTTTTATTTTGAAATTAAATTTTGAAAAGAAAATGATGCTAGTCTTAACTGCCACATAAGTAGCACATATATTTATAGCACATATATACTTTTATGCCTTTTCACGCAAAAGAATGATTTATTGGTATATTTTAGATTAATAATTTATTTCTTCACTTCATTTAGGGCGTTTTCCCCAAATATGTGATTCATTACAATTAATTAATCTGCCCATCATGCAATTAATTTGAATTTAAAATCTTTATTCTGTTTTAGCCCTAGTTAACATCTTGCAGGAGGAAATTAGGGATCCCCGTCTTTGTCTTTGTCAACTTTCTCCCCCTCTCAGGAGTTTGTTCTTCCTTGTCTGTTAACCCCAGCCTATGCCCGCTCCCAGTCGAAGTCTGAGCTCTGTCACTGGGTGTCAGACTGGTGCTGTGAGCTGAGCCAGCAGGATCATCGTGCTGCTGATTTATTCATGGAGACCACTTCTCACAATAACTGTGTTTAAGCAGCAAGAGCTGCTCGTCTGCATGTCAGGTCCAATGGATGACTGGGGTTCTCCTGAGTGTAGAGAGATCAGAACCTTTTTCATGCCACATCAGCTGCTGTGTGCAGAGATATATAGATCTTGGAAAGCGAGCCTCTGCGCTCCGACGGATGTCCAGGCCCTGCTTCTGAGACATGGGTTTGGCTCTGTGGGTATGCAGGTTGATGTTTTCTGAATAATTCATGAGCCACTCAGCATTTTAAGTGCTCTTTATTGAATTGCACAGGCCCACGATTTACCGACATCACTGGCTGAGAAAATTGCATGTTGCATGTAAAGGAATAGTAAACGGAGACCCAAGAAAATGTAGCATGCTTATTTTTGCTTGTGCACTTGGTTCTAGCCATTGACATGATGTCCAGAGAAAATTGTACAAAAACAGCAAGGCTGAAAAAAAAAATCCAGTAACAGTAACATCCTTTAAAGCCTAGTAGCAATAATGGAGCAAATTTCAACTGCTGGTATTGTCTCCAAATATAATATATATATATATATATATATTATATATAGTATTTTATATATTTAAAACTAACTATTTTTCTACACAACTTTTTAGTCCACTTTAGACATTCTACTAACTATAAGTAACGTTCTAACTAAATAAAGACATTAACACAATCTCTACTGAGAGTAGACTGTGAAGGTAGGTTTAGGGCTCTGTTTGTCATAGAAAAATTTGATTTTTTTTTTTTTTACATATACTTTGGCAAAAAAAACCATACCCATCGTGTGTTCACATATGCCCACTTACTATTTTTTATAGGAATTTTCATCTCACATGCTGCTTGGCAACAAGAAAGTTCTTAAGAAGCACAATACACATTTCACCATGATATAAATACTTCATAATTATCGTTTTTACATCAACCAATTTCAGAACTTGTTGCGAGTTCACCCGTTTTGTCTTTCAGTTTGGCACACTCATCATGATATGATAACCCACAAGTATTCTAAACATTTATGCATATAAATATCAGCTATAATTTGAGTCAGTACAAAAAAGTTTACTGTCACTAGGTCATATGGAAATTAAAAATAGAACTTTTATGGGTTTTATTACCAGATTGATCAGGCTATCGATTTTCATTTGTCAGAATGGCTGAGGTCCAGTGCTGTCACAGGCAAATGAATGAGTAAAATGCAGGGTAATAAAGATTCCTGTGCAGCCCATATAAATTTTGCGTCTATGAAGAGGACAAATAATGTAATGGGATAATCAGGGACATATAGAGGTCTTGATATTCCGTTGAAATCAATGTATGGTTTAGCTGTGGACAAATATAGGTGACAAAAATCAATCATCATGTTTGTGTAAAGCACTGATTAATCAAACTTTTTTCGTAAAACTTCAGCTAAAAACAAAACAGCACCGCTGTGTGCAAAAAGTAAGGGGAAAACAGACACATAACTTGACCGACACACATAATTTATTTTGGTCAAGACTGATAGGTAGCAGATATGTATATTGCTTTGTTACTGTCACCTTGATGGAAATGGACCATTTGGCGGAGTTAGCTCGGTTTTTTTGCTCATTTTCTTTGGCATTTTAGTTTTCATAAAATAAACAAATAGACCTGTCAGGCACGATTTTCATTTGAATAGGGACAGAAAGTTGATTGACAGTGTTTCCAGGAAGTCAACGGTGTGGCTGCTATCTGAGCAGCAGAGTCATTTACCGCCCGACTATGAACACTGTTATTGAGTTGATGATGAGATTTCCCAAAGGCCTGAGATTAGCTGAAGTGAAAATGTTCTCTGTTGGGATTTCAGGAAATTCACGTGATTAACATGGATTGAATGACCTTAGAGCCACAGGCATCTCAGATAAGATGCAAAGTTCAAACCTTAAGAGGACAGTAAATCAATCGCACATTCCTCTTCTTGCACACATGACACTTGTGTCTGATGCTAAGAGGCTAAGATTGCTGTTTGCTTAACATACGATAATGAGCTTTGCAGAAAAGAAAAGAACCATTATCGTGGATTGAAATGAAAGTACTTGAGTTTAATTTCTCAACAGTACCACTTCGTTGGACCTGCATGTGAAGATTTCATTTGAATCAGCAGTTGAAGAGTGTATGTATGATACCCAGAATGACCTCATTTTGTCTCACTCCTGCTCGTCCTCATGGCTGTTCTGATCGGATTGGTTTTCAGAAGCTAATTTGGATATGCTTTGGCAGAGATGTGTTATTGAATATTATTACCACTAGAGAAGAAAATGACCTCTGTCCTGGGCTGATGGCTGCCAGTGTTATTTTAGTATCATTGAGACCGAGATACTACTTTTTATTAAACAATAAAAAGTTTTTCTTTTTAGTTTGTTATATATATTCTTACTTTTAGTAATTTTAGTAAATGTTTTCGTAATTTCTGTGTTTTCCTGTTTAAGTACTTGTAGCTTTTGTTACGTTTATATAGTTTTTATTTTTTTATTTTTTAATTTTATTTTATTGATGTTTATTTTAGTGTTGCTTTTTTAGAATATTGAACAAAACTGAATGGAACAGATATAGCCCGTTATAAATGAATTAGATTTAATTTTGGTGTTCATTGTGTTTTATATAAATAATTATACTGTTAAAAGTTATAATCACAAATACATTTAATACATTTTTATGATTATTTATGAGAAGTTATAACACATTGTAAGGTTTTTTATAATGCATTATACATTCATTATAATGCCTTAAGAATACCCTTGTAATGTAGTATTAATAAAACATTTATAATTAAAAAAAAAGTGATTTTATAAACTGCATTATGCATTTTTTGCATACAATTTTGTTTAAGGTTGATTGGATAGTCATATTTAAAAACAATTTGTGTTGGTACCAATAGCCCTGACATACAGTGTTCATGGCAACATGAGTTTGAATCCCAGCTCATTGTCCTCTCTTTACCCAAAGCTTTCCTGTAAACTTTGCACTCTCTTGTCCGCTTAAAGGGATCAAAATAATAAAAATTAAATCTGAAATGAATAGTAATTAAAAAAAGTTTGTTAATTGTAACTTCATGTAAAATAGCATAAACTGAGGTACATTTTTATACCTAATAAAATTTTATTTTGTTCAGTAAAGCAATTTTACCCCTGTTACCCTGTTATATCAAAACCATATTGACCCTCAACATCAAAACCAAGGTACGTACTGAACCATCATATCGTCTTTTGTATTCCACAGTAATTATATGAAGTAAAAATGGTGTCAATTTAATAAATTTATATGCTGTAGGCCTACAACATGTAGGCTGCTTGAGTGAAGCTGTCATCACATTACATCGTTTTAGTCCTTGTTTTCTAACTTTGTTCAAAACTAGCTCACAAAAAAGTGTTAAACTGTTGATATATGTTTGCTGTTTACAGCCAAGAGATGCCAAATTGGTGTCACTGCATCATCCATCATATTCAGAATGAGTCCTGTGTTACTTACTGGAGCAATACTTTGGAGAATCACTGTTACATGTAAATGTTGTTGTCATTCACAAAACTTTGCATTGCGTATGTGAGCATAGCTTATTTCAATTGTTTGAAACTAAGATCTTTTGTGCCAAACACCCAAACACTCATAACCTTCTAAAGTGTCAAATAGCAACCCTACAGCGCTTAGCCGAAAAAGACATCCAAAGCCAACTCCTCAGTTCAGTCTCAGGGATGGAACTGAATCACGATTTGTGTTTGTCAGAAAACAGATGGTAAATCAGTTGGGAATTTCGGATGGTATGAAAAAAGCATTGACATTACTGATTTGGACAGCAGAAAAAATTCAGTCTAGTACCTACCTGCAAATGCTGAAATTATATGACGTCCCCATCTGAATCATCTGGTGTCCAAATAAGACTTTAGATGCCGCTGAATCATTTTACTGAATATAGAATCAATGCGACTACACAGGAAAATTGTGTGATGATGGAGAAGATAACATCTGAATTTGGCAACAACACTTTGTACCGTGTCGTAGGTTACGGTTTACGATATAATTCTCTGTTGTGTTTGGAAGGAAGCTGGTCTCATACTCCTTCATTCAAGTAAATACCACCCACGTGAAATTTGCTCATCTTTGCCTTGTTTGACTTTTAAAAAAATATGCTATGAAACTTGTCAGATAAATTTGCATGTTTTACTTTGAAAGACCAGAAAACTATATAAAGACAAAGGCAGGGGGAAGTTCACAGACCGGCCTCTGATAACTTTTATACAAACAGCATTTGTCTTCGGTTGTTCTGCTGTATTTTCTTCTGTTGTGGTTAAAGGGCATGGCACGCATGCCGTAACTGGATTTGATTCTAATTCATTCACATATAATACCCCAAGGCTCTCTTTTCTTCTTGCATTTTTCTGTGGAGATCTTTTTAATGTTTTGTTATGCTTTGTGCGCTTTATACCTACTTCGGTCAAATTCTTAGCACGGCGTTATATTATCAACCTAGCACCCGATTCAAACCACTGTGCGTAAACAAAGGTGTGTTTGCCTGCTAAATGAGACATCCGATTTCATTTGTATGTTAGTCACCCAGTTATTAAAACAACAAAATGTTACAAGGGAATTGAAATTGGGATGAGCAAATCTATGTATTTGTCCCTGTTTGAGTATAATTGTTTACTTTGCATAGATACGCTTTCTTTTTATTTGAGAAGCACAAAAGCCCATTGTATTTGAATGGTTTGCAATCAATAATTAACTTGGGTAAACAGCATCCTAAACTGTTTGTATTTATAAAATATTCTACGTCATTATAATATTTTGAGGTCATGAAGACTGTATTACTTGTACATAAAAGAATTGGAAAAATACTATAAAAAATGGACTTTTAAATAGCTGCTGCCAGCGCATGATAAAAAAATAATTTGAAGCTTACTTTCATCTTTTAAGATTGCATAATGAATAATATTTTCAGGCACTCGATCTTTTTATGTAATTATTTAATCAGTGGAAGGCCCTGTGAGTGGCATTTTTAATTAGTTACATCGTCTTCAATTATTTTCAGGTTGTTCGATGACATCTTAGTCATACTTGAGTCTTCTAAATGCGCACGAGCCATTGCATTAAAAGAATAGAGCTTTAGATTGGGTCCTGCCGTACATGACCCTCATTATTGCAATCATCATTAATGGACACGACCCAGTATTATAATTAAAAACATATTTTTGAGTTGCGTGTCCTTCAGAAAAGCTATTTATTGACCACCTTGTGTACATACACCAAAGATGTATGTCCACTGTCAACAGAAACGTCAATAATCTTAAGTTATTATTTGAAATGTGATTCATGTGTCGCGGACTTATGAAAGTCAGTAGTTTGCTACCATTTGAAGTGTTTTAATCTGCCATTAAAGCATATGTACTATTATTGGTTAGAGTGGAACATATTCTATTTTTTGTTGTTGTTAAATTAGGTATATATATATATATATATATATATATATATATATATATATATATATATATATATATATATATATATATATCATTGTCTGTGGTTGTTGTCTCTTTTATTGCTTAAACGTGAAAGCTATCAGTGTTTTCATATTGTTGTATCATGCACAATATGACCATGAACGTGTTTAGAAGGTAAATAGGTTCCATTTTGATTTCATGTTGAGTTTAAAGAGAACATGAAAACAGGCCCTCTGGGCTAGATTTATCAAAGCCTTCCATGAACCTGATGTTGTTTATATTTGTATTTTTAGTGCTACGATTAATGCAGGGGTTAGAAGAAAACCTTAAGGTGAACCACTTTTCAAAGCGAACCACAAACTGTTCCTGTGTAGTGATGGCAATACTGATAAATGGATGGGTTTTCTTTGAAGCTGTTGTGTTAAGGGGAGTGGACATCTGGTTATCTTGATCAAAGCCCTGAGGTCATGCTCTCTGGCCCGCGTCTGGAGTCACGAGTGATGGCGATTCTGTGTGACATGACACATCTTTGACATTTAATTTCACCCATCAGATAATAGCACAGAGAAGGGCGGTAGCTCATTTGTGTCATATGGAATAAATCTGCAGAAAATATGTTATTTTATAGCATAAAACAGTGAACAATTGAGCTAAATATGATTTATCTGTTCTGCATGTTCCTAAAAAGATCTCTATGCCACTTTGAGGGGTTTTCTGTGTTTTTACACAAAACATACGGCACGGCTGTTGCTCTGTCAATATGTTTTCAAAGTCTTTCACAGCGTTTATGTGAAATAGGAGTCAGTACTTTAGCACTCTCAATGTATATTCATGTTCATTCAGAATATTAGTACATAATTTAATGATCAAGACGAACGGACACGACCTGAATACATACTGTTGGTGGACACTAAATGAGCTGGCTTTTCTGCCAAGTCTTGGCTGTGCTGTTTTAAAAGAGTTGTGAGTCATCCTAAACTAAAAATAGATTCCATCATTTGGCAGCTCTGGGCTTTGGATCATTTAAACAATATATTACTAAATGAAACATTACTGATGCATATAAAGACTCTGAGATGGTAGCACAGAAAACTAAAATCTGGATAAAACATATCAAACTAACCAGAAATTAGATTCTGCTGCTAATTAATGAGGCTTACTTGGTTGCAGCAGCTTCCTAAACTTAGATTAAAGGAACAGTTGACCCGCAAATTAACTTTCTGTTGTCATTTACTCATTTTAAACCAATATGACTTTCTTCTGTAGAACACAAAAGGTGGATTTTTGAACTATACTTTTATGGTGCTTTTTTGAAATTATTTTGACAGACACAGTCTCCATTCACTTTCATGAAAATGAAAAAGAAATTGGAAAAAAAAGGATACTTTAAATATTCGCTGCTTTTGATCCATGGAAAAGAGAAAGTCATGCAGATTTGGAACTTTCATTTTTTTGTGGGGTGGGGGAAGGTATGAACTGAGCCTTTCGCACATTGATGATTGATCAAGGATGATACTGTTTATACACGAATTGTTTGAAATTAATTTCATTCAGACAAAAACATAATAAAGTGACTCCAAAATTAAAGCTCGATGCTGCCTTATACGCACTCCGTCTTCAAACACCTGATAGTGCCCTTAAAAAAATGCACCTTTGAAAGTAAGAGGTGGTGCAGAGGGAGGCAAACCGCTGTGGCTTTTCATCATTGTTCACCATCTCTGTCCATGAAAAGCTCTAAAATTACAGAGGGTGCATAAGGCCAGTCTCATGCAGACGGAGCTTGCAAAAGCACAGACAAAAGCTGTACACTCACTGTGTTAAACCTGGCTTAATGCACTATCCCTGTGGAAGACTCACTTTTAAAAAGCCGAATGGGGGATTAGATGCTTTTTGTTTAGAGATATTTTCTCCAGTGTTATAATTTGCCTCAAAGTGAGATGCAGGCAGACACTTGAAAGTGAAGATGACTTTCTAAGAATTTTGAAGAACAGAATTCATAGCTCAACATGCGTCATCATCCCTTGGTAAATATAGACAAGTTTTTCTTCATGTGACGACACAAAGGTTACTGTCTGATTAAGCAAAACAAATGGTAATAATATCATAATTTTTAATCATTTTATTAAACCTTTGGAGCGTCCCTGATATGCTAGTTTGAGATCAGATACCTGTGGTTTCTGTTCCTCACCTTAAACCGATGCATGTACCACCTCAGGCCACAGTCTTGTGAGAATAATTGTAGTTTTATCAAGGTGTCTTACAGCTGGCCCAATGCCACTCATTCTGACAGCAAAAGCATGGGCTCACAATCCTTGTATTTGGCTTTGTCTGACAGCCGGAGAGGACTTTCAGTGTTTTATTCAAAAAAAAAAAAAAAAAAGAATTGTTACTGTCAAATTGTTTGAACCCATACAGTGGTCAACGGATGTAATAGTAAGATCTAATTGGGATTTAATAGTTTCAAAACCTAGGACCAGATAATTCATTCTGATAATTGAAATTAGTGTAATATAAAAGAAAGTATCATTTGCTAAGCTGACTTTAAGGTGGACAGTCTCTGATTGAACGGAGGAATTGTAACTAAGTAGTATCATTTTCAAAATGGTCTGAAGTACAGTTTATCTTTGCGATACAACTATTGTGGATTCTGTTTGAAAAACGATATAGTGAGTGGAGCTCTTTTATATTAGAGCCAGTGTTTTGTGCCTTTCAACACATTCTGGCAAGGTAGAAAGACTTCTTTTACACACGTCTCCTTTACTTGCCCTGCTCCAAGCAGCAGGTCTTTGAAAACCTTGGGAACAAAAAAATAAATAAAAAAATAAAAATAAAAAGACCTTTAAAGTGAATACTCATGGAATGGTGGCTTTCTGCAAGAATCTAGGTAAGATAAACGAACGTAGGCTGAGACATTTTCTCCCTGAAGTTTTTAGCCAGAAACTTTTTTCCTTGACTCCAGGAAGAATAGTCAGAATGCACCTGAATTCCACCAAAAAAAAAAAAAAAAAAAAAAATACAGCCCATTTCTATCCGAGTTCCTGTTAATGTAATTTTACTTTTAGCTCCCTGCTTGCAATTACGCCTGGAGACTAGTTTCCGACTTGTTTGTCACTGACTTGCATCAGATTGGAAAACAAGGCAGTTTATTTATTTATTTTTGACACACAGATGCTGAGGGAGCAACATAAATGCAATTTTGTGCTAATCTCTTTGATTTGACAAATATGCCTTTTGGTGACAAAAAAAGTCTTAAATTGTTCAACTGCAATCAAGAAGCACTCACTACAAATTTTAATTGCACTATACAGTTTCTTGAACAATTCTGTCGTATTGCAGCACGCTTCCTTAAGCTGCAACACGCAGAGAACGGCGCTCAAATCCTCACATTTTTCACCCGAACTCAGCGAGACAGTCTTAAATTTAAGTGTTAACCTTACATGACCAGAAAAGGAACAAAAAAGAGCATTTTAGAATTGTTGTGGTTTGATGTTCATTTTTTCCCCCTCACTGTGAGCACACCACACATACATCCTTCCTTTGAAATGTTTTTGACCAAGTTTCCTTCACAGGAGGAGTTGAGGTCAAAGCTCGTCTCTCTGTACAGAGTCAATCTCCTATTCCTTTTCAAATGCTCGGCGTAAATCCCTGACCCATATTTCATTCCCTTTCACCCGCTACACGCGTCTGTAGTAGTAAAATGTATGAATATGAAAATGAAAATGAATCGGTGAAAGTCTGAATTAACAAATAGTAATTTCGTGAAAGGATGGAGAATGAGTGTTTTGAATTGAGAGATGATTGCACTTGCTTTTTTAATTATTTAGGGTTTGTGTGTGATGTAACATGGCACAACATAATCTTTTACGTAAGCAATTGAGAAACGTTACAGTAATTATCGTATTACTGTAGTTATAGTTCTAGCAATTGTTTGTAATCAGTGTTTTTGTACTCTAGCCAAAACAACAACAAAGTAATAATGACATGACAAAACTCTTCTTGCTTCTAAGTGTCGCCTGCTCTGTACTGTTTAAAGTTTTCATAGAATATAAGATTAGGTCTCTAAAACATAATTATGTAGATGGCACTGACTCCATCGCTGGAATTATTTAATTTTCAGGCTGTGATCGAGATGGATGACTTACAACAGCCTTTAATCAATATCTTTCAAGAATATGTGATAATAGTTTTATGGTTGATTGTCTTTGCCTGAACAAATGACCAGTGAGGTTCTTTACCTTCAGACAACAAGTCAAGCCTCATTGGCTGCCTGTGCGGGATATGAAAATGAATTCAATTCTGTGAATAATCCTTCAGTTTTTACAAATAATGGGACTGTAGAGAAATCTTGATGCTATGACTTTGCAAAATTATAGATTCTGTATAATGTCTCTGCTCATTGCAGTACTATTAGATATGGAGCATTAGCATGAGAACTGAGGATGCAGAAGAATCTGCTAAAGTAGGTTTGTGTGTTAGATTCACACGCAATATCTCTACATCCTTAAATTTGAATTACAGTTCTGCATCCTCAGATCTGATGTTAATGCTCCAAGTCTAATAAAAAAAAAGAAAAACAACAGCGTTTTTTCAATAAATCTTTACAAACAATATTAGTCTTTATTTTCATTTAATTTAACGTTCTTGCTAAATAAAAGTATTATAATTTGTTTTTGTTTTTTTTTATATACCCCAAACTTTTGAACTGTAGTGTATATTGTTAGGAAAGATTACTATTTTGAATAATTGTTCCTTTTAACTCATCATCAAAGAATCTTGAAAAAGTATCAAAACTTCAAGAAAAAAAATATTAAGTAACATATCTGCTTCCAGCATTGATAATAATCAGCATATAAGAATGATTTCATGTGACACTGTGGACTGGTGTAATGATGCAAAATAAATAAAAAAATCACATGAATAAAATACTCTTATATAAATAGAAACATTTTTAGTTGTAATAATCTCTTACAACATTAGTTCTTCTGTATTTTTTTTTTAATCAAGAACATAAAAAATCGTACTCGTTGCAAACCTTCGAACGGCAGTGTATATATAAAGGTTTAGCTCACAAAATATTACATATCTTGTTATTAACAGTAGTATATTTTTTATGTTTTATTTTTTATATATTTTTTTCTATTTAATTATGTGAACTTTTAGTACTTTCAATTCAAATTTCTATTCTATTCAGTCTCAAGTGGAACGTGAACAAATAAATTCAAATTCCAACTCTTAAATTGACAGGAAGCCAACTGTTTAACTTTAGAATTTTTGCCAGGCCTGATAACCTCTGATCCATGTTCAGTCCCGTTGTTTAGACCTCGAAAGTCAGAAAGGGCATGTACCCAGAGTATCCTCGATCCCCTGACCACACGAAATGAGATCTACAACACGTGTAAGAGCTGTTGTGTGAGGCAAAGGCGAAGCGGGCCAGGATGTGCTACGTGCTGTGTGACCTGAATTGCACTTAACGCTTCGATTGATTAAATCCTGGAAGCTGCTGAAACTCCTCTGTGGAACGGAAGGTGCTCTTTCAATCACCCAGTGAATTTCGTCATGCTTTGTGTATCGAGCCTCAGCCTCGAGAGACTCACATGGATAGAATTACTAAGGCACCCGGGGAAAGTTCGCGACAGGGGGGCCGAATTCACTCCGATCACTCTGGCAGGTTCGATTCCTTCATTAAAAGCACTCAAGTGAATTATGAGCAATTATAGTCATAGAGGCGAGCTAGAAAGCGCTTTTGGAGCCATGTGGCCTGTCATGTGTTTTGGCACTCCCTGTAAACAACGGCTGGTCTTTGTTGAACTCTCAGCTTTTTCCCCTGCTGCTCAAAACGGTGTCTAACTTGGCATACGGATATGATACTAAACTGTACGAGTTTGATATTCGTTCCACTTTAATTAAAGCGTAGGTTTTGGTTCTTTGCTGCTCTAGTGATAAGAGGATGAGTACGCTGTGACTTCGCTCATTTCCCTGCAGCTCTTTGTGGAGGCCAGACCTGGATTAGAGGTGGATAGCAATTAGACAGTAAAATGGCAGGAGTTTGAGATCAAGGGGCAAGTAGTAATAATGATACTGGCTGTAAAAATGCAAGACAGCTGGTGTGGACATTATCAACTGTGGAAATCTCTGAACATGGAGCTCTTAAGCGTTGTGAATTGGCATAGTAGATTTACACCTGTGGCATGGTCAAACTGAATTGTAAATTTGATTTCATGTATTTTTACGGCCCAAAATACCATGTTAATATAAAGGAATTTTCTATATTGTTGATTTTCTTCCCCACCGTGGTTTTACGTGTATTTTGATTGTTGTGCATTTTGTTGCGCTTCAGGAGTCTAAAGGACAATGTCTTCAAACGTACTTTATTGGTAATTTTCTGCCAGGGCATGATTTGCATTTCTTCAGATTTTTGATACGGCGTTTTCCACAAGGAGTACTATTTGTGCATTCGAGATTCAAGTCATGACGAAAAAAAATCTGTCATTTTGGTCTGTCTAATTAACATTCACGAGCCTCTCTCCAGATTGGCCTGTACTTTTCTGAGTGATGCGCGAGCAGGCCAATAATAATAAAGCATAAAATTAGAACTTTTATCGCATACTCGATGCCACTGCCAGACAAAAAAAAAATGAAACGATCGGCTAAAATTGAGTTTGTACACTTCTTATCAGAAAAGGTTCAATGAAGCATTGTCTATTGTTATGGGCACATCTAAAGTTTTATCGCATCCTACGACTGTGTTGTTTATGAAATAATGTTTGTGTTCATGTGTGTAAAACAACAAACTGATGATTTATATATAATCATGTGTAATACGCATTGGTGTGATTAGCTGGAGTAGTGACTAGTTGTAGCTGGAATAAAAAGCACCTTCTAAGTTGAAAATGCTTAATTCTTCCTGGCTGTTAAAATTTGATCGACAGCTGGCGCCCCCACAGGTCTTCTCCGACCATAGTAACAGGAGATAGTTGTGTTACAAGCCCAGCTTGCAGAAAAAAAGCATGTGTGAGACATCTTGTTGTACAATTATTTTGATATATACAGTATCAAGACACACTTGGCCAATCTCCCCTCGAACCCCATTTCTCACTTTTCCTCTGTGACCATCCTCACTGTTTCATTGTCTTTCTCAGTTTTCTATGTCTTAAAGGCATAGTCCACCCAAAAAAGATCACCCGATAAATCATGACATTTTATTTCATTCTTTTTGCGGCATTGCAGTGTACTATTCTTTGCAACAGTTGTTCTAAGAAATTAAGCTCTAGCAATTCTTATATTCAAGTATCAAAAGATGTTTTTATTCCATTTTAATTCCCGATCGCAAGTCGTGTGAAGTCCTGCAAAATCCAGATGTTTGTGCAGTTTGCATTACTTTTGATATAATGAAATTACTTGTCACATGCTTGTCTCATTATAAAAATTCTACTGCAGTATTAAACAGAAAACAAGACAGACCAAACAGACATACTGACTGATGTGCAGTGAACTGATGACAACCTCCTTGCATCATTTCCAAGGAGCTCTTCGCAACTACAACATTATTAATGTGCAGCAATTCCTTGTTTTTCAGTAAATGTGGAGACTTGTGAATGCACGTTGTTTATTTCTGTATAATTAACAATCTGTTGAATAATAATGTGCAAATTTATTGCTGTGTGACTAGACTAATAATATATACTTCAGCCACCATCACTTGTGATAACAGTGTCCACTAATTGGGTTCATTTCTAAATAAGTAACAGCTTAGAAGGGTTTGTCAGTCCGTATTAAAACAGACCACTAATGACTTACAATTATAAACTGATTTGCAGAAACCTAGTGAGAAGAACCTGCCCCCTCAGAAAAAAAAGGTTTGATGATCATTTGTGTTAATTTAATTCCAAACTAAATGTAAAAAAATGCATAAATAGCTAGTTTGTTAGTTAGTTATGGATAACTATCAATCAAATTCCTAAAAATAAGAGACGATTTGAATAGAATTTGAAGTACAGAGATATAGAGTACAAGTACAATTAGATGTTGTAGGTTGGAAAAGATAAAAATGTTCTGAGCACATGTCTGAATTGATCTATATTGCATCATGGTTCTGCACGTATGATTTACTGTATGAAACCCACCATATGGTTACCTATGTAGGTCAACAAACACCCAGGTGGCTCTTTTGAAGTCTGTGTCTGCTTTCCAGCATTACATGTTTTTTACTTTTAGAGAGGGAGGCAGTATGAAGCATGTCCTCTTACGTCAACAGATATGTGCACACAGTCAGTGGAAGGCAGAGTTCAGATGGAATATCATCATGAATGTAGGAAGAAGTGACAGGGTTACAGGAGTACTGCAATGTTGCATTATCATCATCACCATCACAGTTTGCTTTTGGCATGTGTTGGCGTCACCCCCTTAGTACCAGGATGTCTGGCATTGAGCGAGCCACAATCTGATGACCTGTTTCCAAAGTAGCTCAGGGGATTATGGTGACCGTTAGTGATCACAGGTCAAAGGTTATCTGCATGGGTCTTTAACTGTGTTTTTGGTCAACTTTTGAGACCTTGCACTATGGGGTGTGAGCAGAATGGTTCCCTAAATGTAATCCAAATTATGAATTATTTTAATGGTAATCAACATAATGTTGAAAGAGCTGTTGATTGAGCTTAATTTCTGTTGAACCCAGAATATTCTAGTTGAACACACATGCAGTCGGTATATATATATATATATATATATATATATATATATATATATATATATATATGTATCTGTACAGGCAACATTTCTGTTAAGAACTTATCTAATGAACATGTTTGGCTTATTAACAATTAAACCAGGATAAACGTGAATGCATATTTCACTGTCCATAATATTTCCTACTGTGTCATTAAGCACACAGCAGATGCAAAGCAGTCCAATTATTCAGTGTTCGGTTAAATTATGTGAGGGTGTTATCACAGATTGTGTTGGTATGGCATATTGTAGGTGTTAATGAGACATTGTGATTTTTCTAAACCTAGACAACAAAGGAAATGAAAAAAGAAAAGCACCAGGAACGCGCACCAATGATTCCCTGTACGCTCTCTCCTGAGTTGAAGCGGCTACATTCTCCTTTCTTATCGTGTTGAGATTTCAGAGTCATTATATCCAATCAAAGACACGAGGCAGAAATGAAATGAGCACTGGCTCTGGTGTGGAGTAATGGATCCAGAATGTTTCAATCTCGAGATAGATGGAAACACACGGACTAGATTGAACGATCCTGAACCGCATTGACATCTTTCTTACAAATTCAAATATAAAATGCCTCCTCGACCCATTCACAATCGCTATTCAAATACCTCTTTAGAAATCAATTTGTCTCACAGATCTGTGTCTCGTTTGTGATTGTTAATTAAGGAAACTTGTAGCAATTGCTTTGTCGAATTAGACCTCGTCAGCCTTCTGTGCTTGTAATTGTTGCTCTCGATGCTTTATGCTGGTGTAGTAGCCCTTGATTACCTCTTGCATATGCATTTCAACGTGAATTACTTTCACAGCACAACCAGCTTTTGATCAGGCCAGTGTAAGTGGCGTCTCATCCTGTGTGGCTATTTGCATACTAATTCCGTATTGACTTGATTTCCAAGGTAATTAGAGACACATAGCCGGGCATTCTGGCAGATTAATTCTTTTACTTTTCTTTTCATTGACATTTCTTTTATTGCGTGAGGTCTCTGTGTCGCGGTAAGCGATGGGCTGTGCAAGAAAATTGTGCAAAAGCAAACAGATGCGATGCGCCACCACCTCCCACCCCTCCCCACCAAATGATAACATTTGCCTTCCATCAAATTATCTTGTAAATGAGAAGAAAATGGCACGCTTGTCTTCAATTACAGGAAGTGATAGAGGGCTGCATAAAAACAAGCACCTTAAGCCATTCTTGGTATGCAAGTGCTGCTCATTTCATGGTAATGACTTCTCTTTGGCCTAAACTACATGCAGACCATGGGAATATGCACAGATAGGGAAATGACACTGGTGTAAAGAACCAAACGCTTTTTTTTCCCGGTCCTTGTAGGGTTGGCGCATTGCGAGATGCATTGTTTGTGCTGCCTTGAAGGAAGAGTTCACCCAAAAATGAAAATGACCCCATATGCGTGTTTGCGAGAGTGTCGAGTTCTTGGCTAAGCTCTGACTCGACGTATGACGTCAGCAGCAGGCCACATTTGTAACGTAAGCTCAGAAGAGAATAGACGAATGAGGATAGAGGAAACGCCGTTAATGATTTAAAAGTTGAAAACGAGAAGTTAAAAAAAATGTCAGAGGAATTCACTGTAAGAACGAATGCAGCTTACATCATACATCAGTGATTATTATTTTATTATTTTTATTATTATTATTATTATTCAATCTGTGTGTTGTTGTTGTCTCTGTGTACTGGAAGCTGAGATACAAAATTATACTTGGCAATAAAGCTCTTTCTGATCTTACTGAGCCTACGTCATACATGAAGTCAGCGGTCAGCCAAGAAACTCCACTCTCTGATACTGAGAAAAATCACTTTAAAAGTTTTTTTACAACTCTAAAAAAAAAAGCTGAAAGTTGTATGTGTGTGTGTGTGTGTGTATCTCTGTATTAATAAAACTTACACAAGGGGGAGCACTGGGACATTTGGGCATTTGACATGAAAAAGAAATGTTACTTTCTGTTATTTAAATTTTCCATTGACCTTTTCTAATACTTGAGCAAGTAGTCATTTTTTGACAGGTTATTATATTTGGTCAAAGGAGGTCATTTTTCTCACAGCAGGATCCAGTGTTAACCTCCGCAATGATTTGAACAGATGTGTAATAAAATAGAAAATCTTGGAATCTGTTGTGAAATTAGTTTGGTCTGTTTCTAAAAACAGAATCATAATCTTTTGGAGCATTAAGTGGTTTGCGGGACAGGAAAAAGGCGTATTGTTTGGTGCTGTTATTCTCTTTGTAACTTGCTAATGTACAGTAGTTTATATGTGCATTTATTGAAAATTAGTTAAATGTATGCTCTATTTATTAACAGAATCAATTGTTTTTAGACTATTATGCAAAATTTTAAAGCATGTCTATTTAAATAAACGTTTTCTCATGGAAAATGGTATATTACTTGTGTTGGAGGACAGTGTGAAAGTAGAGCATGTTTGGTGTGTGAGGCTGCAGTAGCCTGGAGGCTCAGATCTCTTAAAACTCATGATTCACCCAGTGGTCTTTAAGACGACTGGTCATTTTGTGTACAAACATGCCTTGAAGAAACCTCTGCAGGAAGCAGGTGCCCTGTGCTCTGAACCACAAAAAGTCAGCTTAATGCTTTGCCAGATGCAGCCCATCTATGTGAATCACCGAACCACTCAACCCCGTTGTTGGGATTTTGTTTAGTCTAAGACTGCATAGTCTGTGATATGTTTCATGTCCACAGGGTGATTTGTTTTGTAAATATATGTAGAAATAGTGTTAACATCTGGATAAAAGTAAGACCCGCTTATAAAGTACAAATGCTAGTTGACCTCCCAGTAATATGTGTGTGTGTGTGTGTGTGTGTGTGTGCCTGTATGTGTGTTAGCATGTTGTACTGCACAAGAACATTTTAATATCTTATTCTAAACATTGCGGTTACATTAAAGCAAATGTTTATTGTAGAAGTATGGTCCCAAATGATTTAATAATTTTTTTTCTTGCGTTTAATCACTGCAACTGTGTTCATCATTAATAATAAAACGAATTTCTTAAGCAGCAAATCGGCATATTAAAATGATTCCTGAAGCATCGTGAGACACTGAATATTAAGTCTATTAAAATAATCTATTAAAATAACAGCAAAGGTGTTTGGAAAAACGTAAGTTGAATATTCATTATATTTTTAGTTTTGGGTGAACCGTCCCTTTAAGGCATGGTTTTGAACTGGGATGCATTTGAGACTATAATTCTTCACTGCTCCCTTCCAGAACAATACTGCCTCCATTTATTGATTCATTAGGTCTGAAAAGGACAGCCAAATGAGCATAATCATTGGTTTCAGTGAAAGTCTAGAGTTTTTTCCTGTTGTTGTCAGTGAGACAGTTTAGCACTGAGTCTGACTCCAATCAGAGCTCCCTCGCTCCTCAGTCAGTGAGATGTTGCCACTCTGAACTGGTTGGTATGCTAGTGTGTTAGAACTAATGGCCACATCTGTCAGGAGCAGGGAAGCAAGGCCAGGTTTTACCTGTCAATTCAAAAACCGAGCACAAGCCAAATAAACAGCTTTTTTCCATCTGTCACGTCACCTCTGACTGTGTGCTGTGGGCAAGGTTCAACTAGTGGACAACACCTTTTTACACCCGGGACAGGAGGGGAGAGGTGGTGATGGAGGGATGCCAGATTGCTTTTCCCACAGGTGCCAGGGCAGCAGAATGCCGAATGAACTGTGCTCCTGTCTTATTTTACTTCCCACCTAGGCAGATAGGATATGACATTCACATCTATAAAGTGAAGATGAATGCTCTGAGTCAGCATTTTTTGGGGATTTTTTTTTTCCACAGGGCTCAATGATGAGCATGAGCATTTGGGCTTCTTGACAGAATTGCCACTTGCTCAGATTGGCCAGTGCTGCCATTTGCCCTCTATGAAGGTTTGGTGTTATTATGTAATGATATGTAGTTGTCAGGCTAATTAATCAGAGGGTTAGTTATTAATCTAAAACTTTTTTTGGTATTCTGAGATATAGGGCTACCTTTAATAAAACAAAAATACATAAAATTCAACCATTCCTTTCATGCCAGTGGAAAATTTCACCAGACCAGGGTTTGTGCTGTTTTTTTTGTTTTGTTTTTTTTTTTTTTGATTGAACTCTGAAATCTGGAGTGTGAGAGCAGAATTTTAAAGTATGCATCACATATAACATCTCTTCAGAGGCTGGGTGCAATTTCCTGAAGGACCCTCACAGGACCCCATTCTTGTGCTTTGAATACCTCTTGAAACTTCAATAGATGGAGTGAACCCATTTCAGAATACCTTGGGTCATTCCACTTCAAGCTTTGCACAATGTGACGTAGCAATTATCACACATACTGAGTATGATAAAGCAGTTCTTCATGAATTTGTAATGGAGCCACATGTTGTTGAACAGCGCTACAATTAGAGCGCAGCTGTACGGAATGTGACATGAGGATTGTGTCTACTCACCCATGAACACAGTCTCTAGAATATTCATGCTGCTCATACATCACCATATATTTGTGTCATGGAAATCGACCATTGCATTTTTGCCTGGACTTTGCGGTCCGTGGCTTGCCTTTAATTTAATTTGGGATGAAAGCATCAAAGCAAATTACATGCATGGCAAGTGACATGCATGCTTAGAGTATGTTCGTAATACAACCTTGTGTAAAATACATTTCAGTTTTGAAATTGTTTTTATTTCTTAAAGCTACAGTTCACCCAAAAATGAAATATTGCTGAAAATGTACTCTTACTCAGGCCATCCAAGCATTCCAGTTCTTTTTTATTTACATTTTTTTGGGAGGAATGTATCACTCGCTCAACAATGGATCCTCTGCAGTGGATGGGTGCCGTCAGAACGAGAGCCCAATCCGCTGATAAAAACATCACAATATTCCTCTGAGCAAATTTCTGGGTGAATTATTTCTATAAAACACTGCAGAAAGTGTAGCAATTTAATTAGTTGTAATTCAGTTAGATGTGTAATCCTAACTGCCATGAACATTTTTTAGAGTTATGTTTTTTACATTGAAGTGAAAATGTAAGTGAAGAGTCAGTGATACACATAACTTTCATGCTGAAAGCTTCGTTCTCTCTCACCTCTAAAGCAATGCTCTTCCCTCAGGCCAAATTTTACCTGCCGACCGGAGTTGCTCTTATTTTCATAAAAATATCTGATAAACCATATCATATTCATGTATACAAGTCCTTTTTTTGACATCCATTTGCTTTGTGTGTGTTTTTTTTGTTGAGGACAAACGTCTTTCATGATGTACTTTATGTAAATTACTGTGTTACTGTGTAACCTTTTTGTCCTTACAATTACGATATAATACTAGTCCACATGTGAACTAGAAGTGTTTGATATTTTATTCTGTAGATCATACCTTCAATCATCACTGTTATTGTATTCAAATATGAGGGCAACAGGCCAGAGAAGTACTCTATTTCCCTTTATGAGTGCACTTGGTTATTCATTAGACAACAGGAAGCACTGTTGATGGGAATTTCTCACAATTTCCTTGCACATAAAATAGAAATTAAGGGCTGCTGGGGTCTCTTTTAATGCCATAATGTCCAGTATGCACATACTGAAGAGATGAAGAGTGGCTCACCTCAATTGAGCAGAACAAAACAGACAGGGTTAAAGACCTGAGAAGCCGGGGATTTTCATTTCGGCGCTGTTTGAAGAAGCTGTTTTAAATTTGAAATAAATCACTTTACCCAGACTCTTCGGGAGACTGAACATGGAGGGCAATGAGTGAAAAAAAAGCCTGCCTTGTCAAACTGTTCTAAAATCAAGGTCTGGGACGGTACACCCCGCTCTTGGGCTTTCTCTGGAAAATACTTAATTCAATATGCAAGTCAGCACTTTGATCAAATCCCCTGTGATTTGTTTCATTCGTTCTTTGTTTCATCAGTTGTTTTTCACATATTTGTTTACTCATTTTTTATTACTTGAGTAAAGCTAAATAAGGATTTCAGCAGATGTGCTGTGAGTTTGCTACAAGCGCTGAGGTGTTTAGAGATGCGTATGGTTCTGTGCTGACAGAGCCGTTGAAATCAACCATATATATATATATATATATATATATATATATATATATATATATATATATATATATATATAGCACATAATGAAATTTATGTCATTGGAGCTAGACACATTTCAATGAAAGCTGTGTTATTTTATACAGAATCATTTGCCTCATGGGGGCCGATGTATTGAGCACACGTCAAGAGATTATTCATTCAAAAAGGAAAATTAGCATTGATCATAAAATTTACCATAAAAATGATCATCATTATCAAAAATTCCTCCCCCAAATTGTGTTGTAATGTCTCTGGAAGGAAGAGTCATTGACTGTCATTGTACAATGTAGCATTTGCTCTTCAGTGGACCAAAGGGACTGACCCAGTCCAGTTAAATCACATTTCAAACCATGCCGTGTGTTTTTTAAAGAATGTGTAATGAGGAATGCCTGGGGTTATGAATTATGTTCCTGGATATTCCAGCTCTGCTTTAGCATACCTGTTTATACATTTTCTATATTGAGCTCAAAGACCTTGATTAGCTGGTACAGGAGTTTTTGCTTTTAGTTCTTAGAACTGGTCAATGTAAGATATGCTATATTGATTGGAATGTGAATACCATTATTTTAAATATTTTTCATGTTGTTGCACAGTTTCAGGGTCACAGGATTTTGTCTTTTTAAGATTAATCAGAGACACATTTTTAAAACCACAGCAGCTCCGTGCCGATTACACTGAAATAGATGAGAAAAATCTCATTTATGGGTCCTTTTCAGGCCAGGAACCCATATGAGCATAAAATTGTATAGGCATATTATTAATATAATTTTTTTACAACTATGTAGTATTAATATTAATTGCTTATGATGCTTACATTGTGGAGACATTCAGTTCTCTCTCTCTCTCTCTTTCTCTATCTGTGTATGGGTAACTAGATAACTATTTAGATATAGATAGATAGCTGTTTTCAACATACTGTAATTATAATAAATAATATAGCAAATCAGAATATTATGATTTCTGAAAGATCATGTGACTGAAGTAATGATGCTAAATTTCAGCTTGGAAATCACAGAAATTAAGTTTTAGAATATATTTATATTTAAAACAGATATTTTAAATAGTAAAATTATTTCAAGATTTGATTGTTTTTGCTGTTTTCTTTTGAATCAAACAAATACAGGATTGTTAAGCAGAAGAAACGTATTTAAGCATTAAAATCTTATTGTTCAAAAACTTGACTGGTAGTGTATATGCATTGTATGTATATAGAATTAAGAGGAAATATAAATAAAGTAAAATAATACATGTACAATATTAAATATTTGTACATTACATTTTAACTTTACTTTATGCATTTAAATATTTATTGTAGACTATGTAGCTAAACTTTATCTTTTTAACTCTGAAGTTGAAGCTTCTTTAATGCTTCTTCACAAAAATTAGTTTGAGATCAAACTATGCCAGGCGGACCTCCAAGGAGTTGCGGACCCCTTTTTGAAGATTTTGTTCTTTGTTTATTTCTCTGAAAAGTCATTGTTTATTTGTTTGCGAGTTATAACATGTGACATCTGATGAATGGCTCACAGCCTCCTCCGTGTTTAGTCTGGGGATCTAATGCTACACGATCTGATATGGTTAACCTGGTTTCTTCTTCTCCTGAGATATGCATCCCTAACAAGTCAGCTTATAGCTTTCATGTGTCATATCTCTGTGTATCCACTGCCTTCCGGGATACCAAAGTCACATTTGCCTTGATATCTGATCAAGGATTGAGATAAATGAAGCTTGGGCACATTGGACACTGTAGCCGTGTTAAGAGGTTAATTACATGAGACTGTCTCCATATGCTATCATGTTTGCTATTCTGATCCTTTGTCATAAAACCCTCTGACACCTTGAAGCACTGGCGAATGTTCCCTGTTTGATCCTTTGGTGACACAGGACCATTAAACCAGATATTTGCTATGCCTTTATCATGGGTGCAGTGTGTTCTGGGACAGAACTGAAGGGTGTCTTTAGGTGTCACTCTGACATCCCATAACCTACATTTACAGTCTCTGTAGAGCACAATGTGACCTAAACGTAAGCTTGTGTGTTTGTCCTAAAGTGTGGTGCCAGCCCATTTCTACAGCAGTTTGTACATATTTTATGAGGTGACTAATTTGTATGTCCTCACTCATACAAATGTATACAATTTTTGCAAAATCATAGTTATTGTTACGTGTGTCGCGTTTGACGTTGTACCTTGTCTACCAGTTTGCCCTTATTTGGTCCTTCCTGTTCGTCGTGTTGTGATTATTAGTTAATTAGTCCCCACCTGTGTTTGCTCATTTGTTTCTGTTCTCCCAATTATGCCTTTGTGCTTAAATACCCTGTCTGTTCTCCCTTGTCGGTCCTTAATGTTTAATAATGGAATTTTGTTATGAATTAAAAGTATGCTTTGTGACCGTGTCATGTTTCTACAACCACATCCTGTGACATGTATTTTACGAGTTGCAATTTGTATGAATGACTTACACCTAACCCTGCCTTTAAACTCACCCGGCACTTGGGTTTAGACAAATCATACAAAATCGTATGAGTGAGGTCATACGAAATCGTACAAATTATGCACCTCGTAAAATACATACAATTTGGTCATGAGACTGTAATCAGTTATTTTTTATTGCATTTTATTTTTTATATAAGATAATATTTTTTCTTTATAATAATATATTATTTTATTTGTTTATGATATGAAGGAGGGAATGGAGACATTATGTTGTGATGACGTTGTTTGGAGAAAACAGCAATGAAATTTTGCATACCTGAGCTCCTCTAACACATACGGATATAAAAGGTGACAGGTGGAACCACTCATTCGGTTTTGCTGAGGAGCCTAGAACTCATCCCAGCACTCAGCAATGGATCGAGGTTGTGGCTAAGGGACATAACATCTCCATACCTTCCATCAGGGAATGAGGGTTGCGTACGTAACCGATCTGTCAGTCACAACGAGTTATGTTGTGACGACAGACTGGGGACCATGGAAACTCTCACAACCTGATCCCCATCACAGCCTAATGCACTTCAAATGCTGCCAAGCAACCACGTGTCAGAGAAATGCTTTGCAAGGTCGTAACCTTCCCAACACTTCCCTTCTATTTATTAAACAGTTTGGCAGTGATGAAACCTATCTGGGATAGAAGGCGCTTGCATTCCTGTGTGAGGGGGAAAGGCACAACAAGCGTGAGACCGGCCAGATCTTACCCAACACCGGGGAAGAAATTGGCTCAATGCTGAGATTGTAGTACCGGGCAAAGGTGTTTGATGTTGCCCAGCCTGCAGCTCTACAGATGTCCACCAGAAAGGCGCTGGGTGCCAACGCATGGGAAAATGGGCCAACCTCTGCTGGGAGACAGCTCTCCCTTTTGCTGATTGAAGTGAGCGAGGTCAAAAACACTGTCTTAGCAGACAGGGAACTTAAGCTGACCTGATTTATGTGGCTAAAAGGAATCTCTCTGAAAACCAGCTAGGACAACAGAAAGATCTCAGGAGCAACTAGGGGTAACCTAAGGGGATTTAAGCTCCTGGCACCCCTCAGGATCCTCATGACGAGATTGTGCTTTCCGAGGAACTAGCCATCCACTGCATCGTGATGCGCCATGATAGCAGCCACATACACCTTCAATGTGAAGGGCGAACTTTTCCTGCAGAAAAGAAAGCACTCCCATACCGTATCTTTGGGGGTCCTCTCTGTGAGAAGAGCACCAAACAGCGAACAGACTCCATTTCAGTGCATTGGCCCTAGCCATGCAAGGCAGAGGCAGCCTGACCAGCCGCGCTATAAGCTTTGGCAGTCAGACCCACTGTAGTCACGATCCTAGGCTGATAAAAAACCCGTCCCCCAATGCTGTGATTGACATCTGATCCTCCCACGGTGCACCGAATGAAACGCTATGACCGCCCTAAAGTGACCTAGAAGAAATCACTGGGGAACCGCAGAGAGGTTCGCAGGAATGAACCTGGCAAAGCGGCTCTCACTGTCACCCTTAGATCACCAAACGCTCCAGCCAGTGGTCCTTTGAAGACAGCAATCATGGCCATCTATGGAGGTCAGGTAACGACCATACCCAAGAGGAGGGGCATCTTTAAAATGACGAGATGTGTTCAGGAACTGTTCTTTTGTGAGACACTGAGGGGAATTGATGATTAAACAGGGGCGTTGCTTATTGTGCCGTAACACCACACGAAAAGCTTCTGCTACTTAGCTTCTACTTTTCTTCTAAAGTGCGAGCATGCAGAACACTCGGCTCTGAAGCAAAAATCTGAGTTGCTGCACCTGTTGCCTGATGCAAATACCACTAGCCAAATTTCATTGTTTTTTATCTTAGTCAGAGCGAATGCAGGCTCCGAACAAGACCCCAGTCTGTCGTCACGACATAACTCATAGTGACTGACACCAATTCATGGAGTATATTTTACAAGAAAATACTATGTCAGTCTTTCTACCAAAATAAATAAATAAATCAATGTGTTTTTAGCCATTTATTACCAATTATTTGTACAGTGTACAGTATGACATTTTTCACATACGTTAAGGATTGCATTTAACAATGTTAATAATTTTTAAAGATGGAAAATATGATCTAAACAAAACAAATGTAATATAAATTTTATATAAATTTCTTTTTTTTTTATTACCGAAAGATACGTTTTTGCAGTTATAGGAGGATGTGCATGATTTGCAACAAAAACATGACAATAAATGGATAATGAGTAGCCCTTTATCAGTGGAGCAAGTTGCCAGTACAGTGCATTTAGAACTAAATTATGATTAAAAGCAAATTTAATGACAAACCCCATGCGTTTTGAGCCGAACAGGGTCACACTGTAGCAGAATAAAAAATAGGCATATTTGCAAACTCTCTAACTTTGAAATGAAAACAAATAAGTAAAAGTCAGAATGGCATGCATATTCAAAATGCAGGTGTTCAGTTAAAACGTGATCTCTCCTGTGGCTCACACTGTGCTGACATCGGCGTTCCAGCTGTTCGCAGCAGTGAGAGAGACGACCATCCCGCTGACTTTCGGAGCTTTGGAAGTCAATAGAGGGTTTATTTATTAATTAATTTATTTATTTTTGGCCTTTCACGTCTGTCATGATTAAAAGACTTATGTGTTTACTGCAAATGTACTTTGCGGTCGAAAGAGTCAGAGAGCGAAAAAAAGCGTCATGATTTAATATACTAATTATCTCTGTCAGCTAATTAGAATTTAGCATTTTGCTCGTGTAAATAGAGACAGACATGGGCACCTCTGCTGCTGCAGGGAAGGAGCGAACATCAAGCTGAGAGCGTCGCCATTCACACACCGGCTTCGGCCTCATTAATTACGCTCAGTAAGAGTTGAGAAGCCGTGCTAATGACTGTGAGTGGCGCTGAATGAAATGAAGTACACAAGCCTGCTCCTTTTTTCTTATTATTCCTCCGAGATCTTTTAATGCGTTGAAAATCCTTGACTCTAATGGATATAAGTATACTGTATTGCATGCTGCCATTGTCACGTATGTGTGCGCGTTTCCTGCGAGTCAAGGTTTCATGCTCCCTTGGCGTATTTTTCATCAAGGTTTTTAATAATGGCACATCAAAATAATAGTTATGTTTCAATTCTAATCAAAGTGCACATTATTTCCTTTAGTTGTTTTGATTCGGCTCAGAAGGGTCATATATGGTGTTTTAATGTCTTCGACTCTTTGACCTCACCAAGCGTGCTTGCTTTCTTAGCTTCAGCGGCTGATTTATTTGTCGCGTGGGGTCGTGGTGAACGGTGACCGTATGTCAGTGAGTGCTTTGCTTTGGATGGTGCGGCTGATATAGTGTGAAGTGTCTCAATCTGTCATCAAGAGCGTTCTGGAGCAAAGCATCACCATGACTGCGCCGACACAAAAGACATTCACGGTATTAACCACAGAATCCTTGACCTTTTTGAGGTTGTATGTTAGTGGTGAACTGTGGTGATTGAAATGCAGAAGCGATGTGCTTCTCTGCAGTTGGGATTTTTACTCTAATCTCAAGCCACAGCTCTGTTTGTTGTTTACATGAAGGCATACGACATTAACATTTTTAGATGGTTGAAATTTAATTTTGATCAAATACAATTAAAAACAGTAATATCGTGAAATATTATTGCAGCTTAAAACAATTGATTTCTATTTTAACTTATTAAAATGTAAGCCATTCATGTGACGGTAAAGCAACATTTGTTTGTCTCTTTTGACATTTTTGTCAGTTTAACGCATCTTTGCTGAATAAAAAAGTGTTTATTTTTCTCTGTAAAACAAAACATACTGACCTCAAACTTTTGATCTGTAGTGTATGAACGTTTTTAGTGCTTCATAATTACCATTGTACAGTAAAAAAACATTTATTTAGCTCTTTTCATACTATTAAGAGAAAACAGAAAACTCCTCAGAAAACAAGTCATTAGATGTTCTGTATATATTAGAATTGTAACTATGGACACACATAGATGAAACTCAGCTGATGTTCACATCATCCCACGTATCTTCAAATTTGAACATGACCAAATGGTGGTTATGTCGCCAAGGTGATGGAGTTTCTGTCCATTTCCACAATTTTGACCCATTTAGACTAATCTGTGTAATAGTGAACAGGAGAGGTGGATGTTTTCACATTGCAGTGTTTTCCACCATTCACCAATCTCATCTTCCATAACCCGTCATCTGTATTTTGCATTATGTACTATTTTGTTTTGTTTTTATATCTGTCTATTTTCCATTTTCAATATTTAAAAAAAAAAATTCACAAGACATTTACTTTTTGTGGATTTGTACTTTTGAATGCGTAGCATCGCAATGATTTTTTTTATCATTCCCCTTAAGTTTCATCTCTCTCTCTTCCTGACTTGAATGAGACATTGATATACTAACTGCTGTAGTGAGTTTGACAGTAAATGAATTAGCTTTGATTAGACTGAGAGGCCATGAAGGTTCTTGACACCCATACTGTCAAGTCTCTCCCGTGTCCGCATATTTTAGTTTCATAGCACATGAGCGCCATTTAACATTATGAGTGTCTTAAGAAGACTTTATATTGCCATTTAGAAATGCGTGTTTGTCTATATCTGAATTCGCTGACATTAAATATAAAATTTGTTTACCTCTGAGAAGTGATGCTTGCATTGACATGAAGTGTAAGCCTTTGACTTTAAAAAAGGCTTTCTGTTTGAACAAACTCACACTACATTCAGCAAACCAAATAGATGTATTATTTGCAGTGTGTTGTTTGGTAAAAGGATTATAAGGTTCTTATAAAACACAAGTGATTTTAGGATTTTTAAAGAAGGGGTCACAGAAGGTACAAAATGTGCTGTTAGTATGTTCTTGACAATGGATTGGATAAAGCAACCTCCTTCCAACGCTTCAAGGTTTCAATATTTTTGGCTTATCAGTCTACACCTTTCGTATATATAAACAAGAAATAATTGTGATTATTTCCAATGTTATATTGATGACAGCATACCAAGAAAAGGTTAAAAATATGCAAAAAAAATACTGTTTGTTTGTTTGTTTATCTGATTCCACTGGGGCATAATTTCATGCTTAGCTTGCTATCTCTGTAGCACGGACAGTTTTTTTGTTTTTTTTAATTTTCTCTTTCCCTGTTCTAGGCAGAAGAAGAGACAATCTCCTTTGTGAGAGCAGCCTCTTATGTCACTATGTGCTGAGGACTGTGATATCTCTGAAGGCCAAACACCACGTTCCTCTTCAGGAAGTATTGAGCCCCAGCTGATGCTCCTGGCCCCCAGGTGACCTCTGCAAAGGCCCGGCCCCTCTTTTCCTCCCTTCTATCCCTCTTTGTCCGTTTCCTTCCTCCCTTGTGTACAGACTACCTTCAAACACAACAACAACTCCAGCTAGCTTCAAAGTGTCCTTTTTGTCTGTGTAGCATATGATGCTTGTTGTTTGAAGTTTTAAATGTCTTGTCATTTATGATAGAATGCAAATGTACTGAAGTGCCAGACTAGACACGCATGTGTGGGTGATTTCTTATGCAATATGTCCATCTGAAACAGTCTCGACTTATTAACGTTTTGATATGTTGAAACACTCTTTATGATGGTATTCTTTGAAAGGATTTTTTAAAAACTGGAGACAAACAACACTAATAAACACTACAATTAGCCATACGTTTCAAGACAGTATACTTGACAGTATTTCACCCATAAATAAAATATTGTAATTTTTTGTCAACCCTGTTTTGTTTTTACTCCTTTGTTTTCCTTTGTGCAAAACACAAATTAAGTTTTACGCAGGATGCGCATGCAGGCAAACCAAAATCACTTCAAAAGGATGAAAACATCCATTTAAAGTGGTCTATACTTAAAAGTGGGTTTTTTGGAAAGTCTGGACAAAATATATTAATTATTAATTGTATATGTACGTTTATTTACAAAATGTATTGATGTATAGAGGCAGTAGCAATTACATGATATTTGGAGTTTATTACACATCAGACAGGAGAGCTAATTTATGTTCAGCCTGTTTTTCTTGGAAGACTTTTTAAAACACAGCTAATTATTAATCGTTCTCATTTCCTCAGAGTCCACAAAGCAGTTAATTTTACTTGAGTTAACTGTACCTTGGGAGGACAGGATGGAAGAGGCACAGGAGAGAAAGAGAGGGAAGAATGAGGAGCTGTTGGAGGCCTGTCGAAGAAATGGGTGGAAAACCAGTGCATGCTGATGGAGGTGGGTTGCAAAGGGTTTGCAGGATCGTTCCTTTAGCAAAGCTTATAGGATGCTGGGAATTATGGGGGCAAGTCGGAGAAAGAGAGCGGGCATCAAGATGACGCCAGGAATCGAAACTGATGATGTGTCCACGCCATGCATCAGAGGATTACTAGACATTTTGATTATATTCAAATTTAGTACATCAATCAGTCGTACTATTTTTTTCGTACTACTTTTCACCTTTTTATTTGACAGGAGAATGAGTGTAGGTAGACTAAAACTATTATTTTGTTTAGCGAGTAATGGATTCTTGGCGAATTGCAGTTGACACCATAGACTGTTAGCTGGTTATTCTTGATGAAACAGAATCAGACTGTTTTTGCCATAAAAGGGAAAAAATTCTTTAACCAATTCTTTCAACGGTCTTTTGTGCTTTTATTTAATTCGAAGAACGTTGTTGGTGTGTCATTGCAGGTGGTGTGGTGTATTTACAGTATGTCTGTATTTTTTTTTTTATAGCCCATTTCCCACTGAAAGTCCTGAACGTTTAACTTATGTTTAAGTATCTTAAGAGCCTGAGGCAGAAAATCCCTTGTTAAGACAAGCTTTTCTTTCAGGGGTCTTAATAGAGGATTAGAGGAATCCTCTGGCCAGAGCAGTCATCTGAATTTAATCCACCTTGCAAGATTGCCTTTAATTGTCATAACCTGACAGAACGGAACAACAGAGACTGATGCAAAGCTCTAAATTAGCCATAGAGAATTAAAATATGTCAACCTGCTGTAGTAGCTGCATGTAATGAAAATCCTTACATATGAACACTGAATGAAAAACAAACAAACAAACAAAAAAAATTGACCTAATTGGTCTGAGAAGGTTTTGCAGGCTCCTACATGTTGTGAATACATTGGCCTGAAATAAGCAGATGAATGCTGAGGAAAACATTATATGTTTTTATTCATTTTAATCCCTTTGCGTTTTTTTCCTCAGTGTCCTCTCTTGGCTGCTTAAGAATTTAATTGGAATATTTTAGCATGAGCCTGGCTTCCGAAGGACTCTCCTTCATTTGTGCCCAGCATGTGCCAGATATTTAACCCTTTAACCTTTTTCTGATTGGAGAGGAGTGCTGGCCTATCATAAAAATACCATTGCTAAGTTATCTTCACTCTAAACGTAGGTACTAAATGAAATGACCAAAATGACTCTATTTAATAGGTGGTTGGACAGCCATGATAATGCACTCTAATGTGATGAATAAATGCCATTTTAGATGGAGTGGATAGAAAGAGAGTGAGATAGAGAGCACGAGGAGAGTCTGGAGTTGTTATAAAAGCTCTCGACAGTCTAGTAATCACATCATTTACCAGTGTGTTAAGTTTGTACATGTAGATTAATGATAAATTATTTATCTTTTTTAAACTAGAAAAATTAAGAACATAATTCTTTAATGGCCGTATGATTTCCCATACATTTTAATGATGCATATGGGTTTAGACGACTAGTATGAGGACTTTTTTGCCTGCTTCTAGTTTAATGTGCTTCAAGCCAGCAGCTTCACTTTGAACTGGTGTAATAATGTCATGCTTCATCTAATGAGTCATTTTATGCTGGCATATTCTAATACCACACTGTCACTTCTAATGAGTTTCATAAACATTTGCTTTGAAATTTAATTGAATAAACCTGTCATTCTGAAAATGTGATAGGGATATATATATATATTTTATAATGTCAAACTCAATTTCAACCCTTTGAAGCACCATAAGCATGTGCAGACCTCTATATCTGTATATTTCTACATATATTTCACTTGAACCTTTGCTCAATTATCTTTAATTGTCTCAACCACAGAGCTGTAAAATCAAGTGTTTATTTTTTTTCCCCTGTCACTAGATAAAAAGGGAGAGTGACAGTGCCGAGGTCCCCCCCGGATATAAATGTGCACCATTTGTGATGAGACTGACATGAACAGTCTGTTTAACTGTGGCAGAATTGGACATTTTTCGTGTTTAAAAATTATGCCTCGCAGTGTTTAGCATATTCCGATGAGCACATTTTTTATACAAAAAGTATTGCATGTAAAAAAATAAAATAAAATAAATAAATACTCCAGTGATTAAAGAACATCGTTAGCCAAGATGATACATTTTCAAAATTAATTTGGAAGTCCTGATTGTCCATGACCCCCAATAAGAACTTGTTACACAGTTTTGTGAAATATGCCACCGGGCTTTTTTTCCTAGTGCCATTTTTTCTCTCTGAAGACAAAATAAATAAGATAAAAGGTAAAATAATTTTTTTGGCAGGGAATGACAGGCAGATGTAATCAATGCAAGCAATCGATCCGTTGGGAACTGAGTTAAACCGGATCTCAATTTGATTGGTAGCTTATGAGATAAATCTGATTCTTCTTAAAAGACTTACTCAGAGACCATGAATAGATTTTTGAGATGAAGGTTTAAGACATATTAACTGGAGTGTTTAAAAGATCCTTGTCGAAGGTAGAGGATGGTACTGTTTTGAAAGGGATCCAGTGATCCATGGAAGACTTTGCGCCCAGTCATTTACTCATTTCAACAGGTATAAATGACAGAAAGTCTCCCATTTGCTCGTTTTAGTCTTTGCTGGCAGTGCACTCAGTGAAATGACTATCATTAGCTTAAATATCCTCAGCTTGTCCTTCCTCTTGTGTTACTTGAGGTATAATCACATACAGTGGGAGCCAGAAGTCTGAAACCACATTGACATTTTTTTTTATTTGAATATGTAAAAATTGGAAACAAAAGATATGTTGGGAATGAATGAGAAATATTTAAGATTCTGTGCTTTTGTCGAGTCGCTTTTCATCCATTTTTGACATTGATCATGTAAACTCCTTTGTACAGACATTCAAATGTTCTTTCTTTTAAAGAACAAGATGCTCTTCTCAAATACTGAATCTCATGATGTTTTACACGAGTTCATGCGATTCAAGGGCTGCTGTCATCTAACGCAAAAGAAAGACACACCAAATAACAAATTTAAAAGAAACTCAAATATTTGGTGCCCCGTGTTATGTTCTAATACATTATAGGTGCAGTTCACACATAATGGCCTTAAAATATCATTAGTGATACGAAAGCGACACGTTTACACATTTTAGTATTCTGTTTTTATTCAGAAGAATAAACGGCTCATACTGAGACTGAGCAAAATTTAAGGTTGTCTATTTTTTGTTCTGTTACTGTTCTAATATTGTTATTCCGGTCCTATTGTTGTTACCTGGTTCTGTCTTATCACCGCTGCTCTAAAAATATCAAAAGCTCAAAAAGAAAAAGTACAAGGAAGTGCAGCCAAATGTTTTTTGCTGATATGGTTAAAAAGATACCCCCTATTTTAAGCTAAGAATACGCCGGTGTGTGTTTAGACCCCGTTCTACAAATGTTGGGGGCGTGCAGGAGGAGCAAGAGTGAAAGAGTGCACTTCTCTTGGCAGAATCACTAAGCTGAATATGGCTTTTTTCCTCTTTCCTCACACAGTGCTCTTCAGATAGGATTATTTGTGACATGTGGGCCATCTCTCCGCAGAGGCTGGCTCTCATTAAATAGGGACCTTGGGTACGTAACCATGGAGAAGATGGGACTGGGGCTGACCGGTCTCGGCTCTTGGGACCGGTCATGAAGCGCCGTGCAGGAGACAGCTGGTTACCCAGGCAACGCAGAGACCCGTTCCACTCGGTGAAAAGAATTGAAGAGAATAACAGATATTAAAGTGTCAGCGTGTTTGTTGGGACGAGGCCCATCTATATCTGCACTCCAATTGTTTTTAGGGGTGCACGGTATACTAGTTACTGGCAGATATTGTTTTTTTTGGTTTTTTTACTCGTCAGTTTCTGTAGAGGCTTATATGTCATAATGTCATAAAACCTATGTCCTTCATTTTTAATTTATAGGTTACCTTCTACATTATAAATTTCTTATGTAAAGCTAATATTTAATAATTTAATAACACGGGAATATTTGACGAACCAAACTAAATATACATCTTTTTTTTTTGGAATTTCGTGACACATTTAAGTTTTATTTAATAATTTCAGAATTCATATAGCAGACATAATATGAAAACAATTTCTTAATTTATTAAGCTGCAGTCCGTAAGTTTTGCCTGTTTGTTGCCATCTGTGAAAACTTGGTATTGCAGTTAAATTAAGTCCCATGCGTGGTTTGGTTCCAATATTATGAATATTATGTTTTGTGGTGAATGTGTAGCTGCATTTACTAATCACAGATTTGAAACTATGTCTTGGAATATATGACCCAAATAAGAATTTTCATTTCTTCTGAACAAGTAAGTGACAGGTCTTCTGCACTTTGATCTGAACAACTAAGGGAAAAAAGCATTACAATAAATCATACTACCAATGGTGATTAAATTGAACGAGCGATTAGCTCATATCACACCAAAACCTGAAAATTATTTTTGTATTTATTCTCAAATTATTCACGCTAACTGCATGAGTATTGCTTGACTGTGAGTATAGTGTATATTAGCGAGAGAGAATATAATTGAATTCTATTCAAATGCGTTTCATATAATCATTTCTGGATTGCAATCCGCCATCAAAATTATTTTTTGACACTTAATTATTGAGAGTAGACCTCCTGCAGATTGACGCCATAGACTGTACTTGCCGAGACAGCTTCTTTACGTTTACAGACTTGACGTAATGACGCAGCGCCATGCTTGAATTTCCCGCGAAAACCTACCCTTGCCGCTTAGAAAACATTACAAGCTAACCGTTGTGAATCGGGCTAAAGTAAGGCGACGGTTTCGAACACCGGCTGGTTATGTACGTGCTTTTTAACTAATAAAAAAGTTACAGACTGCAGTTTTAAAGTAGTTTTTGCATGGTTTAGCCTAGGAGTCAAAAGTTTCTTTATTTATTTATTTGATTTAAATCTTTTTTTAATTAATATGTCTTTTAAGCGAACTGTGAAGTTGCTTTAATAAATAACAAAAGAAACCAAAGTTAAATGAAATCCCCAGGCAGTGTTGCTGAAACGCCTTCCACAAACGCTTGGTAATAAACAGAGCATTACTGTACAGAAAACAGTTCATCTGTAGTAAATTATGACAAAGACTACAATTACCACTTCAATAAAATACCAGATCATGTTCTCGTTGCAGATAACAAGGTCATTCAGGCCTCTTGTATTATTTTAAAGCCGGCAAGAGGTGTATATTAAAGTCCTGCGTGTTTTTCCAAAGACAAACAATACATTCTCCTACGTGACAAATAATAAAACATGCCATCTGTCATGGGTGGTGTCAATGATAAACCAACACACTTATGCGTGCCGAGCCTGTGTCGCATTTAGAAAATAAATGATTTTCTGTACATGTCTGGCTCTGTGGCTTCATATATGCCTTGCAGGGCCCCTCCAAGTGATGGCTTAAGATTGCCCACATGAGCTTTATTTGTTGATCCTTGGAGTCAGACATGCGTGCCCGCTGGGTAGATGTAAATGGAAAATTTGGAGAACAGCACATGTTTTCAGCTGAATTACAATGGAACGTTTCCCATCTCTCTTTCTTTCTCTCTCCCCTACCCTGTTCTTATTTCTCTCATAATGGTGATGGATTGGATACGAGGACAAAACAATAGCAATGGTGTTTGACACCGTCTGTATTCCATTTTCACCACCGACTCCAGAATGTTGACAGGAAGTTCTTTTTTTGGGACGCTGTGTTGTTGTCTTGTTACTCTGTTTCTTTTAAACTGAACGTGGATGTGTAATTTGTTTTAAAAGAATCCAGCTGTTTGTAGTTTTTTCTCTAAAAAAGTGAAATAACTAATAATAACCAGAATCATTGAGAGAAGTAGCAATGATGGTCCCTGCTTCAGACCTCTGATAATATGTATTTTCATACAACAGAGTGAATAATAGATGATAAAACTAATGAAAACTGACAACTAGAGGGCCTGAAGGCTAGAGTCTTTATAGGGAGATGAATTTGGCACATGACATATTTGGTTTTCTGTACTACTCTGAAAGCAACTGAAAGCCATATTTTCTAAAGAAAGTCGTTAATTTCATGTAGAGTGGCCTGTGAAAAAAGAACTTTTCTAAATAAAAGTGCATATTTTTAATACCAGATTGTTTGGCTTAACACAGGTTAAGCAATAAACCTCATTTCATTTGTGTACAAAAATGGTTTTCTGTTAATTTTCTTAAAAAGGTACTTTGTTTCAAAACAGAAAGGCTAGTTCAGTCTAATACATTTAAACCCAAACGAAGGCTGCAGGAGGGCTGAGCACCAACATTTTGTCATCACAGCTTTATTGCAATGAAGTGTACCAATGTAAATGTGCTTAATGAGGGATGTAAGTAAATACATGTTTTCCTTAAAGTTTCATTTAAACTCCAGTCTAGTGAAGGTTGATCCAACAGACCTCTAAACTTTAATAATATAAGACTGTATTGTCAGAATAGGATATAAATGTATATTATATATTTAATTGTACTTGCTCATTTGCTTATATATATCTAAATACAGACGTGGACAAAATTGTTGGTACCCTTTGGTCAATGAAAGAAAAACTCACAATGGTCACAGAAATAACTTTAATCTGACAAAAGTAATAATAAATAAAATTCTATAAATGTTAACCAATGAAAGTCAGACATTGTTTTTCAACCATGCTTCAACAGAATTATTAAAAAAAAATAAACTCATGAAACAGACCTGGACAAAAATGATGGTACCCCTAACTTAATATTTTGTTGCGCAACCTTTTGAGGCAATCACTGCAATCAAACGCTTCCTGTAACTGTCAATGAGACTTCTGCACCTCTCAGCAGGTATTTTGGCCCACCTCATGAGCAAACTGCTCCAGTTGTGTCCGGTTTGAAGGGTGCCTTTTCCAGACTGCATGTTTCAGCTTCTTCCAAAGATGCTCAATAGGATTGAGGTCAGGGCTCATAGAAGGCCACTTTACAATAGTCCAATTTTTTCCTCTTAGCCATTCTTGGGTGTTTTTAGCGGTGTGTTTTGGGTCATTGTCCTGTTGCAAGACCCATGACCTGCGACTGAGACCAAGCTTTCTGACACTGGCTAGTACATTTCTCTCTAGAATTCCTTGATAGTCTTGAGATTTCATTGTACCCTGCACAGATTCAAGACACCCTGTGCCAGACGCAGCAAAGCAGCCCCAGAACATAACAGAGCCTCCTCCATGTTTCACAGTAGGGACAGTGTTCTTTTCTTGATATGCTTCATTTTTTCGTCTGTGAACATACAGCTGATGTGCCTTGGCAAAAACTTCGATTTTTGTCTCATCTGTCCACAGGACATTCTCCCAGAAGCTTTGTGGCTTGTCAACATGTAGTTTGGCATATTCCAGTCTTGCTTTTTATGATTCGTTTTCAACAATGGTGTCCTCCTTGGTCGTCTCCCATGTAGTCCACTTTGGCTCAAACAACGACGGATGGTGCGATCTGACACTGATGTTCCTTGAGCATGAAGTTCACCTTGAATCTCTTTAGAAGTCTTTCTAGGCTCTTTTGTTACCATTCGGATTATCCGTCTCTTAGATTTGTCATCAATTTTCCTCCTGCGGCCACGTCCAGGGAGGTTGGCTACAGTCCCATGGATCTTAAACTTCTGAATAATATGTGCAACTGTAATCACAGGAACATCTAGTTGCTTGGAGATGGTCTTATAGCCTTTACCTTTAACATGCTTGTCTATAATTTTCTTTCTGATCTCTTGAGACAACTCTTTCCTTTGCTTCCTCTGGTCCATGTCAAGTGTGGTACACACCATATCACCAAACAACACAGTGATTACCTGGAGCCATATATATAGGCCCAATGGCTGATTACAAGGTTGTAGACACCTGTGATGCTAATTAGTGGACACACCTTGAATTAACATGTCCCTTTGGTCACATTATTTTCAGTGTTTTCTAGGGGTACCATCATTTTTGTCCATGCCTGTTTCATGAGTTTATTTTTTTAAATAATTCTGTTGAAGCATGGTTGAAAAACAATGTCTGACTTTCATTGGTTAACATTTATAGAATTTTTATTTATTATTACTTTTGTCAGATAACAGTTATTTCTGTGACCATTGTGACTTTTTCTTTCATTGACCAAAGGGTACCAACAATTTTGTCCACGTCTGTATCTATATATCTTGAGACCACAGCTCACTTATCAATTTATTGTTACACTACACATTTTAAATTTGGTTATAATTATTTACGACATTATTTTTAAGATATAATGTATTATAATGCACATTATGAATAGTTATTATGCAATATATCCATTAATAACCCTTTGTAATGGACTCTTTATAAAGCCTTTAATTGTTGCCAGATTACCTTTCCAAGTGTTTCAAAAATGATTATAAATGTGCATTTTCATCCTGTTCATTATAATGTTGTGATGTCATGTTAATTCACTTCTTTTTAAAGTTTTTTTATTTTAATTGTAAACTTTTATCAATAATATTTTTAATTGTGTTTTAATTCGATTTTGCTTGGACCAAATAAAAAAAAGACCAATAAGGACCTCCTCCAGCCAGTTGCATCATCATTATCATCGATTGAGCGACCAATCTGTAAGCTGTAATTCTAATATTTCTATCAGCCACTTGCCCGCTTTTCAGAGAATCAGTTACAACCACCAGAGGAATATTACATCACCTAATTAACATTTATGAGCTGGTCTTAAAGATTTTCAGGTCATTCTTAGAACTTTGGAGGTCTGTACCTGAGATCTGTCTGTTAACATCCCCATTCATCTCAGAAGCAAATGACCTGTGTGCTACCATCTTTGTTTCATCTTCACTCGCATCTGGATGCTTTTTTGGAGTGTCAGTCACCTCACATGAAAATGCCATTAATCTAATAATTGGCAAGAAATTGACATCCTGATAACACTGATTGGTCTACAGCAGCACTAATACTCCCTCAAGCCCTTCACTATTAACACTCAATGGCACTGGACAGTAATGTTAAATGGGAGGCCACATTCACGCTTTTAAGAAATATTGGATGCATTCGCTAAGATATAATAAAAAATTGCACGATGTTGCTTACAGATAATTATTTAATTATAATGCACAGCTGTGATAGAGTGCCTTGGATGCTGTACCAGTGGTAATGGTGTAATTACAGCATCTACCAGCAGGAGCTGACTGGTCCATGCCAACCAGCTCAACCAACTAAAAAGAGCTCAGATACAAATTCGAATCCATTTTGACAAATTAATTTGCTTTAAAATCAGAATTATTGATCCGAGTTCAAATAAAGCGCTGGCTTCTCGAGTATCCAGATCTGAACATTGATCGCATCTCCACATATCGCTGAATATCAATGTCCCGCTTCAGCCTCTGTTATAAGGGTTGAGGGGTGGTATGCTGGGGGTTTGGCACATGGCCCAAGGGAGCCATTTCTCTCGGTGTCATCCTCATTAGCACTCTCTTCTTTCTCTTCATTTCAGTCTGCTGCTGTTTCCAGGGCTGAAGGTCAAGGAAATGTCAACCTCTCTGGATGTGCACCGTTTTACTGTGCGCTTCATTAGAATGCGCGCATTATTCACTTCTGCTCATATCTCTAACCGCCCTCCTCCCCCCTTCGCCGTTATCACTCCATCTCTCCTCCCTTCATTCTAGCTGAAATGAATATGCACCTGATAGCAGTAATTCCAAAGCAGAGTGGCAGAAGGGACCCAAACGGCGTTGGGGCTTTTTAAACACTGAGCGGCTAATGCAGGGAGAGATGGCACTACATGAACTGAATTGAGTTTTTATGCAGGCATCTACCGTAGGCATTGTTGCAGTCTGAGATCATGTGGCTTATCGTAATGTTTGTTTGGCGCTTGTGAGATGAATATAGAGAGAGATAGAGATAAAGGGCAGTATGGTTGTTTGTAATGCTGTATTGTTTATATGTGAGTAAACATCTTAAAAACAGGATTTAAAAATGGGTACATTTTTTGGTTCCTGAATTTGAATTCAACCGGTGACATTCAGGATGTTTATATATGGGATGAGTTTTTGTATGCAGCTGTGAATGCTGCACGATTTTGGTGTATATGCTTAGAGCAGAGCTTTGATATGTGGGAAGGAGGGAGACTGAGCGTTAAGGAAAGCCAGTAGAAGAGACATTGGGATCAATATGCCTCTTTGTGTTGCTTGTCACTCTTGTATTATTGACGTGACCCGTGGATCTCTGAGGAGATGGCATGTCAGGGACTCATCAACACATTGTTCCAAAACTTTTTTCATTTGGTTCTTATGTGATGGTTTCATTCTCTAGATGTCATTCAACATTATGGATGAACAGAGAATTATCTCATGTTCAACTTATTGTGACTCAATTGTAATTTTTCACTTTATTTTTTCTAGATCAACCTACAAAAAGATACGCTCTTCAAAAATATATGTACCTTTTTATGGGATTGATTGATGGATCCATTTAGGGAATCTTTCCACTGCAAAAAACGCTTTTAAAGTTCTATTCCCTGAAAGGTTCTTTGGAGAACCCAAAAAAGGTTTTTCAATGTCTTTGTGAAAACCTAGTTTTGGTGTCTAGTTCTTCACTTTGCAGTGATTCCATTGAAGGCTTTTTTGGCTCCCCAAAAAACCTGTGAACAGTTTATTAGAATTACTATTATTTTTGTTATTTTTAATAATTGAAGGATGTTTTTTTGTACTATGGAAAATTCCATGGACCGTAAAGATTCTTTTGAACCATCTATGCCAAAAACCTTATTTTTGTATCTCCGCTTTTCTTCAGATGTATATTTGAGTTGGGAATTTAGGATGTTCTAAAATTGCATATTTTATTCATACTTTGAAAATCCACTGAAAATTCTGGACACATATGACAAATTATTGTACACTGCGCTCTTAAAAATAGAGACACTTTTTTATCAGTGATGCCATATATAAACAATTTCTGGTTCCCTAAAGAAACATTCAGTGACCGGTTCTTATATACAGAATAAATAGTATATGATTTGAGATTTGTTGCGCATGCAGAGGAGATCAATACTGAAAATAAGAATATTAGAGGACCGAAGAAATCCCAGCCCCAGCAGCCCTCATGCTATATTCCTCCCTAAACTAAATGTCCAAGTGGCTTTTAAAAGCTTGTCTCCACACCAGTGCAGCTGCCTGAAATTGGAAGCAATAATTACAAAAGCGCTCTCAGCGTTGTACGAGATGGCGTGTGCACATGCAGGGCAGCTACAGAGTGATCACTTCCTTCATTACTCACTAGATACACCCACATGGCTTTCTAGCAGAGGAAGCAGCACAAAAACAAGTATTCCTTCTAGACAAAGAATACCAAGACCACCTCAGGAACAAAAGCTTCTGTCTTCAAAACATTAGCCGCCCGTTTTCATTCAAAGCAAATTGCAGTAAACTAATTACACGGACAGTTCCTTTCAAGCAACATGAGGTTTGTGGCTATCTCAAGGGCACGACGCAGATTGGAGGTCTGTGATCTCAGTAACTCACCCATTCCAGGGTCACCCTTATTGGAAATTAATAATGTGGAAACATATTACTGTTGCCATGATGAATATCAAAGTATTCTCACTGAATTTTTAAAGCTGACTGAGACACAAGCGGAATAAATAAGTGGGAAAGATTAAGAAGCTTAAAGGTGAAGTGTGTGTGATTCTTTCAATGGTGAAACGTTTTCTCTTACTGCAGTTTAATCCGCAGAGACTGTAAATTAGCCATTCGTAGGTTGATTCTTGAAGACTGGCTCAGTGGAACTGTCAAAACACAAGTCAATTTATGGCTCAACAGCATAGAACTAGAGCAGAAGGAGCTCTAGGAGTGATATTTTTAATGATTATTTTGTTATTGCAAATGTTGCTGAATTTATTCAATTTTATGAATAAGCAATCAAATAAAAATCATTTTATATAGTATCGTGTTTTGCACTGCCATACTTGACTACTGGAAAAATTGATGTTTACTGTGTAATATGGATATTCCACATACTGTATATACAGTCACCCTATTGACTTCCATGGTTTTCTTGGAAGGTCTTAAAATTTGGTAAATTAAACAAGAACATATGACATATTGCACCAATTCATTATTTATTTAAGGTGAGACACTGCAGGTGAATAGGGTAAAAATGTTAACTAATAGTTATAGTTGTATATAATGAAGCAAACTATATTTGAACACATGTAAAAACCTTGAGGATATAGACAGGAATAAAAAACAGTTTGGTGTTTGTATGTGCTACTGAAAACTGCCTTTAGAATATGTATTGTAATTGAAATCTGTTGACACAAATGGTTTAAGTCTTTATGTTTTTTTTCCATTAGCCTGAAAGAACACTTTTTGAAAAGCCAAAAAGCCTAAATTCTCAAAATTGACAGGTGCATGCATGTTTTTGCCTGCTGTGTCTCCCCTAAACAAAAAATAAAGCCACAATGGAAAAGCCACGTTTAACAAAGTTTTAAAAGACTTAAAAGAGCTATGTTAATAAAAGTGATTGGTTGATTGAAGACTTACAATTTGTAAATAGCAGTCAGGTCTTCATCTAACGCTTTTGATTAACTGTTCATCAGCAGGTTTTAGCAGTTTGCTGTTCTGGAGTTCAGGTGTGTGTTAACACAATGTCAAGAAAGTAAGACACCAGCGATGATCTTAGAGAAGCAATTGTAGCTGTTATTAATCTGGGAACTGTAATATGGCCATTTACAAACAATTTGAAGTCACATAACAATTGGACATCCCAGCAAATTCAGCCCAAGATCAGACTGGGTAACGCTCAGAGACAACCCAAGAACTTCACCGCAGGCTCCACAGACCTCAGTTAACATTGATAAAGTAGCAATGATAAAGTTCAAGAGAGTACAATTAGGCAATGAGACAAGTAAGCCATGTTTGGAAGTCTAAAAAAAACCAACTAAAAAACATGGCAGCACGGTTTAGGTTTAAAAGTTGCATTTGAACAGACCATAAGTCTTATAGAACAACGTCCTTTGAACAGATGAGACTAAATTGGCCAGATTTCACAGTGCCATATTTGGTGAACACCTAAAGAACGTATCAGCACAAACACCTCATCAAAAGTCACAAATGCTGATGGATGGCAGATAATTTTGGGCCTGTTTTGTAGCCACAGGACCTGGGCACCTCACAGTTATTGAGTTGACCCTGCACTTCTCTGTATACTAATGTGTTATAGAATCAAATGTGAGGCCATCTGTCCGACAGCTAAAGCTTGGCCAAGATCGTGTCATGAGACAGGATAATGATCTAGAAGAAAACAGCAAATTTACAGCAGAACGGCTGAAAAGAAATGTGAGAGACTGATAAAGTCACACAGAAAACAATTACTTCAAGTTACTGCTAACTGGCACCCATAGCCTTTCCATCTTTGCTTTATTTTTGTTAAATAAATAATGACACAGTGTGATATGCCATGTGATGTAGTTCATCTAGGTTTTATTATCCAAATTTTAAGAACTGTCAAGACTCAGATAATTTTTTATTATGTCTAGGTACAGAAAACCATGGAAACATCTATATTCCATGCTTTCAGCAGACATGATGCAAAACTCTGTATGACACAGACTTTAAAATTGATCAACTGAGTCTACTGGGCATCAGTGAGCTTTAGATAGTGAGGGTCAGCTGACTTTATCGGCACGCTCCTTTGTTGTATCACGCAATGACCGAAGGGCAGATTTCATCATGCTACGGTGAAGTTTTTTTTTCTTTCAAAATCTCTGTATTTTTTTCTTGCGCAGACCCAAAATGCATTTATTCCAGTTATTTCTAAATTTGATCAAAAGCCAAAATTTTACCTGTTCAAATTTACTGTTACTGCGTATTAATATAACATATACATATATATATATATATATATATATATATATATATATATATATATATATATATATATATATATATATATATATAATTCTGTAATAATTTAATTTAAGATATAGATCAGCATATTAATATGATTTCTGGAGGAGCATATGCCACTGAAGGCTGCTAAAAGGCTGCCATCACAGGAATAGAAAAAGAAACACATTTAATAACCGTAATGTTTCCAAATGTTTGAAAAGTACTGTATGCATTTAAGCAATTGTTCTCCAGTATTTCCCTTAAATTATGCATTTTGAGAGAATCCAAATAAAATACAAAGAAAAAAAAAGGTAGATACAAACATCATCATAATCATAATAATAAGCACAATTCAAGCATCCATGCTGATAGATGTCAGTATAAACTGGAAGACCAACAAGATGAAGAGGAGCTAGTCAAGCGCTGGGTGCACTTTTAGGAGCTCATATCATCAGTTATTCTTCTCACACAGTCACATCAGAAAGAAATGAACAAATCAAAACCCAGTCCCAATGAAAGCTTTCATAACCTGTCTGTAGAGGCCCTGATGCTTATAGCTTCCATTATGACACTCTTATGATTCGTATTTATTCTTGCATGCATCAGTGAATATTGTGATTTTCAAATTCCAATAGCCAAAATACACCCTGGCAGAAGAGCCCAGGTCGTCTTGCGGGATGTCTCTGTATCACGGGCACGTGGGCTGGTTCATTAACAAGAGGACAAAGAGTAATTAAACAGCAGAAAGAAAGGGTCATCTGTATAAATGAACATCTGTTGGCGGAGCAGGGGAGACGGAGAGACACTCGTGAGCGTGTCTGGACGGAGGAGAGAGTACAAGTCCTGTGACACTCTCTGGAGAAAAGGAGGAAATAAAGAGATCGGAGCCTCAGCTGTGCTGGGAAATTTCAGTGACTGCTGGAATACTAAAGAGCGTGATTGCCGTAATAAAGAAATGAGCCCTGAGCCATGTGTGTTAGGAGTTTGACAGGCCAAATAAACAGGTTCATTGCTTCCCAAATCAGCGCCTTTGCTTCTCTCTGTACAAGCCTTGGCATTGTGTCGTATCTGTTGCATAAAGGTCTGATGCACAATTGGAGGCCCTTTGATAAAAATGTCGGGAGAGAATAATGATATAAACATAACTGCAAGAAAACAAGTATAAGAGATTTACTTTTAACACAGCGAAGATATACATTTTTTCTTATTTGCTGCATTTTGCTTTATTTATGACTGAAAGAGAAGTTTGCCTACACGGTAAACCTTGACATAGTCTTTTGTAATCCGATCATGTTAGCACAGTAAGCACATTGTTTCTTTTATAAAAGCAGGAAAAAACAGAGAACACAAGCGCTGTAAGATACTGTGCTGTATACTAAGTATACACCATTACTCAGTAGAGGGATTTTACATTCCTTCGTTTTTATTGTGCATTAGAAGAGAAGGGAGACCGGTATATGCCAGGCCTGGGTTGCAATCTGGGCTCCAGATCTGCCACAGGCAGCAAATGAGCGTCAGGAGCTTCCAGTGGAATGCAATTACTCTTAACAATCCGGCCAGTGGCACAGTGAAAATTCATGACATTCATACCATGAGTCTAACTTTCAGAACTCTCCGTACCAGCAAGCGCTGGGAGGATCCGCGAGGAGAGGCAGGAGAGGATATAAACCTGTCACAGTTACTGGAAATAAGCTGTTTTAATTCATCAGGATCGGTGGTGGTGGCTAGCGCGGTTATCAAGGACAAAACCGATGAAATGTTAGATTGATGGCCAAAAGCTTTTTCTTTTTACAGTGTGTATGTGCAGTATTACTCTTGATTGGGCTTGATAACCTGATAACGTGTATGCGATGTTAACGCCTTAAGCTGTCTGTGTTCCTTTATCAGGAGCACAGAAGTAAAAATCGATCTGCATAGGTAGATTATTTCTCTGAGTGTAAACACCGTTCTGGTTGTCGATAAAGTGTGGCTTGCACTCAATATGTTGCGTGATTTTGCAGCTCATAAGCATTAGTTATTTTCTGAATCTCTGAACCAACGGCTTGATCTCAGTGGTATTCGTAATGTACATTTTCACTTGTTTGGATGTTAAATGAAATGGACGCATCGACAGCATCTAAAACAAGGCATTAACTGCAGTTGTGCAGTTTAAATATAAGTCTACAGAAATCTGCAGGAATGCTGTACATTATAAAAATGCTTTTATTAAATGTGGCACTGTTCAAAAGTTTGGATTTTTTTTTTGCAGTGAAACTACAATGTTGTAAAATAGTACAATTAAATATATTATTTTATGTAATATGTTATAAAATGTATTCTCTTTCAGAAAATAGAAGTGGAAAGTTCAAAAGAACAAGATTTATCTGAAATAGAAATATATTTTAACATTAGAATATCTTAAACACCACTTTTATCAATTTAACGCATCCTTGTCAAATTTTTATTTGTTTTGTTTTAAAAATGTTGTATATTTATTTAACATATTTGATTGATTTAACCAAATAAATGCCATAAAATCAATCTATTAAATCCAAGAGTTACATATTATGTGAACATTTGGCTATTTCCTAAAATTGTGCTCATATTTTAGATTCTATCTGTTCATGCCCATTCCAGTGCAGTATCTTTTCGAACACCTGACCTCATGAATACCAAAAATATGAACGATATCGCACAACTAAAACTGTCGGAGTGTCTTTCTCCAGCAGAATCTGTCCACGCAGAAGACACCTCTGTGCTGTTTCCCGTGGCTCCCCACCGGTTGCAGCAGAAACAGTGTAATAACCATGACAAATGGATCCACATCAGTACACTGTACAAAGTTGTTTCGTCAGTTGTTTTGAATTGTTTAAACCTCCGATGCCGCTTCCAGGTTCACATTCTTTATATTGACCTTTTGAATGTCACACGCACCACATATAATGTAATTGGCTTTAGAGCTTCAGAGGCTTAGAAAGGTCAGAGGTATCATATGTGATGATTACATGGTAGCACGCTGGCCGAGACGTTGTCTATTAGCATCACGCTGCTAAAAGCTCTGGGTTCGCTTGTCATGTTGCGCTCCACCTATAGAGACACTAATTGCACAGCAGAAACTTATCTCACAGAACCACCCGATTCCAACAACCAGCGTTGTTCGGAGGCCTTCAAATAAATAATGCTAGTGTCCAGGTCAGCCTCAGGTTGTGCAAACATTCGAGCCCTCGAGTATTTTGAGTGGCGCCACTTAAACCACCATCGCGTTTGAGAGAATTACACAAGTCTCGAGGAGAGACCCTGGAGGGGCACGTCATTCTCTACACCATGAAGCTCATTTATTATTAACTGCTTTGTGCATCTTTTATTTCATGCTCTGTAATGTATGCAGCCTTGCATTTTTAATTAGATTTCACCCAGCTTGCTTCAGTCTTCGGCCCACACTCTTAGTCTGAGCGTGTTTGGAGGTTTGCAGCCCTAAAATGTTATGACTCATTTCGTTGGTGGGGAAAGAAAAGTGCGCGCTGCCATAACCCACGTGAAGAGTTCATCAAACATGAAGTATGACATTTCTTAGAAATCCCTGCTGCAGTTTAACATTATTAAATGACTGTAATTGTAAAGGAGGCAGTGCAAAGAAGCATAATAGCGTTCACCAGAGAAAACGGGAGTCTACGCTTAATGAAATGTTTTGAGCCGCCGTTGGAGTGTAGATGTACCATGAATCTCTTGATCTGTGAGGCAGCTTGAATATAAAAGCCTTCCCCTAGAGGAGTTCAGGATTTCAAGTCTGTGACTTCTCAAAAATCTGGCAAGTGACATTGAGCGGTGTACTTTTCGTTGAGTTCAGAGCTCTAAATAAGGATATAAATATTTTTTTTTTTTGGAATCACACATTTTCTGTTCTTCTGAATCTAGTTCTGTTTGTTTTTCTGAGGACTAATCTACAGTAGTGAGATCAAATTTACATCGACTTCCATGTTGCTAAAAAAAAACGGTGTTATTCTGATTGATGTGAGCTTTTATTTATTTAGTGAAATTTATTTATTTAACATCTTCCGATAAGCAATGCTGCTTGATTCCGTCTGACTTTGCACATCGAAAAATGTTTCGTTCGGCACGGAAGGCGAGGATAAGGGGGAAAACAGTTTGTCAGGAATTAAACAAGAGTGAATAAAAGAGAAAAAACATGAATCTCTCTCTTTTTTTACTAGATGTAACCTTGAGTTTGCTGCTGTCCTCTCTTCAGCCACATGTGTAGCCTGATATAAACAGACATGGAGCAACTGTGAAACAATGACTTATTTATTAGGTGTTTAAACACGTTGCTGCAGTATCTCTAAAGAAGGGCATGCCATTAAGAAACTGTTTGTCACCATGCCCGTTCACACGCCTCCCTCAGCCTCAGACTTATGGTTTAAATTTCAGTTGCTGGGGTTTATAACTGAACGTTAAAGTAATAACAGTGAAATTAATATACGCTAATTCATTTAAATACAGCTTACTTTAATTACTTTGATTGTGAATGGTGCCAAATGTAGGTGAGTGACGCCCCTGCGATCCAAAAGTTATTGCGCGATGCCATTAATAAGCACATTAATGTGACACTAGTGTTCTATATCTTGATTTGAACTCGTATATCATACTGATTCTCTAACAGGTGGCAGCAGAGCCCATGCTCTCACTGACTGAGCTGTCACTAGGAATTTATTTCTACGCTAAACATTCTTTTTCCCCTGACTTGGCGGGCCCCTCGGAGCCTCACCAGCTGGGCGTCTCAGGGGAGTGCTGACTCTATTCATCATTTGGTAATTAGCCGGTTAACTCCATTAATGAACTCTCTACCCACAGTGATTGAATTTGGAAGGCTGGGGATGGGATTTCGGTCTCTTTCCTTCTCGCTCTTTTTATCTGTCTCTCTTTGCCTTTCTATAAATCTCTCTCATTAAGTTCCTGTTTCACTAATTAAGAAGTCAGAGTGTATTGATGCACACTTGTGTGCTGATAACTGCTTAAGTGCACAGAAAATGAATCATTCACAGGTCACCAGTGCCTGCTTTCAATTGTGACGTTAGTATTTCTTTTATATTTTAACGCATATATTCATTTTGAGAATGGGTAATGGTTATATTCATACATTTATTAAGTTATTTATTTTATTAAAGAAGTTTAAGTGAGCATTAAATGACAACAAAGTGTGTATGAACATACACAAATAAATATTCAATATCAGTCTGTACTAAGAAGCCTAATATATATATATATATATATATATATATATATATATATATATATATATATATATATATATATATATATATATGTATTACTGACCGATAATCAATATATTACTGATATCTCCCCTTTTGCTTTGGGTAGTTCACGAAAAATGAAATGAATGAATAAATTATTAAGATTCATAATTCATTTAGAGTGTTTTTTTAATGATGTTTTGACATTTTTGGAACATATAAATTTAGGTTACAGTATATAGACTTTCAGTGAACACACAATGGTCGGTTTCATTGAAAATAATGAAAAAGTATAATTAAAAATATTTCTATATGTTTAGAAGATAATGTTTTGTGGGTTTGGAATGTTATGAGAGTGAGTAAATGATGACAGAATTTGCATTTTGTGTGAACTATCCCTTTAATGTCAATATGCACTTGAGCTGCAAAAGTTTTACTTTTGAATTTTGAGTCTTAGACTTTTTGATCTAGATGCAGTTTATGTGGATTTCTGTGGCCTTATCCTAAATCAAGTACAGATCATGCTGCCACAGATAAATAAAAGTGATACCCAGGCTATTGGTAAGAGAGTCGTTCTGTATTTTCCCACACACTCACTTTCATCCGATTGGCGTAATTAATTTGTATTGTCCCTCACAGATCTTGCGAGAAGCTAATGCATATGAACAGGCCCAGATGTGTCCAAAACCAATATGTCATGCTAAGATATTCAATTATGTCTGTGTTGTGGAGACAGTATTCCTTACATTAGCAGTCTGGCATTCATAGGTCATGTGGCGCGTCTAGAATGAAAAAAAAGAAGATGAATTTGTAATGGCCTGTCAGTGCAAGAAAAAAAAAAAATCTAATCAGCATAAGCTGTCACTGCTAGAGCTAGTGCTCTGCCCTATTTATATTCATGTCTCATTTGATTGGCATCACCTCCTCTGGTATGCCCATCATATTCTACCGTGTTGCATTGCCCACGTTTTTTGGGCCACATTTGATGGCCCTCGAAGGACCCACATACCTCCGTCTTTCAAGTGCTAATCGGCAAAAAGTCTTTACCCTAAAACTGGTAAAAGAATAAATGGCAGGAAATACCTTTGCCACCGTTGACTGTGTTTAGTCCGTGTTTGAATAGGTTGACATTTTCAAAGGCTGGCTAATTCTAGCGTGGTTCAAAAGTACCTTTTAATGTTACTTGTAAGTATATGTCAGACACGTTGAGGATTGGAAGTGCTACTTTACTGAGAATCGTCAATCCGCAATCTTTAGCATAACATGTAGAAAAAGCGCACAATATAGTTTTTAAGTGATTCAAAAACAACCGATGCGATTATTTGTTCCAGAACCCATTTAGCTTGTGGCATTTGGGATATGACATGTTGCTTTAGAAGCTCTTGCATGTCGATCTGAATGTAAACGGGAAAGAAGATAAAAATCAAGATTATGTATATTGACTGATATATGACATGCCCTTATACGGGCCATCTTTAGCTCATGAAATGTGACAAACCTTCAAGTCAATCACAGGTCTGTCAATCTCTGCTGAAGCTCCATAGGTCAGGCATTGTGACACTGGGTCCAGCTAATGGGCCTCTAGGTTTGATTCTTTGCCCGGCTTTTTGGCACAGTGTGTTATGGTAGCTGCCAGAGTCACAACAGAGATGTCAAGTGTCAGAACAAAACTACAGATTTCCTGCGTTATCCATGTTGTGTTTAATAGATTTTTTTTGTTATGACTTTGCTTGTAACATTTCTATAAAGAAATATATTAGCTTTTGTAAAAATTGTCTGGTAAAGTGAAAACGCTTACACATATTTCTCCTTTATTTGATTACTTGCGCAGTGGCAAGGAAATGTAAATAATTTCTAACATGATAGAATTAAGAGCTGGCCATTGCTTTGTTTGCTCAGTCAAGGTCACTTTTTATTTACATATATACAAAATGTAAACTTTCAGTATAATGCATATGATTTTTCATTTAGAAATCAATGCTTTATTCAGCTGAATTACATTGAACATTTTTTTATAAGGATGCATCAAATTGATTAAAAAACAGCAGAAGCTCTAAAAAAGTTTTACCTCTTTGTCGCCATCTCCGTATGAAACTTGCAGTTGCAGTTATTTGTAGAATGATCTTTTTTTATGCGGGATCTGTGTGGCTGTCAGTCACCGCATCGGTGTGGATACTGTAATTAAGAATCACAGATTCTACAGTTCTAAGAAGAAGAAGTATTACAATAAATTACACTACCAATAGTGATTACATCTAAAGGTCACATCAGAACGTGCAAATTATTATTATTATTATTATATATTATATTATTATATTCTATATTATTATTACTGTTATACTTTGTTCTCAAATTGTTAGTGTTAACATCAGCATTGCTTGACTACGTGTAGAGTGTGTATTAGTGTTACATGTAGATTTAAAGCTATGTACAGTCTAATCGCTAATTGTCATGCTATATAAAGAAAATGTTATTTTAAACCAAAAGGCAAATGAAAGTAGCTTAGAACTGGTTCTCTTTGTAAACAGATGCAAAAAAAAAAAAAAAAAAAAAAAAAAAAAAAAACATTACTAAGCTCACCGTTGTGAATCTGGCTAAGGTAAGGTATTTCAAATAAATGCCCTTATTTTAACCTTCTATTTCTAATATGCTTTCTTAATAACAGTAAGACATATTTCTTTAGAAGCAAATGAACATATAATAATTTCATGTCACACTAAGAACTAACATCTGCTAAAAACTCAGCTTTGAGAGGGAAACTACATTTTAAAATAGATTTAAAAATAAAACGTTAATTTTAAATAAAAATGTTTTTATTCAAATGAACACAGCCTTTGTGAACATAAACCATTTTGAGACGTACTGATCTCAAACTTTTAAATTGTATGTGTATAATTATTTAGTTACAACCTTTCCCAGTCACAAATGAAATAATTCTCATTTAAACACCCTATGGGATAGAAATTTCGCAGTGAATAAAAAAATATCTAAAATTGAAACAGTATTGCCATTGTGTCATTTTATTATTTCTCTAATTTGCACGGTATGAACTGCATATTTCTTTTATTGAAATATCAGTTAGTCCAATTTGCATTCTCGTTTGAACAGAACGTCCAAACAAATAGCCTCCTCCCAGAGGAGAAAAATGTAAGCGTGGTGTAATACGATGAGGATGGCCACAATGATGAGAGGAAACAATCAGCAAAGATCCAGTAATCGCACATTTAAGCTGATTTGATCCCTTCACTGGCAGCTCTTGTAATAAGCATTGATTCGCTCATGTACCTTTCAGGGAAGTGAAGTCATCAAACAGTAAATGGCTAGTTTTGATACAAATCACTGTTTGATTTTGCACAGTGTGGAGCGCACCGGTTTGGACCTGATCCGAACCGGATACTTTGAGACGCAACCTGCTGCTCAGGGTTTAGTAAATCGAGAGAGAAACAGACAAAGGGAATGTGGCTTCTCATTTTGTGGACTGCCACTGAATACGGAGTGGATGGGAAATGGCATCAGAGAGCGATAGAAGGCCAGCTGTCCGGGCCGAGCGATTCAGCCCACGCTGGCAGATGAACAGGTAACAGAAGATCGCCTCCCGGCACTCGCCGCTCCATCCGCTCTCGCTGGGAAGGAGAGCCATTTTTTTCCCTCTGTGGCCTTGCTCTGTAGAACATTTGGCTCACTACAGATGAGACCATTTGTGTAAGTAAAAAGAGAAGTCAACACAGCCCACTTCTGATGTAGGCAGGGGAATAGTCTTTTCACATCGACATCCCAGCGGTTCTCAAGGCTGCAATGTGATAGCGCAGATGTTACTCCAAGCCAAAGGTTTTAGCCTTTCTTCATGAGGTTGCAATTCAGTCCTCATAGGTTTTTGATTAAAGAGGAATAGAAGTGATTTACAGATGCTATGATGTAATAAAAATCAATATGCTAAAGTGCCATTTGACCTCAAATAAGCTGATGCGTTGACAGGCTTTTAACAGTATAAATGGCATTATTAGCCTGTACGAATACACACTTATCTTTGTACAAATAATGGAGGTAATCTGCATTTTATGAACATTTGCATTAGTTCATGTTGGCAACAATCCAAATGCCTTTGAGGACTTTTAGAACTCCTAAAGGGGTCGTATCGTGTGTATGTGTGTGTGTGTGTGTGTGTATATATATATATATATATATATATATATATATATATATATATATATATATATATATATATATATATATATATGTATTGTATTATTTGCACATGTATTTGACAACACCTAAATTAAAATCTACACTTAAATGCGCTGCATATACTATTTAAATTAGAAAATTCTACTGAAAGATAAATTAATTCAGATTACACTCATAAAAGTTTCTTTGTCCAGGTATTTGTTTCTATAAGGAACCTTTGGCCATTCAACTTTGCAAAAGAACTTTAAAAAGTGAATAAACTTATAGTTCTTTATAGAAAAAGTGTGTTAATGAAAATAAGTTTCTTTGGCAAACATTTACAGAATTTACAGTGTTTTCTTTGTATTACATCATTCAGACTTTTGGAATCCTGATTATACTTAATATGCGCATGATATAAATTATGCTTAATAGCTTGACAATGTTTAGAGGTCACTTAAATCCCTTAAACTAGTGGTTCCCAAACCTGTTCCCGGTTTATGACCCACTACCTTACATTATCATGTTTTTATAGTCATAAATTGCCTTCAGTTTCACCCAATTTTAGCTCTGTGTTTAAACACATTTATCATTGTACTGGCACTGTATTCAGTCTGAAAGAAAATATTATTTCAAATCTTATAATGAGAATATATATTATATACATATATATTGGTGGGTTTTTAAAATGAGCTGTTTTGAGATCACTATCAGCATATTGTTGAGCCTTTAAATACACTCATTGATTGCATAATTGTAATTGGTCATGTGTCATCAAGCCAAGGTTTGAGTTTAAAAAGTATATTTTCATAATACAATGAACTCTTTTATCTCAAAAGAACAAGGGAAATTTGATTCCACACAATGTGATTAAAATATGTTAGAATGAGCATATTGGACAGTATTAATGTTCAGATGTTGCAATACTTTTCAACAATGTGAAATCTGATTGCCAGACATTTGGACAGAAAGTGTGTTTTTCAACCTCCAGTGGGTCTGAAATGAGTCAGTGTGTCATTATTTTAAAACAATTTTTTTTTCTTGTATGCCTTAAAGTCCAGTTGAAACATGCAGACTTATTGATAGCTTGAAATCCCCAAACATGAGAAAGTCAACCACAAGTTAGCACATTCCTGTGGTCTGCAAAAGTATTTCTGTATGCTGCTAGTTTTGTAGTAGTTTTGTGTATTTATTAGGCCGAAGAGACCCTATTACTATCAACTCTGGTTTCTAACCATTAGTCAAACTTTTCATTCCACATCTAACCTGTATTTGGATAATGCATTTCATTTACAATCATGCATAATGTAGACAATGCAGCTAGTCTTTTATGCTAACTGGCTAGTATGTTTTCATGTAAAAAGATTTCACTGTGGCAAAAGGTAGTGTAAAAATGTTCCATAGAATGCGTGACCTGTAAGTTATATAAAATAAATGTCTTGTGAAAATGAAATACCACTGAACTCCCTTAGACAGTAGCCTCATCAGTTATTTAAGCACAGAATTATTTAATATCTACTGGATGTGTGAGACGCTCAGTGTTGGAATGAGTAATAAAGTGGAGTAGGAGGCATACTGTATGTAAGGCCCAAAACAATAAGATTATGGTTAAACCGATATTGTGTTTGGATTTACTTATTATAATACTTGCTGATATATAAATGTATAACTTAAAGGGATGATTCACCCAGAAATGAAATACATTTGATAACGCTAACTTATTCCCACATACAGCATATTAATTAATAACGTCATGCTGACATTGATGAGCACTTTCTGGGTTTTTTTTTTATATAATTTTGAATATTTTTCTGCATGAGAAAATGGAAATGTGGCACGAGAGTGTGAAAAGTTGATGAAATTAATAAAATGATCTATGTTTTTGGAATGTACAATAAAACTATAGTTTCACAATGCAAGCTTCACATGCAAAATTTAATATTTTTATAATTATAATAAAAAAGTAATTATTCAGTATACATCACCTTAATATAAATGGAAAAAGAAAAAAAAAACACTATAATGAACATTCTTCATTTAATATTTTGTAGATATAGAGTAAAAAAATAAGCTTGCACTTTATGTAGAAAAGTTGAATCGCCATCTTTTTCTGACCAAAGTGACTCGAACTCATTCGATATCATAATAATGAATTGTCCACTCTTAAAAACAAACTTCCGAGGAGGAAAGGTTGGTTAATAAGAGATAAAAAATTATATAAATACTGTTTGGTTTTTTGCACAGAGCGATCGTTTTGTGTCTTAACACCTCAATATATTTTCATGAGCCATAGGGCTTAATTTGGTTTCATCTGTGTATGTTTTTTTCTTTGGGGGGGGCATTTGGTTGCCATTGACTTGCATTATATGACTGACAGACTGCAACGGATTGAATTAAAAATCTTTGTTTGTGTTCTACTGATCAAACTGTCACGTCTCTGGACTCTTTGTTTATGTTTTTGTCGTGTGCCATGTGCTCTGTGTGCCCTGCCTTTAGTTCGTTAATTGTCATTGTCATCAGCTGTGTAGTTAATTTAGTCATTTAACCCGGTGTATTTAAGTCCTGTGTTTTCAGTTCCGTTTGTCCGATCTCGTCCATAGTTGCGTGTGATTTTGTTCCGTCTATCTGCCTGCCCGCCCGCCTGCATGTATATCGTTTATTTCATCCCGGAAGTGGATTAAAATAGTTTATTTTCATTGATACGCATTGTCTGCTCTCGTGCCTATCACACCCGTGACACAAACAATATCCTGGATGCCCTGGGGGTAACCAGACAAACTTCAAATTTTCATCTTTGGGTGAAATATTCCTTTAATAGCAGTGCTTCAGAATGATAATTGTACTATTTCTTGCTAAAAAGTTTGAATTGTTCAGTATTTTTGAGGCACAAAGTAAAAAGTTGTGAATGTTGAATACATGTGGATTTCTTGGAAATAATACATGGTTGAAATGCTTTTGAATTAATTTGCTTCTGCATCAGACCAAAGAAATGAAAGAAACACATAAGTAAAATATTCCTCACCTTGAACTCTTCATTATGACTTTAGAGGGAAAAAATCATAACTGATTAAAGAAATACAGAAAAAGATACTTGTAATTAAAATAATTTACATTTAATTAAAAAGAGACATTTGACACTCGCTCCGAAAAAATAATATGTTTTTAAATACCATTTGTGTTTGATTCCTGAAATGGGTCTCTGAAATGTTCTCTTTTGCTCAGATTGGTTCGCTCAGAGAGTGCCACTCATTCTGTTGCTGTGACATCCATGAGAGGTTATGTAGCGCTGGGAAAGTGTGGACCGTGGGGATTGACCTGTCACAGATTCGCTTGGTTTAATGTGTGTGATCTTGTTTAGTCCCCTGACTCCCACCATTGTGAGACGAATCCCTGGGCATCATTGTCCATGAGCTGTCCGACAAGAAAAAGGTTTTATTGCAGCTGAATTTGCTATAGATTTATATATCTCTCTTTTTTTGGCAGACAACCCGATCCTTTTTGTCAACAGTAGGATATTGCAGTTCTTAGGGGTTTATCCCATCAAAAAGTAGGTATTATATTTCTGAAGTAACAAAAACTCAACCCATTGTTTATCTTGAAATAACCACATTAAAAAAATACACTCTGGATTCCAAAGATTCAGTCTGAGGTTTTTATCCCTCCTTTTAAAGGGTCACTAAGTGTTAAAAGCATTAAGCAGAACGTCCTTCGTGATTGACATGAGTAAAGCAACCAAATGATTGCCTTAATGTCAATCTTTCAAGACGGAGACATTGTGTAAAACCTAATTCTTGCAATTGCAGAGCTCAAAACCCTTCACATTTGAACTTCACCTTGTCAGCACCGGTCAATACAATGTTCGCTGAGTGCAGTGAAAAGAAAGATAGTAATTACAGACCGGAAAGGTCAAGTGCACCCTGCAAGGGTGGAAAGGTGACCTGATATACTGTGACAAATACTATGAATGGGAAAATGCAAGCAATGCATCGAACAAAGGGCCTTTTCATTAAAATCAAGCAGGAATATATTGCTTGGAGTGCCAGTGGTAGATAAAGCAGCCCTATACCTGCTCACCTTGTCAGGAAATGAGAGTCTTTTATGTGACCACTTGAATGTTAAATCTCAGGGATACCAAGCCCTTGTACCTCAGTAAGATTGATCAGGTTGCAGTTTCCTTCATTTAGATCTTTTCTGTAAACATTTTACAAAATGGGAGGCTAGGTTGATGTTAGACGCAAAAAAATAACAAAAGGCAAATCTGACTAGCTTCACTCATAATTAATGTCATGTGCTTCTATGCAACTGCATGTTAGTGAGGAGTTCCTTAAAAGTATTTGAGGAAAAAGTATTTAGGGGATATCAGAAGATTTGATTTTTGTTCTATCAGCTTGTTTTTGAGAGTTTGATAAGATATGGTACTACAGCATGGTATGGAAATCAAAATCGAAACTTGCTCAGTTTGTACATATTGCTTTAAAATTGTATGTTGAGAAGTGAAACGACCGATTAATACCTATGTATGAGGTATCTGTTTTAAGACAAGCTATGAAAATTGTTGCAGATGACCTTTTTAACATGATACCCTCAGGAAGATGATAAAGGATTTGATATAAAAAGGTGGATTAAGGATAAGGTGGTTCACTGTATTGTTTGTATTGTGTTATACAAGTTACTGTGTAATGGTCATGTCATGGAGTCCAAGAAGACTTATGTATTCAAATAATAGTAAAGTACATTCTATTCTATTCTATTCCTAAGCATTCTATTAACTTGAAAAAGGACTGAACCACTGAGGGCAGATGGACTATTCTGGCGATGTTTTTCATACTTTTTCTGGGCTTTGACAGTGTAAATGTTTGGCAGACACTGGGACAGTCACAAGCCTCCTGGTTTTCATCCAAAATATCTTAAATTGTGTTCCGAAGACGAACAAAGATTTTGCGGGTTTGGAATGACAAAAAGTTAATTTTGGTATGGAGTAACCCTTTAATATCTGTCATGCACTTGAAAGAAAAAAATGCATGTTTGCCACTCGCAGTATGACTTCTGTTTTCCATACATTTCATAATGAGGACGTGTTACTACTTCTCAGTCATGAAAGCCTGTATGGGAAATGCTTACTAATACAGATTACTAATAAAGTTTTATCATGTCATGCAAGTTGAGTACCGTATGAAGTGGAACTTTATATTACTATAAAATATTTCAGATAAAATAATTGCGTACATAAAATGGCAAAATATTATTTCATTTCAATATAATTGCAACTGTGATTTCAACTGTCAACACGCTATTACACTAAATTAACGGTTTCCCTTAATTCAGAACAGACTACATCTGCATTTCTGCAAGTGAGAATTTTTAGCAGGCACCTCAAATAAAATGGGGTTCATGAAATTAAACAAGTGTTACAATGAAATTTACGACCTTTAAACTATGTGCGAGCCCACTTTGTTCTGAACGAAGACCTAGGCTAATGGTTCTGGGCAAAGCAGGAGGAACAAATGGAAGCGATTAAGATGTCAATGATCTAATTAGGTTGTAGTGTAAAATTACAGCCCCGTATTACAAAGCAGAGCTGCCAAATGAATCTATAAAACCATTAAATAATGTTCCTTGTCACTTTAAGTTTGGCCTAAATTGTTTTCTGTTGACTGGCATCAGCTCTAGAACTCTATAGCAAACTTCTAATAGTAGTTCTTTCACGTGATGTTTTTTATGTATGGGTTTGGATAGAATCTAAATAGTTGGATTATATTTTTAGTTTACTATTCAGTGCATCTTGTTGATGCGACGTGCTGTATTGGCCCTACTGATCCTCAGAGACCTAAAATTACCAAAAAAAGACCAAAACTTACATTGATCACAGTAAACCATCAGTGCACACACACACACACACACAGACACACACAAACACAGACACAGAAAGTAAGTGCTCTGGAAACTTCTGGTTTTCTTTCACAACTGGTTTGATTAGGCTCTGTAAGAGACTTCTTCTTGTAGGCGTTTTGCTATAGCAATAACACAATAAGGCTTCATAAAGGCTGTATCTCTGTGCGTTTAATTGTGTCCACAAGCAAAGGATGTGTTTAATTGCGATGAATGAGTCACAATTCAAAGAAAACTGGCTTTGATGAGATAAGAGTAGACATTACAGAGGTTGGGTGAGAGAGCTGGTGTGAATCATTGTCACTGTTGTCCAGTGTGGCGTGATGATAAAGAGAAAAGCAGGTAGAGGGGTGTTACCCCAGGGGTCCAATTTTTCACTTAACACTTCTTTTTCCTGTTGTAGGCCATACTGTCTTTATATATCAGATGGCTAAATAGGATACAGGTTCGTGTGTGGAGAACATGCGTGATCGTAGCTCAGAGTGATAGCATTCGTAATTTAGTGTTTAGTCTGTGTCTTAACTTGCACTGCCAAGCAAGTTTCCCTTGTGGTTGTAAATGCTGTGTCTTATCGATGCGAAGCACTGAAAGGTAGAGTGATTAAACTGAACCTCACTGTTCCTTAAAATCCACTGTAAACACAGAAAATGGAGTTATGTTGGCGCCGAGGTCACCTTTTCAATTAAGAAGGATAAGGATTGGCAATTTTGTCAATGTAAGTGACCTGAATCTGAAAAGTGCAGCAA